>NC_134705.1:20620770-20921770 GCF_043290135.1 Rhipicephalus microplus | reverse complement strand
CAAGAGATGAACAAATTCTCACGATCGCTTCATATGCTATAGTTACTGGTGGCGTGTTCATAGCTCCATCAGTTCACTCCAAACCTGCGGGGCTTACCATCCCACCCAGCCTTGTGCGGTTTAACGACGGTAACGCATTCGTCAACGCCTTGAACCGAACTTCTTCGCCAGTGATGCTGCCTTAGGGCACTGCTGTGAGCTGCTTCTCTGACAGCAAGCTTTTTTTGCTGGTTCCGGTTTATCCAGAATCACCGTCATTGTCTGCTACAACGACTACCAAGGCTCTTGCTTTAAATGCTACCATAAGTCCTCACCTCACTGCTGAGCAAAAGAGAGACCTCTTAGACCATCTTTAAACACACAGCTTTTCGTTTGACAAACATTTCAAGGTTCTGGGGCGCACCTCCGTAGCAGAGCACTGCATTTGAACCGAAGGCAGCTCTATTGTACGCGGCCGCTCATACCGTGTGTCTTCGGCGGAAGGGCAAACTATTGAAAAAAATGTCGCCAACATGCTCAAATGGGATATTATTTGACCTTCATCCAGCTCTTGGTCGTCTCTTGTGGTGTTGGTCCAGAAAAAGGATGGTTCTGTCGGCCTTTGTGTTGGTTACAGAGCGCTCAGTAAGATCACAAAAAAAAAGATGTTTATCCGTTGCCACGCATAGATGATGCTCTCGACTCCCTACAAGGTGCAGAGTATTTCTCCAGTCTCGACCGTCAATCCGGGTATTGACAAGTGCCCATGCGCAAAGCATACAAGGAGAAAACGGCATTTGCAATGCCTGACGGACTTTATGAGTTTAATGTCACACCTTTTGGCTTATGCAGTACTCCAGCAACATTCGAGCGCATGATAGATACTGTCTTACGTGGTCTCAAGTGGAAAACCTGCTTATGTTATTTAGATGACATCGTAATTTATTCTTCCACTTTTCTTCAGCACCTTAAGCATTTGGACGAAATTCTAATGTGCATTTTGAATGCTGGCCTTTAGCTCAGTACAAAGAAGAACCGTTTCGCCAGCACAAGCATCAAAGTATTGGGTCACATGTCAGCAAAGATAGAGTTGGACCCGACCCAGGCAAGGCTGCTGCCGTAATTAGTTTTCTCTCGTACAGGCAATCAAAAGCGATTGCAAAGTTTCTTGAGCCTGACGTCTTACTTCCGCCGCTTCATCAGCCACATTGCTGCCATTGCGGGGCCATTATAGAAGCTTCTGATGTTGGGAACCGCCTTCACTTGGACTGCCAATAGCGAGCGTGCTTTCCAAGCCCTGAAACGTGCTTTGACATCTGACCCCATCCTCCATCACTTCGGTGAGAGTGCACCCACTTTCCTGCGCACAGATGCCAGCGGCCACAGAATCGGTGCTGTCTTCCTCCAGCGCGACGACATTTCACCTGAGCGAGTACCTGCAGAGCAGAACTACTCGATAACAGAACGGGAATGTGCAAGAGTACACTTTTGATGTTGCCTACAGGTCTGGCAAACTGTATCGGGGTGCTGACGCTCTCTCTCGCTGCCCTCTGCCACTTTCATCTCCAGCCACGCAACCTCAATGCCCCTCAGGTGCTCAAGCGGCTTTCTCTTCACTCACATTATCACCCCTGGCAGTTGCTGGGTCGCTATCCTTAAACAGCAGTGCTCAGTTTGCCACGTGCCACCGTGGCAAACGTACCACCGCTCAGAGAAAGGAGGAGTGTCTCCACGCGGAGAGAAGCAGATTGGCATGAGGGTTGCCCTCATTGTTTTTGAGATGATTTAGTAACCCTGTGCTCTTGTTTATATTCCAGAATATACAAAGCGGTAGCCCTGCTTTCTGCGATACTGTGTAGTCGAAATGCGTGCTTTGAAGTGGCGATACAGTTGCCATTGAACCGTCAAGAGCCGAAAAAAAAAAATGGAAAATTGTTTCCAGTGCCGGTTTAGTGACGTATGCGTAAAAAACTTTCGAAGAGACCTCACGTGGGGCATTCACGTGTTCCACTCGCAGATCTCGTTTGGCACACTCAGAGTGCGCGCTCCAAGATTTCGGCAGCCACTCCAGATCTACCAGTGGAATTTCTATGAGAAAAAACCTACACTTCACGGCAGTTTTTTTTTTGCTCTCTTTGCACGCGTCGTGGAAAGGACAAGGGTTACATGGCAGGAATGAGAAAGGGAGAAGCGGGGCACCAGTGCGTGTGGGACTCCCCCCTTTTCAAGGCGCAGAGCTGTGCTCCCGCAAAGGGCAAGGGCTGCAGAAGATAGTGCCTTTTTTGTTTCCTTCAACCACACATTCATTTAACCCAGCAACAGCTTTCTTTTTTTATTCCCCAAGAAAGACGATGGTCTTTCTTGGGGACCTTTGACGCAAAAACTTTGGTCTGTCTATCTGTACATATATCTGTTTGTCCATCGTTACTGGGAACGAAGTACTTTAAACTGCACCAGCAAATACCCCAAACAGCCAACCGCATCCACAGCGCCCACCAATGTTGCTCAAGAATGAGCGTTCATATGTGTGCGATTGTCAAATAAAAAACGATTATTGCACATATCTAAGGCATCATAACAACACGTATATATTCTGCATGTTCGTCTTGTACTAGAAAAGACATACATAAGTAATTCTATGGACCGTAGCGTTTATCACGCTGCACTGACCATGCAACGCTTGCACGGAAAGGCGAGTGTTTCCAACGCTTTGCTATGAAGACACGGTGGTGGCCCCTACTTGTCGCCTGGCGTTCTACACCTTAAAACCTCTCAGATGGGCGCGCACGCTCGTCTCAGGGCCACGCGCTTTGTTTTCCAAAAAAAAAAAATGCCAGATGGCGCTCATATCTCACGTGTGACGTGCTTGATGCGCTCGTTTGCCTCTGCTGCACGCTCGAAGCACTCTAATGCAGCGCCTCCGGAATACCATTCACCGATTTTCTTCTGCAGAACATCAAATAAAAGTTTTGTTCACACTCTCCACCTGCAAGACTATCGTCCTTCGACGACATTTGCAGATTACATGCAGATACGGGGCCAATTTTTTTCCTCTCTTACTTCACGCGCTGCGTTAGACGGAGAAGAGTCTTTACGTGGCAGGGACGGAAAAGGGAAAAGCGTAACACGGGTGCATCGCAGATCGGCATTTGAAAGAAAGCAAACATACCACCGCAGCCTTTCCTTCGCGCGCAGAGTTGAAATGTCGCAGGTGCCGTCGCTGGATTGGGCGGGGTGCTGAGAGCATTTTCGGAGCACGTTGCGTACGAATCAACTGTTGCAAGTGTTTGCGCATTCAAATTACCGGGCGTTTTTGCCCATTAGAGTACACTTAGCTTTGACGGGACCTCATCGTGAGTTCGAATTAACCAGAAGTTGGAATTAAGCGTGTTCGAATTAATGAGATTCCACTGTATATATATTTATATTGTGACGGGTTGTCTAGTGGCTAAGGTACTCGGCTGCTGACCTGCAGGTCACGGGATCGAATCCCGGCTGCGGCGGCTGCATTTCCGATGGAGGCGGAAATGTCGAGGCCCGTGTGCTCAGATTTGGGTGCACGTTAAAGAACCCCAGGTGGTCAAAATTTCCGGAGCCCTCCACTATGGCGTCTCTCATATTCATATGGTGGTTTTGGGACGTTAAACCGCACATATCAATCAAGGCTTATAGTAGAGCATCCACAGAGAATGGGCAGCCGAACAAGATGGCCGAGTTGCCTCTCGCGCAAGCATCTAACGCACAGGCGTCTTCGTCGTCTTCGCAAAGTGCCACTGCTCCTGTCGATGATGCAACGTAACATCCCTCCCTCGCGACGGAAGCGCCGTCGCGGCGCTTGGTATGGTAGCGACGAACTAGCAGAGTGATACAGTTTGAGCCTAGAAACGTGGACAACGTCCGTCTGGAGTGATGGGGTCAAAGAAGCATTGTTTAGGAGTGTGGTCTCGTAGCTCACATCACTGAGTCATCGTAACACTTTGTAGGGGCCATGGTAGTGTGGTAGTAGCTTCTCTGATAAGTCGACTTGGCGGTTTGGTGTTCAGAGAAGTACAAGAGACCCCGGCGAGAAGTGCACGCTTTGGTGGTGACTGTCATAACGGTCTTTTTGATGCTCTTGCCACAAGTGCAGCCAATCATGGGCAAGCTGACGGGCTGCATGGGCTCGAGAAATGGCATCGTTGGCGTACTCAGTAGACAAGGGGGCAGCCGAAGGAAGGAGCGTGTCAAATGGTAACGCTGAGTGTCGGCCAAATAGCAAATAAAATGGAGAATAACTAGCTGTGTTGTGCCGCGAAGAGTTGTTCGCTAAGGTGACAAAGGGGAGTGCTTTGTCCCTGTCACGGTGATCTGGTGAAACGTACATAGATAGCATTTGCATCAGCGTTCGGTTCAGACGCTCGGTCAACCCATTTGTCTGTGGATGATAAGCGGTGGTAAGCTTGTGCTCAGTTGAGCAGGCGCGGAGAAGGTCATTCACAACATGTGAAAAGAAGTACGTTCCTCGATCAGTAAGCAGCTGCCGCAAAGCGCCGTGATGAAGAATGACTTCATACAAGAGAAAGTCAGCGAAGTTAGTGGAACAGCTTGTGGGCAGTGCTTTAGTGATGGCAAAGTGTGTGGCTTAATCTGTGGCGACTGCAACCCATTTATTTACGGAGGTGGACGTAGGAAACGAGCCCAACAGGTCAAGGCCAACACGGGAGAGTGGTTCCATAGGTATGTCAATGGGCTGTAGGAGGCCAGACGGCAGCACAGAGGGGCGCTTGCGGCATTGGCAGCGGTCGCAAGCAGTGACGTAGCGATGCATAGAACGACAAAAAAAGCGACACAGAACGACAAAAAAAGCGACGTCGCACACGATAGTAGGTACGAGAGACGCCTAGGTGACCGGCTGTAGGTACGTCGTGTAGTTGTTCGAGAACGCTGGTACGCAGGTAATGGGGAAGCACAAGTAGTAATTCCGGGTCATTGGCGTTGAAGCTGCGATGGTACAAAATGGGCCAGTATTTGTGGCATAGTCAGCAGATAGATAAGAGCCGAAAAGGCGTCCGCTTGCTCTACGCCCCATGTGAAGAGAACGTCCTTCTTTAAGAGATCAGTAAGCGGTCAAGCAATGTCAGCGAAGTTGTGGAGAAATCGACGAGAATAAGAACATAGCCCTACGAAACTTCGGACGTCCTTGGTTGAACGTGGTTCAGGAAATTCTTGTACTTCTCGTACCTTGTCGGGATCCGGTTGAACGCCAGCGGCACTGACAAGGTGGCCGAGTATGTTGATTTGGCGACATCCGAAATGGCATTTTGCAGAATTGAGCTGGAGAGCGGCTCTTCAAAAAACATTCAGAACAGCTGACAGACGTGTGATATGGCTGTCAAAGGTGGGTGAAAAGACGATAACATAGTCTAAGTAACATAAGCAGATGGACCATTTATATCCTTGGAGAAGGGAGTCCGTCATACGCTCGAAAGTTGCCGGCGCATTACATAATCCGAACGGCATCACTTTGAACTGGTAGAGGTCGTCGGGCGTAACGAAAGCGGTTTTTTTCGCGATCCATGGGGTCGAAAAAAATTTGCCAATAGACGGATCGAAGGTCGATAGACGAAAAGTATTGGGCACCATGGAGGCAATCGAGGGCGTCATTAATTTTAGCCAAAGGGTATACATCTTCATAATGTTCTGTAAAGGGCTCCACCTTATAGTCCATGATAATGGCACATATTTTTACAAGGCATTGGGGTTTAAAGAGTGTGAAGGCAAAAAATAGACTTTAAATGTGTAGAAATAACCAGGAGGAGGCTAAAACCAGGAGGAGGCTAACTGTTTGCTGGCTATAATGAAAGCGTGATTGATATTCAATCCATAAACATGTAGTGATAGTACTTAACTTTATGGCCAGGTGGCGTGAGCCACTGCCTGATCAAAAGGGCACAGCCGCATACATCTATTCATCCATCCGGAATGTGATGCATAGGCCTACGCCAGTCATCTGACGCTGTGTAAAAGCGAGAGCCAATGCTGGGCGACACGAGGTGGAGTGGCGGGTCTGTGTCATCACATTAGTCAGAGGCCGTCGAGGGTGTTGAAATTCTCGAGCACGCGTGCAAGGCAGCAGGTGGGTGGTCTGCCTGCCTGGCTAGTAGGGTATACACGGTATGCCATCTGTCGCTCCCTCCCCTCTTTCTTGCCTCACAAGACCGACGCAGGGAGCATCTACTAGTAGAAACCGGCTTCTCGCACTGCACAAGTGTTCAATGGCCACCCTATGTATGCGGGCACTGGATTGGGCATTCGTAATTGAGTAAAGGGCTTCTTTACTTAGCTTTCACTTAACTTGATGCTTTTCTTAACTCGAGTTGATGTGATTGAAGCAACAGTACCACGGCCGCTGGTTAAAAAACAAGGTTTTTCTCCAGTGGCCTTGACAGTACCTTGAACCAGTAGTGAAGCACAACCCAACATCAGTGTCCCACCACTCTTTGAAAGCAACGCTTCTTCTTCATTCCATAAATCCAAATAATAAAGACGAAATAACAATTGACTATTCCCAAACCATATCCAATTACGCAACATTCACTCGATTTCCCCATTACTCTGTGACGCATTTACTTGAGTCCCCCTTCTGTGGGAAGATGCGGAATTTTACTTTGTCCGTAACACATGCGTTTTACAAGTCTATTTGGTGGTCAGTAGATTTCGCGTGTTCAGCGAGGGCAGCCGAGGCGACACATCATTTCATGGCATCATGTTTTTGTGTTTTAATCCTTTTCTTGAAATCACTAGTTTCACCGATGTACTGGTAGTCACAATTGTGGCAGCCTATGGCATAAACAAGACCACGAAAATCTCTGCTTGACAACTTGTCCTTCACATTGGCTAAAGCTACCATGTTGGTTCATGCACTATTTTGACATGTGTTGCTTCTACATATCACACGGCATATCTGAATTTCGTACAGAAACATTACTCACATCTGTAAATTTATGCACATTTGTCTAGGCCAGGATTTTGGCTCCGCTCGAAGGTCGTCTTGATTGTCTAGGCTAGAACAGCCATCAGCACCCAGACAACACAAACACAACCTCAGGACGTCCTCAGTATGCCTCCATGAGGACAATATGACGCCCTCAGAATGTCCCCTTATGGTACTAGAATAGCACTAATCCCGTACCCTTGTCCATACACATAACAACCTCAGCACATCCTCAAAACAACACTTCAGGACTTTTTCAGTATTTATTCAGACCAACGATAGCATGGCTGGCTCAGTACTGTGGGCAGTGATACTACTTAGGAATTACTTCTTTTCATGATATTTCCATACATCAAAAGAAAAACACCCGCGAGGTCTCGTGTATATATACTGTTTTAATCAACAGACAGGTGACAAAACAAACAAAGCTTGTTGACTGAAATTTACTTAACAGTAATTAATCACAACTGACAGTTTTGTCAGGCATTCGAGTCAGGGTATAGTCTGAAAACAGAAAAGCAGTATCAAGGCAGTCAACACAGCTCAATCAACTACGTTTGTAATCTTTCTCGATAGTTTGGCAGTGTCCCCATCACCACGTGTATCGTACTCAATGCACTCACTAGTGTTAGAGGCTCTACTCTGACAGTCTCTACTCTGATCAGTACACTTGACACTGGCATTAACTTGACTTGCCCGAGGTCAGGCCATGTGTCAGATGCAGGAGTCGATCGTTTCACGTTGGGACCAGGCTGCTTCGAAGCACAATTGATTGCGAGTGGCCGGTGTTCCAGGCTGCTTCGAACCACACCTCGCTGCGGTCGGCTGGTGACAATGCATCCATGATCAGCCTGAACGTTGAGCAGCCGAGTGCACCCATCAAGACGGCAATTTACCTCCCGTTATCACCTACGACTTACACTCTCACACATATCTCACTTTTAACTATGCACCCAAACAACAAAGGACATGAACCTTCACTAGTACACTGCACCTTCCCTGACAGGGCCGCCGCTGCCAATTTGACAGTCAGTTGGCTTGGAATGGCTTGGCTACTTGACTATCCAGAATGGTGCCGCATAGTCAATGGTTGCCAGCTACTAGTTTGTTATTACGCACTACTGTAGCGTATAACTAATTTAAGGCTGTGACATTTAAGAACACACTGTTTCAAATGGACATTTCGCAATACCAGGTTTGACACCTAAGCCAGTTGACAATGCCTGTCTCATTAAGCGGGACACATAATTTGAATATTTTCTGCCAAAAAAGAAACAAACATTGCAAAAATATACAATAATTTTATGACTGTAAGAAACAAACGTGTGGAGAAAGTTTTCACGTATGAAATGCATCTACTAGGTGCGCAAAAGTCTTGAGGAATTATGTGTGTGCTCAGTGAAATGCTTTTGTCATCCCCTAAAGGTCCTTGACAGGACCTTTTCCAGACCAATTGTTGTCTTCAGAAAGCACTCGAATAGATGTTTGAAGCGGCCCTAGTGCATTGCTTTTGTCATCTCCAAAACGTCCTTAAAATTACTTTTCTAGGATAAATTGTTGTCCCCAGAAAGCACTCGAAAAGACATTTTCTGGTCAAACCAGCTTTTGTCGTCCTCAGTAAGTACCAAGGTCAATGAGAACTGTGCGAGGACGATTGTACCATATGAGGATGGCCTCAGGACATTGAGTCTTCTCTGGGCAGTAGCTTGTGGGGCTATTCATGCCTTTAATTATTATTATTATTATTATTATTATTATTATTATTATTATTATTATTATTATTATTATT
Source organism: Rhipicephalus microplus (assembly GCF_043290135.1). Lineage (NCBI taxonomy): Eukaryota > Metazoa > Arthropoda > Arachnida > Ixodida > Ixodidae > Rhipicephalus > Rhipicephalus microplus. Next base: position 20,913,029 of record NC_134705.1, on the reverse strand, counting down.
GTTGTTGTTGTTGTTGTTGTTGTTGTTGTTGTGGTTGTTGTTATTGTTTTTATTATTATTGTGGTATCGGGGTTTCGGTTCCAGTGTGGGAACCTGTTGTTTGGCCCACTAGAGGGTGTTGTACATATGTACATATAGCGAGGCTTGAGTCACATAAAGGGAGTTCCTGCTTGGCTACCGGCTGCTGCATACTTCATGCCCTCTGTTCTTCGTGTACTACATTTTGGCGATGAGGATCTTCAATCCTGAAGCATTATGCAACGACGCACAATACTACATTTTGGCGATGAGGATCTTCAATCCACGAGCATCATGCAATAACGTGGGGATCTAGCCATCTTTCTCGTGCTGTCAACTCAGTACCCGTGCAAGCTATCTGACCATTACTGTATATCCTGCTTCGATTTCAACTTTTTTCCACTTTTCATGCCGATTCGGTCACAAGGCTTACCGACATGCGCATCTCTCCTGAACTTCCTTCTCAGCGCTCTCTTTGGCAGTTATGAACGCGGCTATCCCTCCGCCTTCATTTTTTCAATGCCCCAGTGTACCGCCTATTCCATAAAGGCAGTGGTGTCCTGTGCTACAGGTCTACATCGACGCCACTGCCAGGGACGCCACGCTGCAGCACAAGAAGGCGCTGCTCTTGAACGCCTTAGGCATCGAGGGACTGAACACCTGCCTGCGCGCCGCGGAATATGAGCAGCAGCCGGGAGCCGACTGGCCAACTCAGGAGACAACGCTAAATGTGTACGACGCAGCTCTTGCGCTGCTTAATGAACTCTCTGACCCTCAACCGGGCGCGGGGTGTCTGAGCGCTAACTTCAAAGCCCTGCGTTAGGGACCAGACCAGTCAGCGGTAGAATTTATTCAAGAAGTACGCCAAGTAGCCAAGCTTTGTGAATTTGACGCAGCGGTTGATATCCTCGCTTTCGACCAGATCGTCTCTGGCATCGCGTCGTCACACCTCGAAAGAACTTTTTTAGGATGGGGAAGGACTTCTCCTTACAGAAGGTGCTTAACATAGCGAGAGAGAAGGAGCGCGTCGACCACGTGTTTCTATATTTATCTGGAGAACAAGTTGATACCGTGTCGTCGCGTCTGATTCAAGATGACGGCTCAGCTCACTGAATTACTCAAGATGGCAGGCAAAATGGTGGCCGTCTTCCCCAAGTGTCGCTGCAAGATGGCGCCGGCGGGACTTTTCCTGCGTGCACCGCCTCCCTCTTCACTGCTGCGGACACCTCCTCTTGAGCTTCACCGCCGGCTCGCTTGGGTGCCTGTTACAGCCGTGGCTCAACGCGGCATTGGGCCAACTCCGCCGCTTGCCCTGCCAGGAGCCGGACATGTTCGCGGTGCAGACATCGTGGACACTTCACGCGGGTCTGCCGCACTACTACGGAGTCCACCTGTCATACTTCGACTTCGTGTGCAGCGACGATGCTTGCCCAGATGGTGAGTGTGCTTACATGCACAGCATCTGTTAGCGTCCCAGCTGGCCATGTAGTATCCTGCGTCTGATGCACGGTACTACATTTTAGCAATGAGGATAGGTTTTCAGAGCCGGTCACTGTTCTGCGTGTGGCAGTGGTGCTTCGGTTGGTCGCGTCTGTGCGGGTCATGCCCGTTCCTTTTCTGTACATGGCACATGCATTGGTGGTGCCGAATCATCTCCCGTCGAAGCATCATCGCATGCTTGCTCCCGTCCCTACTGTGCCTGGAAGTACACTGGAAGGACAGCACTTGGGCTAATTCTTTCACACCACTGGACTGCTGTGGGCAGCAACAGCGCTTGTCATGGAAATGGCATCGCTACAGGTGTCGACGCCGCAGACTTAAGCAAGACAGTGACTATTCGGACATCCTCTCTCGGGGGAGGATGCCTTACCTTTGTGTGTGCTGTACATTTCTTTATGCTGGTATTGTTGCGGATGATTGTGGCCACGCCACAACAAGGAGAACTGAAGAAAAAAAGTAGTTAGGCACGAGCAATCAGAATAAAGGGACGTTCTTGGTGTAGGGGTCGAATCTTGAATACGTGACATCTTTCTGGTGCCAAACACCCCCGGGTCACGCCCCTCCAAGACTTCTATTTTTGATGGCGTCGTTGTAGTGGCTGTACAAGAGTCGTGGCCTTGTCAGGGTCAGCATCACACGAACTATCACGCTCCTGGCCGACGAGCTGCAAGTCCTGTGTTGCTGATGCCAGTCAGGTCAACTCCCATGTTGCCTACCTCACTCAGGACACCGAACTTGTCACCTTAAACAAAGAAATCTTCGATGCCACTGACGACGACGACTACTAGGAAGAGCTCAAGTCTGCCTGCGGAAGAGTACAACCGAAGGGTCCCTTCGAGCACATTTCTTTCTCTAAGAGGCCACCAATAAGGCAACAGTAATGAGTGCTACGAGGTCAGTGGCTACATCACCGAATGCTGACGCTGGTAGTCCCAGCACTGCAGCCCAGAGCCAGGTCAGTGACTGTTCTCGAGTAGCCGATGCGATTCCCAGTCAAGGAACAATGCCGTGTCATCGCACGGTGGTCCTACCGAAACGACAGATTCCCACGTTTTCTGGCACACTTCGCGATTGACAGTCCTTCTGGGACCATTTCTGTGCCAGGATTCACCTGAATAAAGACCTTTTAAAGATCGAGAAGTTCAAGTACCTTCAGTCGTATTTGAGCGGCGCAGCAAAGAGAGCAATCGAGGGCATCCAACTAACCGAAGACAATTACAACATCGCGATGAAGACCTTGATGGAGCAATTTGGTGGACGGGACTTGCTTGTCAACGAGCACGTTGACCACCTGTTCGCCTTAGCACCAGTCAAGTCGTCGGCAGACGTGGAGAAGCTTCGCCTGCTCTACGACAAGGTCAACTTTCGAGTCTTCACGTTGACCGGTTTGAGGGTCCCACCTGACCAGTACAACCTGGTCCTCAACCTGGTCCTCAACCGCGTCTTGATGTAGTATCTGCTGGTCGATCTTGCGATTCTCTACCGCGAGAAGATGCAGGAAGCGCCGCAGGAAACGTGCGGCATCACGACACCTGAACAGAGAGCTCACCAGGTTGCCGAATTACTCAATTTTCTGCGCATTCAGACTGAAGTTCGAGAGGAAAGCAGAACAGAACAAACGGCGTCTCGTTTTTCGCGGTCGCAGCCTAAAGAGGTCGAACCTCCGTCAGCACCGATAGGACATTTGCCTACAGTGTCCGCACTTGCTGCCGAATCTGTTACAGTTACGGAAGAGATGTGCCTTTATGCATCATTTCTCAGCTCACCATCGCGGACTGCAACGTTCATCTCTTGGCTGAGAAGAAATTGGCTCGGTTGGGCACTGCTCACTGCTGCTACCGTTGCGGCTTGCAAAACCACATGGCGTGTTTTCCCCGACAGGCACGCATCATCTGTACTAAGTCCAACCGACGACTCCTCACTATCCTCGGTGAATTGTTCACACCGGTAGCCCCAATTCGTACAAACGCGACGACAGTGAACCAGGATGACCCAAGCATCGCCGGCCAAGGCACTAACACGCCTTCAGTAACATCAGCCCCAAGTGCCCTTAGCGGAATCAACACCGTTCTTCTTCAAACAGGACAAGTCTGGATCGAGGGGGGGTACCGAAAGCATCTTGTGCGTAACCTTCTTGACAGCCGCAGTTAGTGCACATTCATCCGAGAAGATGTTTCAAAGGACCTCAGATGCCCGGTTATCGGAACTGAAGAACTTTCTTTGGTTACATTCGGCCACTCGAAGCCCCGCGAGTAAATACGCAGTCAACAGGTAGCCTTGACGCTACGAGGCCAACGTAGAGACATAGCGATAACCGTGGAGGTCCTGGAGGTACCCGAAGTGTGTGCAGTTACAAGCCCGCCGCTCAGTACTGATGTTTTGCAACTTTTGTGTGACAAGAACTATGATGCTGCAGACAACTTTCATGCCCACACCTGTCACCCACAGGAAGTAAGCGTCTTTCTTGGTTCCGACATTTATTAGAAGGTCGCGACGAAAAGGGTTGATCATTTAACCAGCAACCTGATGGCCGTAAAAACCAAGTTCAGCTGGACTGTTCAGGACACCATGGAAAGCAAGAGAAGTTCAGCATCCACGAGCGCTCTATTCCTACACTGTAGCACAAAGTTTGTTCCAGACTGTGATCTTTCTGCGATGTGGCGTCTCAACGTCATGGGGATCGAGACACCTGTTGAGGAAAAGAGCAAGGATCCACCAGAACTTGAGGCATTCGAAGAGGGCATTATCAAGCTAAATGGGTGTTACCAGGTGCCACTGATGTTAAAGGATCCAGGGATACCTGCCGCCAGCGACAATCGATGATTGGCGGAGCGCCGGCTGCAAGCACAATTAAATAGGTTCAAACTACAGCCCCAATTCTTGAAGCAGTATGACAGGGCCATCAAGGCATACCTTAGCGAGGAGCACGCAGAGAAGAGCTACTACCAAGAGAAAATGTGTATTATATGCCTCATCATGCTGTCATATCAAGAGAGGCGGTTACGACAAAACTTCGGGTGGTGTTTGACGCTTCCTCGCACGGGCCTGGCCATCCCTGCCTAAATGATGTCTTGTTCAAGGGTACGAGGCTGGGAATAGACATTGTGCAACTGCTGCTCCCCTTTCGATGTCTCCCGGTGGTCTTCATCCCGGATATCGAAAAAGTATACTTGCAGATGCTTATTTGCCCGGAAGATCGCGACGTGCTGTGATTCCTCTGGATTGATCGGTTGCCCACGGACAATGATCCGTCTCCATCTGTGGTGATGTGGAGAATGACGTGGGTCCCGTTTGGAGCCTCGTATAGCCCATTTTCGCTCGCAGCAACCATTCGACATCACCCAAGTGTGAACAAAGCAGCCACGATGTACAATGAAGCATGCAAGATATTCTTGGAAGCAAGCATGCAATTGCACAAGTGGGCCTCCAATGCACATACCTTGTGGAAAATCTTCCTTAGGGACAAGATTGCTTTTAAAGACGAAGCCGGAGAGAGCACCCTAATCAAGGTCTTATGTGTACCTTGGGAACGCGAAGGCATCAGACTACTCCTCATGGTGCGCGAAGCATCTGACTTCACTGCGAACAAGCCTTCAACCAAGCGCGTTGTGCTTCAAACAATAGCAAGAATGTATGATTAGTTGGTGTAACTAGCTTCATTTTCGTTCAGGGCTAAGCTACTGTTTCAAGAGTTGTGGAAGAAGAAATGCGCATGGAACGATGCCCTCCTGCCAGAAAAGCAAGCAAGCTGGAACAGTTGGCGCACTGAATTGGACAGCATGAATCCCTATTCTGTCGATGGTTACGTATTCCTGCAAGCAGCTAATGCGATGATTTTAATTGAACTACAGGTGTTCTGGGACACAAGTCCCAGAGTGTATGGTACCTGCATCTGCGTACAGGCGCGCTCAATGAATGGGGGCTGCAACTCACAGCTCCTCATAAGCAAGAGCCGCGTGGCACCACTCAAACATATTTCGCTGCCACGTCTAGAGCTCCTGGCATGCGTTGTCCGTGCAAGGTTGTGCGCATACGTGAAGGCAGTACCAGTGCTAAGCTCTGTTCCTGTACACTTCTGGACCGACTCACTCGTGACATTGCATTGGATTCGGAACACGCCTGCCAAAAAAGAAATGTGTGTATGTCATCGAGTCTCCAAAATTCATAACCTGACATCTCTGACCCAGCGGCATCATTGTTCTGGAAAAGACCATCTCGCTGACTTGGTTACACTAGGGGTTTCATCACCTCATCTTCTTGCATCAACGATGTGGTGGCATGGTCCAACTTAGCTTTATGATCCCGGAGAGCCAATGCCTACTGAGTGTGCTGAATTGACAGAAGAATTTGCAATCTTCAAAGAAAATCTAGAAGAAACATCGGTGTGTCCTGCGGGTTTTGTTGCGAACACTATTATATCTGTAAGCAAGTGCAGCCACCTGAACAGACTGCTAAGAGTCACCCGGTAGTTGTACCGCTTTGTCGCAAACGCGTCAAGGAAACAGTGTTCTACGGCAAGACCGTTAACAGCAGAAGAGCTTCGCAAGGCAGAACACTACCGGTTGCAAAGAATCTAAGAAGAAATGTTTTCTGAAGAAGTGCAGGCGCTTCGCGCAGCGAAGGAACTACCGTCCATAAGCCCAGTTCTTCAATTATATCTTTTCCGGGAAAAAGGTGGTCTTCTTCGCGTTGGAGGCCGTCTGCAGGAGCTAGCCGACTCTTTTGATGTCAAGCACCCAATACTATTACCAGCAAGGCACACCTTGACCCATCTTGTGGTTTCAGCCATGCATGAACGCGTCCTGCACAATGGAGTAGAGGCCACGCTTTGCGAGCTTCGAGAGAAGTTTTGAGTTGTGAAGGGACGAAAGACTGTTGAAAGTGTACTGAGGAATAGTTTGCCTTGCAAACGCTTCAAGCCTGTCGCTGAGACATCTCCATTTGCCCCATTGCCACGAGACCACTTCACTGAGGCAAGTCCTTTCTTAGTCGTTTGGTTGGATTTCTGTGTATTCCTCTAAACGCGTGACACGGCTGCTACGAGCAAAACAGCATACATACTGATATTCTCCTGTGCTCTCACTCGAGCTCTACATTTGAAATTGACGACCGTTATGACAACGACAACTCTTTTCACCTTCCGCCGTTTTATCTCACGGCGTGTGATCCCAGACACCGTTTACTTGGATAACGCGCTATCTTTTCATGGCTCAGCGTGAGTTCTCAAGACCATTCTGCCAGCTCTGCGAAAGTATGCGGCCAACATCAACGTCAAATGGAAGTTCATCGCTGAGAGAGCTCCTTGGTGGGGCGGCTGGTGAGAGCGCCTCATCAGATCGACAAAGAACGCATTGAAACGGTCACTTGGTCACAACAGTCTCGACGCCAAAAAACTCGCTACGGGGATATGGGAAGTGGAAGCGGTCATAAACAGCCGACCTCTTACGTATTTTGATAGCAGCCCTGATGAACTGCAACCGCTGACTCCCTTTCACTTCTTGATCGGAAAACGCCTCATATGCCTTCCCCTTCCGCAAGAAGGCAGCAATACTCATGGCATATCAACGCGAGAGCACCTGCTATGTCGCATGTGCTATCGTGAACGTCGTATTACAGCGGAGTTGTGGAGCCGATGAAAGCGGTCCTACCTTCTACTTTGATCCGCGCCCAACGCATCTCATCGTAAACTACCTCGACTTTGCGGAAGGTGACGTGGTGCTTGTGCACGACGAAGGCGCACGTCCGCAACTATGGAAGCTGTGAAATGTTCTGGCAGTGCACCTGGGAAGGGATGGCATTGCACGCATATGTACCCTTCTGCTAGCATCAGGACACATCATAAAATGACCCGTTCGAAACTTATGCATTCTGGAGGCAAGCCAGCACGGATTAACTGCCTCGTGATTGTCTTGGCCTCTTGGGAGTATGTTGCGGATGATTGCGGCCGTGCGAAAACAAGCAGGAGAACCGAAGAAAGAAGGCAGACACGAGCAGTCGGAATAAAGGGACGTTCTTGGTGTAGGGCTTGGGTCTTGAATACGTGACAGGTATGCTGTGCAATTTATTTTTCTGTGTATATGGTACATTTTCATTCTTACTTTGCCTTTGTTACGTGTTAGGACCCCGCATGTTGTTAATTTCAAGGAGGGATGATGTGGTATCGGGGTTTCGGTTTCGGTTCGGGAACCTGTTGTCTGGCCCACTAGAGGGCGTTGTTCATATGCATATATAGTTGTAAAGTGGTTAAAAACAGGTATCCAAGCCTGCAGAGGTAAAATGGGGGCTTAGGCAGGGGTGTCCCCTGTCACCTATATTATTATTCATGATGTACCTACAAGGATTAGAGGCCGAATTAGAGGGAAGTGGACTAGGCTTCAACCTCTCTTTCGTCAAACAAGGAAAACTCATTGAACAGGCGCTACCAGCATTGATGTACGTAGATGATATTGTCACGGGGTCGTGACGTGGCCAAAGACAGAAAACTTCGTGTCGGGATTTAACTGTTTATTTGGGCGAACCTGTGCCCGGTAAAGGGAAAGTCTAATTACAGCAGCAGTCTTGCACAGATAGCAGTCTCGGACTGATAGCGGCGAACGCAGCGTCGGCCTTCGATCAACAACTGACAAGCGGCGAAGCGCGTCGGCATTTATACCCTTGCCGTCGAATGTTCTAGCGTTATCGCTGGCGGTGGCGTAGGTTCCAGAACGATCTGTACCGTTCGCACAGTGGGCGTGATCTTATCCAAATGATCTACTACAGTCCGGAACCTTCTCGAAACCTGCAGGCGCGGTTTGCGCCGAGAATCGTGTGGTGTTTCGGAACGATAACAAGAACTTGTGAAATGGAACGTGGCATTGCCCCCCTCTGAAAAAAGGCATCGTCCCGATGCTTTAACTAAGGATGAAGGTACAATAATAATGCAAGAAAGTACAATGAATAAATTACAATACAACAATAATACAAAAAACACTGTTTCAGTTTGTTAACGTGCGTGAAACGGCTTGAGGTGCGCGACATGGACGACTTCAGGTCGCGATCGGCGTCGTTGAGAGTTCGTGATGCCGTCGGGGACAACCTCGTAATCAAGTGGGCCGAGACGTCGAACCACCTTGTACGGTCCGAAGTACCGTCGCAGAAGCTTTTCACTTAGTCCACGTCGGCGTATCGGCGTCCACACCCAAACACGTTCACCGGGCTGGTATTCCACGAAGCGTCGTCGAAGGTTGTAACGGTGGCTGTCGGTCGTCTGTTGATTCTTGATACGAAGACGCGCAAGTTTTCGGGCTTCTTCGGCGCGTTGAAGGTACTCGCTCACATCGAGGTTTTCTTCGTCGGTGACGTTGGGTAACATGGCATCGAGCGTCGTTGCCGGGCTCCGTCCGTAGACCAATTTGTATGGAGATATCTGCGTCGTCTCCTGCACCGCTGTGTTGTATGCGAAGGTCACATACGGAAGAATGGTGTCCCACGTCTTGTGTTCGACATCGACGTACATTGACAGCATGTCAGCGATCGTCTTGTTAAGCCGCTCGGTGAGGCCGTTGGTCTGTGGGTGGTACGCTGTCGTCTGGCGGTGGTTTGTTTCGCTGTATGCCAAGATCGCTTGAGTTAAGTCGGCAGTGAATGCCGTTCCTCTGTCGGTGATAAGGACCTCCGGGGCGCCGTGACGTAGGACGATATTTTCGACGAAAAACTTAGCTACCTCGGATGCACTGCCTTTTGGCAGGGCTTTTGTCTCGGCGTAGCGGGTGAGGTAGTCGGTAGCTACCACGATCCACTTGTTTCCGAAATCCGACGTCGGGAACGGCCCCAGTAGGTCCATACCAATCTGCTGGAAAGGTCGGCAAGGTGGATCAATTGGCTGCAGAAGTCCCGCTGGCCTTGTCGGCGGTGTCTTGCGTCGCTGACAGTCCCGGCATGTCCACACATAACGAGTGACGTCGGTGGTAAGACGTGGCCAGTAGTACCTTTCTTGTATCCTCGCGAGCGTGCGGGAAACACCGAGGTGCCCTGCCGTCGGATCGTCGTGCAGGGCCTGCAGGAGTTCTGGTCGCAGAGCTGCGGGCACCACAAGGAGGTACTTAGCTCGAAGCGGTGAAAAGTTTTTCTTTTGTTGAAGACCGTTTCGTAGAAAGAACGACGCAAGTGCGCGCTTGAATACCTTCGGGACTTCGGCGGTCCTGCCTTCGAGGTATTCTATTAGGGCTTTAAGTTCCGGGTCAGCCCGCTGTCGTTCAGCGAAGTCGTCGGTAGTTATCGTTCCCAAGAAGTAGTCGTCATCCGAGTCGTCGGGTAGCGGTTGGTCGACAGGCGCACGAGAGAGACAGTCAGCGTCGGAGTGTTTTTTGCCGGACTTGTAAATGACAGTAATGTCATATTCTTGAAGTCTCAGGCTCCATCGTGCGAGGGGACCTGAAGGGTCCTTCAAGGTGGCTAGCCAACACAAGGCGTGGTGGTCGCTCACAACTTTGAAGGGCCTGCCGTAGAGGTAGGGGCGAAATTTCGACGTAGCCCAGATGATGGCGAGGCACTCCTTTTCTGTTGTGGAATAATTTGCTTCTGCTTTGGATAGCGATCGGCTGGCGTAACTAATAACCCTTTCAAGTCCGTCAGCCCTCTGCACAAGAACGGCGCCAAGACCTACGCTGCTTGCGTCAGTATGTATTTCTGTCTCGGCAAATTCGTTGAAATGGGCAAGTAACGGAGGCGCCTGGAGGCGATGTTTAAGCTCCTGGAAAGCGTGTTCCTGTGGTGTTTCTCACTTGAACTCCGAGTCGGCCTTGGTAAGGTTAGTGAGAGGATCGGCGATGCGGGCAAAGTTTTTCGCGAAGCGCCTATAATAGGCGCACAGGCCCAGAAATCGGCGCACGGCCCTCTTGTCAGTGGGCGGCGGGAAATCGGCGATGGCGGCTGTTTTCCGTGGATCGGGACGAACTCCAGACTTGCTGATAACGTGCCCCAGAAACAAGAGCTCCTCATACGCAAATCTGCACTTTTCTGGCTTCAGTGTGAGTCCGGACGTCTTGATGGCTTGAAGTACAGCTTCAAGGCGCCGAAGATGCTCGTCGAAACTCGAGGAAAACACGACGACGTCGTCCAAGTACACAAGGCAAGTCTGCCACTTCAATCCTGCCAGTACTGTATCCATAACGCGTTGGAAAGTTGCAGGCGCTGAGCAAAGGCCGAAGGGCATCACCTTAAACTCGAAGAGGCCGTCCGGTGTTATAAACGCCGTCTTCTCTCGGTCTCTTTCGTCCACTTCGATTTGCCAATAGCCAGTCTTGAGGTCCATTGACGAGAAGTACTTGGCGTTATGGAACCGATCAAGGGCGTCGTCTATTCGTGGAAGAGGATACACATCCTTTCTTGTGATTTTGTTCAGGCGGCGATAATCGACGCAGAAACGTAGGGTCCCATCCTTTTTCTTCACTAACACCACGGGGGATGCCCACGGACTCTTGGACGGCTGGATAATGTCATCTCGCAGCATTTCATCAACTTGTCTCTTCATTGCCTCACGTTCTCGCGTCGAAACCCTGTACGGACTCTGGCGGAGTGGTCTGGCATTTTCTTCGGTTATGATTCGATGTTTTGTGATTGGGGTCTGCCGAATTTTCGATGACGACGAAAAGCAATCTTCGTATTGCAGGAGCAGGGCCTTGAGCTGTTCTTGCTTATCGTTCGGAAGTCTGGGATTGACGTCGAAAGCTATGGGAGGGGCTTGGTTCCTCTGAGCAGGTTCCGCAGAATCGGCGAGGGCGAAAGCACTGGTGGCTTCGACAATTTCTTCGATGTATGCGACCGTTGTTCCTTTGTTCACATGTTTGTACTCATTGCTGAAGTTCCTTTGTTCACATGTTTGTACTCATTGCTGAAATTCGTGAGCATAACCGTTGCTTTGCCTCCCCGCAGCTCTGCAATTCCTCTTGCGACGCAAATATTTCGGGTGACCAACAGATGCTGACTGCCTTCAACGACGCCTTCCAAGTCAGGTGATTTAGGAGCGCCGACTGAAATAATGACGCTTGAGCGAGGCGGAATGGTGACTTGTTCTTCCAGCACATTCAAGGCATGGTGTCCTGACGGCGTGCGCGGCGGTAGTGCTTCCGCGCCTTGTCTTGTAGCAGGCCGTACTCCGGTGGGAGACCTTGCTGTCGGCGGCTCGTTCGCTGCTGTTGGTTGGCGTCGGTGTCTTCTCCGCGAAGGGGGCTGGGTTCACGGCTTGACGGGGGCGTCCGGTACATGAACGAAGCAGCACCTCCACCAGATGTCACGGGGTCGTGACGTGGCCAAAGACAGAAAACTTCGTGTTGGGATTTAAGTGTTTATTTGGGCGAACCTGTGCCCGGTAAAGGGGAAGTCTAATTACAGCAGCAGTCTTGCACAGATAGCAGTCTCGGACTGATAGCGGCAAACGCAGCGTCGGCCTTCGATCAACAACTGACAAGCGGCGAAGCGCGTCGGCATTTATACCCTTGCCGTCGAATGTTCTAGCGTTATCGCTGGCGGTGGCGTAGGTTCCAGAACGATCTGTACCGTTCGCACAGTGGGCGTGATCTTATCCAAATGATCTACTACAGTCCGGAACCTTCTCGAAACCTGCAGGCGCGGTTTGCGCCGAGAATCGTGTGGTGTTTCGGAACGATAACAAGAACTTGTGAAATGGAACGTGGCAATATAGTGCTAATGGCTGACAACAAGGAAGATTTGCGGAGATTGGTGGACATTTGCGGTAATGAGGGAGATAGGTTAGATTTGAGATTCAGTAAGGAAAATCAGCAGTCATGATTTTTAATGACAATGAAGGTAGTGAGCTTAGAATACAGGAGGTCACGCTAGAGATAAGAGATAAATACAAATATCTGGGCATATGGATAAGCAATGGGGCCAAGTACCTAAGGGAACACGGAATATACGCGACGATTAAAGGTAACAGAAATGCAGCGGTAATGAAAAACAGGGCACTGTGGAATTACAATAGGTATGATGTTGTGAGTGGAATATGGAAAGGGGTCATGGTTCCTGGTCTGACATTCGGCAATGCGGTTTTGTGTATGAGATCAAAGGTTCAAGCAAGATTAGAAACTAAGCAACGAGGAATAGGTAGGCTTGCTTTAGGAGCTCACAGGAGTACACCAAATCAGGGAGTACAAGGTGATATGGGATGGACACCATTTTAGGGCAGGGAAGCTAGCAGCAAGATAAAATTTGAGAAGTGATAAGGAAGTGCCTTATGCCCCTTAATAGACAAGGATGGATCAAGTGTTGCAGTGGCTCCATTTTCACAATGAGACTGGGAAAGGGCTGAGAAAAGGGTTCTTAGTGGTACATCAACAGGGCTTGACGGCATCCCAATTACGCTGATAAAGGAATTGGGTCCCAAGTCGAAGCAGGCTTTCAGAGAGGCAGCGAGCAAAATAATAATCGATGGTGAAGTTCCAGATGAATGGAAACTTAGCAGGATGAGCATGATCTATAAAGGAAAGGGGGACAAAGCTGACATAAACAACTACCGTCCTATAACGGTGACCTTGGTGATGCAGATTATAAAGGAAAGACTGCAGGCATCGATAGAGGATGAGGGGGTGCAGGTGGAACTGCATAATGGGTTTCGGAAACACAGGAGGTTGGAGGACAATCTGTTCTCGCTGATGCAGTGCATTGAAATAGCAGAAAAGGAACACAGGCCCCTGTGACTAGCATTTTTGGATATCAAGGGAGCGTACGATAGCGTAATTCAAGAGGTCTACTGAAGAATACTGGACACACTAGGTGTGGAGAATGGAGTCACTAATCTTTTAAAGGATATCTATAAAAGTAACAAGGTAGTTATATAATGGGAAAAACAGGTATCCGAACCCAGAGACAAAACGGGGGCTTCTGCTGGGGTGTTTTCGGTCATCCTTGTTATTCATGATGTACCTACAAGGATCAGAGGCCAAATTAGTGTGTAGTGAACTTGGCTTCAACCTCTTCTTTGTCAAACAAGGAAAACCCATTTAACAGGCACTACCAGCATTCATGTACCCAGATGATATAGTGCTAATGGCCGACAAGGAAGATTTGCAGAGATCGATGGACATCTGCAGTCCTGAGGGAGATAAGTTAGTTGTGAGGCTCAGTAAAGAAAAATCAGTAGTCATGATTTTTACTGATAATGAACGTAGTGAGCTTAAGATACAGGAGGTCACGCTAGAGATAATGAATAAATACAAATATCTGGGTGTGTAGATAAGCAATGGGGATGAGTACCTAAGGGAACACGAAATATACATAACAACTAAAGGAAACAGGAATGCAGCGGTGATGAAAAATAGGGCACTGTGGAATTACTATAGGTGTGATGTGGGGAGAGGAATTTGGAAAGGTTTCATGGTTCCTGGTCTGACTTTCGGCAATGTGGTTTTGTGTATGAGATCAAAGGTTCAAGCAAAATTAGAAACTAAGCAACGAGGAATAGGTAGGCTTGCTTTAGGAGCTCACAGGAGTACACCAAATCAGGCAGTACAAGGTGATATGGGATGGACATCATTCGAGGGCAGGGAAGCTAGCAGCAAAATAAAATTTGAGAAGCGATTGAGAGAAACGGGCGAGGAGCGCAATATCTGCATTTTTTGTGAGAATTGTCTTGAGACGATGTTTTAAACATGACAGTGATCTAATGAAGCTAGAGAGCTTCCTATTCAAGAAATGAAGTGTGTGCAATAAGCGAAATGTGTGAAAGTTGTCGGCTCGCACTATAATAAAATCTTGGAAAGCTGCGCGCGCCGTTCTGAACGGTTTAATATTTTTAATCTGGCAGATTGCCTTTTTTTGCAGAATATTGACTTTATTTGTGATTTGTTTGTTTCTAGTGGCCTATACAAGGCTGCAATACATCAAATGTGAATTAAATAAATAGCGCATAACATATCTGAAGTTTAACCTTGAGCGGCAAAGTCATAGGGCAACGAGACATCACCCTTGTTACCAAAGAAAGCTTTTTGCAAAGAAAATTTAAATGTGTATTCCAGCCTAGATTTCAATAAATATGAGCCCCAAGTTTTGTGTAAGTATTAACAATAGCCATTGGCACTGATTCAAAAATTAAGGTTGATGGGTAGTGAGTACTGTATTTGTAACACAAAAAACAATGGCTTTGGTTTCATTGGGAATTATTTTAAGCTGGTTGATTTTTAACCATCATGAAATTCTTGAATCTATATCATTTGCCCTGCTTACACTGTCTTCTAAGTTAAGGCCATGAGGGATTATAATTTAATTGCGACATATATGACCTATTGAATTATTGTGAAAAGCTGATTTTATTATGATCATCCCCTGTTTTGATGCCCGATGGCAATGTATGCTTGTATCATGCATTATTACGGCAATATTTCATGTTGAATTGTCAAGCATGTATACAGTACACAGGTATTTCTAAAGCACAAAAGATATTTTCACTGCAGTCATGAGCAGAGGTAATGCCTACAGTACATTTGTCGGAGAGGCCTAAAGTACCGTATATACTCGCATAATCCTCGCACCTTTTTTGGCGGAAAATCGATGAAAAGTTGGGTGGTGCGAGAATTACGCGGGGAAAACCTTTGACGAAAATGCACAGAGCAAAAAAGAAAACAAAGTGGCCGCAAATCGGTATTCTCACAGCAGCAACTAACAGCAAGCTTTGAGAAGTACTAATTAAAACTTACCTCAACATTAAAAGCACTGGTTCAACACAGGGCAAGATTTATTTGAGACACTAAAAGTGCAAGCAAATAGTCGAGAATTAGAATACCATACGCAAAGCTTGTGGGTGTTGCGGACGTAGCGGTAGCATTTGTCGTGCAACAGGAGCCCCCAAAAAGTAAGCGTAGGATGTCAGTATTGGGCTGATGGCTATTTAACAGAATCGTCTGCAGTTTCCTTCTGAAGAAATGAAGTTTATGACCAACATCAGCTTTAGGCACAGGGCAGGCCCAACGCGTCTTGGTGGCTTTCAACTGCCATCATCAGTAGCGAACACAAAACTCGTAGACTCTAAAGGGCCTACCGGTGGCCCTGTTGCCGTTGTTTAGTGCATGATCTATCGCTTTCAACTTAAAAGCAGCTGTGTAGCTTCAGTATCGCCCCATAACGTGACAGGATTACCGACACAACATACAAAACACGCCGCAACGCGCACTTGGCTTGGACATTATTGCGGCAGTTTTCGGGGGTGCGATAATTACTTGAGGAAAAAAAGAAATAAGGTTTTTGCAGCTTTGTCCACAAAGTGCTGCTGTTACTCTCACTTTTTTGAGCAATCGCTGTAATAATTGTTATCATAGTCTATAATGACTGTGCCATGATAAAGTGATTGTCATTTTATATCCCTGCTTTTTGGTGTAGCTAAATGGTGAAGCCAAGGGCATTGGCTCGGAGGTGGAGGAATGGGAATCCGACTCCGGCACAGAAGAAGAAGAGGTCCCGGACCGGTCAGCCGAAGACCAGAATGAAGTAAGTGTTCAAATTAGTACAAGCTCTTTTGTTATCTGGGGTCAGCAAAGTGTTTGTGTTCGACCATTCTATGTGTGTCAACGTGAGACACCTAAGTACCAGTTTCGACGCACTGTAATCGCTTATGACAGAAAAGTGTGGCCAGTAAGGTTGCCTAGGTATACAAGGTGTAATGCACTCATGGATGCCTAACCTCCCTGTCCTGTTCCTTTTTCCGCCTCCTCATGGATGCGGCTTCTATTCCTGATCTGGGTTGTAATGAAGCCGAAGTTCAAAAACATCTGCGTTTATATTAAAGTGCACATCCGCCACTTTAACATGCCTCATGCTCATGGTTACTCCATGTCGAATTTGAAAATGAATTTGTAAGCTTTAATGAATTCTCATTCGACCCTTGAAATCCCACCGAAATATGCTAAAGGAATAAATAGGTGGAACCATTACGCGGCACTTTATACTCATGCCTCTGGAATCAAAACACTGATTTATAGCGTGGCAGTTTGACAGTCTACTTGGACAACCTGCATCACATTTCATAAAAACAAGTTTGGTCGTTAATAAGTAGGCTGGCAGCAACCATATGTTGCACTTGGGATGATTTCCTAAATTCAGCACTTAGGTCTTGCATCCTCTAATAATCTCGATGTTGCATCATCGATTGGTCCTCCTAACTACTATCAGTCTGACCAAAGTAATAGGCAAAGAGTGCTTCCGATCACACAAGCCATTCATTTGGCAAATGGTCAGCAGTTCTGTCAAGCTCCTACCAGACCTGGCAGTGCAATGGCCAGTGGGCCTTCAGTATATTGAAATAATGAATTTTTTTCGGTGGGCCATGTCTTGCAAGAAATAAAGGAGAATGAACCGTGATGTCTGATGTCTATGCCCACAGCAAATACTGTTTTTCATACCACCATGGCAGCAAGCTTGTCTCGTTTTCTTTTTCTCATGCGTGTCTGCTAGTGCTTTGACACCTTAAGATCAAAGTTTCTTAATCTTCACTGCCACACTTATGCAGGGCACCGCTGCAAAGGAGTCCGAGGCTGTTGCAGAAATGTCTGCGCTCGTAAACTACATTCAGCCAGTGCGATTTCACTCCTTCGAGCACACCGAAAGTGAGCAACACCTGCACTCTTATCATTGTTTCCGTGCACTACTTCGCTTTTTATATTGGGAGAAGTTTTAATTTCGACATGTTTCTTCTGTTATACATGAAATGCTGTCGGATATTTATAACCTTGTCATAGCCCAGTTTTGAATATTTGTGTAAAGTAATAAATTGATCTACACTCAAACCTCATTAAATGAAGTTCAAGGGCAGTCACAATTATTTCATTATATCAATTATAACGGTTTGTGGCAATGTATGCTCAGATGAGCGCACAGCTATAGGCATGCAAAGAAGGAAACCGTTTCGCAGCCCGATGTACTGATATGCGACCATGCGTGCGAGGGGAAAAAAACAGCAGTCGAATATCATTAACTCGAATGCGCTTAATTTGAACTTCCGGTTAATTCAGACTCGCGCTGTGGTTCCGTCAAAGCTATGTGTATTCCAGTGGGTGAAAACGCCCTGTAATTCGAACGCGCAAGCACTTGCGACGGTTAATTCGAACATACCGCACTCCAAAAATGCTCTCAGCGCCATGCCCAATCCCACGGCAGCATCTCTCAATGCTGCGCGCGAAGAAAGAAAAAAAAAAAGGAAAGAAAAGGCGAATTTCACGCGTGCATTGGTCTCTATGCCTCATCAAAACAGTGGCTTTGTTAAACTCAGCTGCCCAGCCGCACTGCCGGCAATGGAGGGCCAGATGCGTGGATGGGGTATCTTTCAGAAAGCTAGCATGCTTCCTTAGACGGATGTGAAGGCAATCTCCCGTCTTCCCTATGTACATGCACCTTCATGACAAAGGGGTGGAGTTCCCCACTCCACTCCCACTGTCAGTGAAACACTTAGAGTGCTTTATAGAGCAAACATCAGCGCTGACAGTGGCCTGCCCCTTTTTCACTCTTTTGACAACTCTCGCATACACACTTCCTAGCTTTTTGGTAGCATAAAAAACAACGTCACTGTTATAATGACTGGCCACCATCTTCAAATGGTGCAACACCGTGTGAAGGTATAAGATAACAATGAACTTTTTTTGCCGATTTGAGGCCATACCTGCAGCGTCAAAGCCTTCTTTTTGTTCCCTTTTTCATGTGTTAGAACATATACCTTCTCATCTAAATAGCGAATAAAAAAAGGATCAACCAACTG
Source organism: Rhipicephalus microplus (assembly GCF_043290135.1). NCBI lineage: Eukaryota > Metazoa > Arthropoda > Arachnida > Ixodida > Ixodidae > Rhipicephalus > Rhipicephalus microplus. The sequence goes on along the minus strand of NC_134705.1, from coordinate 20,894,773 downwards.
CAATGGGGAACTCATGGCAACACGTCTGGTTTTTCACAGAGGCGTTTGAAGGCTTTGCAGTTCGTTGATCCTTTCTTTATTTGCAATGCATGTAAGGTGGTAAAAGTGTTTGCTGAGCATAACCCTTCAAGTTGCACTGCGTTCATCGTAGACATACATGATTTGTTTAATTCTTTGCCACATAGTTGCCTCATGAGCTGTGTGAAAGGAACTATTGTCGAGGACAATGATGAAGTGTTGTTTGGAAATAATGTAGGAATTTCAGTGGAAAGCTTCCTGGAACCACTTTGGTTCTGCTTATGCTCTATAGTTGTTTCATTTGGCCAGTGTTTGCACGCAAAAAAATCTGGTATCTGTATCAGTTCACAGGTAGCCCCAGTACTAAGCAATCAATTTCTTGGAAAAATGGACTGAACCCTTGAGTAGGACTTCGGGCATAGTCTAACGCTTGTTTTTAGATATGTTGACGATTACTTGGTCAACTTAATAGAGTCTGTGAACCAGGTCTTCAGAATGTTCAAGCAAAGGGGCTAAGGTCTGTGCTTTACTTCTGAAGGCTCAAGAGACAATGTCTTGCAATTTTTAGATCTTTTATTACAGTTCCTGAAGGACCATGTTTTCTGGTCTTATTCCCCCCGTTTCATAAAGCCACTTTTAAGCTATCGCTCTGCTCATTCAAAAATTGTAAAGAATGTATTGGCCACATCTTGTCCTAATTCGGCTCTAATAAAGTGCTGGCTTCACGCTGTGGGTGAGAGTTTCTTATGGCAAGTTATCAGATTGGAAGTTGCTGGTATGACGTGCCTTGTCCTGGCCTCCACTTCACAGCGATTGTTTCGTCGCCTGAAAAGGGAAAAAAAGAAAGCCTCGATGTTGTGGGTGTGGCCTCTGATTAACAAAAAAAAAAGTTTGTCGCTATTTAATACCTGCATGCTGTGTCGCACTGTTTGAATAAGGTGGCCAGTCATTATGACGTAAACGTTGTCTTTTGTGCCCACAAGAAGCTAGTAAGCGTGTGTGCAAGAGTTGAAAAAAAGAGTACAAAAGGAGCATGCCACTGTCAGCACTGCAGTTTGTCTTATAAAGTACTCTAAGCATTTGACTGACTGTGCGTGTGCAGTGGTGTACTCCACCTCTTTGTCATGCGGGTGCACGTACAATGGGCAGATGGAACAGTGCCTCAACGTCCGACTGAAGGAGCATGCTAGCTCTCTCGAAGGCACACCATTCACGCATCTTGCCCTTCATATCCGGCAGTGTGGCTGCACAGCTGAGTTTAACAAAACCCCTTTGTTGATGAAAGATAGAGACCAGTGTGTGTGTAAAATTGCTGAAGTGTATGAAATCATAAAAGCTGGAGACCTTGGGGTGAGCCAACCGTCAATCCTTCTTACAGATAGTGAGATTACACATCTACAACATACTGCTTGATTACATGCTTGGGGGGGGGGGGGGGGTGAAGGTTTTTTTATGCCTGCATGTTTGCATAAATATGACACATTTTTTTATTAAACTTTCATTTGTTAGAAAGCACTGATCGAGTTGAATATTGGCTATAACTGCATTATAGAGAAAATGTGTAGGGAGGTCGATTCAGTTTTCTAAACCGTGCTACATTAAGCAAGGTACTTCTCAGCGCTCCTATATTCATCTCACCACTCATTAAAAGGTAACTATCAGTAAATTCAAAACGAAACAGACAAGCTGCATTTTCAAAATAAATGGTTCAGATAAGAAGCAGCCAATACCTTCACTTGTTTTATTGCCCAAGCTGTTTGAGGCATCGGTAATTTGTGCTCCGTCCTGCAAACCTGCACAGGTGGGTATGCGGCACAGGAATCGGGCAAGCCTCACTGTGGAGTGCAGCACTGCGGAGTGTAGAATTTAATGCAGCAAGCAATAAATGAAATTTCTAACGAAGTTCATGTGCAGCACTTGAAAGAGAGCAAAAAGAATTTGCCAGATTCTGCGTACCGTGAGAATGAATCATATGCAAAGCATGCATCAAGAAATTCACTTTTAATGAGCATAACATTATGAGGTGGATGAATTTAGTACTCTAAATGGGGGTGGACGTAATGTACACATTCACGTATCTATATACTAATAATATTTGAGAACTGGTTGTTAATGTATGCATAATGATGCCAATAACACGAGCAATACCAGCAGCAGCTGGGATACACTGAAATCTTCTTGTAATAATTCATGATGCTGGCTAAAGCTGATTGTTTTTTCCTTTGGTGAGACAAATGTTACGAAGTGGATCAAAATTATGGGCACTAGTTGTTTACTTTGTGAGCTTATCTGTAACACCCACTACTCTAGCGTTTACTGGTTACTATATTGGGCAACTTGTGATCTACTTTACATCAGCGCTCATGTTAGAGCACAGACGCATGTTTTTTCGAAACTTAAATCTTCTATATGGTGAGATAAGGTTAATAGCACACTTAACTTTTGTTAAATTATTCGCGCAGTATTGAGCAACGCCCAACTATAGCTCGCTGAATCATGCCGATGGAGGCGGAAATGTTGTAGGCCCGTGTGCTCAGATTTGGGTGCACGTTAAAGAACCCCAGGTGGTCGAAATTTCCGGAGCCCTCCACTACGTCGTCTCTCATGATCATATGGTGGTTTTGGGACGTTAAACCCCACAAATCAATCAAGCTCGCTGAATCATGGAATTACAAATGAAATGTTTATTGCAAGGCTATATAAATGGAGTCAATAGTGGAACGACAATTCACGTTAGTACGGCATGATGCCTATGTCATAAAATTACCTATATAAAGTTTATTGCTTGGTTATAAAATTAGATAGGCAGCACTGTAACCACTATAAAAGTCCTACCCACCTTGTGCTTGCATATTGTCTTTTTCTAAAACAGTTAAAGTCCTGGCAAGTTCTTGTGGTAGAATGCCTGGCTGCGATGCAGAATGCATGTGTTCTATTCCTGCTGATATCCTGATTATAAGTGCGAAGCATTTCTCAAGGAACCACAGACACTTTGAGCATTTTGGTCCACGTATCTGTGTATTTAGCCACATATGTATCCTTATACAAAACGTAATATACACACTCTTGAGCGTATTCAAAGAAAAGCTGTTAGATTTATATTCAACAAGTACTCCAAGTTAGACTCGCCCTCAGATTTAATGCTAGCCAACAACATTCCCTTACTGCAGATGCGAAGACAAAAAGCTAGATTAGAATTTCTTGATCAACTTTTGAACAAAAAAAAAAATAGCTCTAGACCCATCCCCGTATTTGACGCCCCTTAGTAGCCGGCCCACCCGACACCACCACCCAAAGGCCTTGATCCCATATTTTGCTCGCACAGACCTACTGAAGTATTCGTACTTTCCAAGAACCATATGTGAATGGAACTGTCTTACTAATACTTGTGATGAATGAACTAACCTACCAAACAACCTTCTTCACCCTTTATTGTTTCATTTCGCAATTATTTTACTTATATGCGTATTACCACCCTGCTTGGACCTCGAGTCTGCAGTATTGAATAAATAAATAAAATATGTCTGGGCGCTGTCGTGATTGCCTCTTTAGGTTCGAGTAGATAAAAATTATTGTATGAAGATGAAATGGTTTGACGAATGTGACTATCTGGTTATTACATGAATAACATGAAAATCTTGTCGCATAGGTCGTCAAACACTTTCCTCCAGACACGTGTGGTACATACCCATATACTATGGACTGCAGTGTGCAGGTATGTGCCACGGGTAGATCAACAGTTTATGTGCACCCAGGAATGGCGAGAAGAGACATTGGTAGTTTAACTGGCACAGCATTAAGAAAGGCTGACATCATCAGCATTGACCCCATTTAATAAAAGAAAAAATTGGCAGATTTAGCGTACACTGAGAATTGACGTTATACGAAGCATGCGAAGGGAAGGTTGCTGTGTTCTAATTTTTTACCTGCGGTGGGGAAATGATGCTAAGGATATCTACAAATGTTGTACACAAGATATAGGTTAAGCATTTTGTTTGTTTTATATAACCAGTTGTTCACACATGTGTAACAGTGCCGATAGCCACATGAGTTTTAGTAACTTTAAAAGTGGTAAGCTGATTTGTAGGGCATGTGCTCGCTGTGGACACTGCTACATAAATCAACTTCAGTAGATGGCTCTTAACTACGATTGAGGTTAACCCGGCATAGCAGCTGTGTTTTACGAGTACATATGTCAGGTTTATAAAATTGCACAGCCAGCATTACAATCACAATTGACGTTTCACCAACATTGCTCGTTAGTAGTGTCTTTTTCCAAAGCAATATTAAGAAATGACGTGACTCCATGGTAGAATACTTGATTCGCATGCAGAATGCTTGGTTGTAATTCCTGCTGGAGCCCTTGTCAGGTCAAGGCTGCCAATGTCTGCTTTTTTTCTCAACACATGTTACCATGGTCTCTTCTCGCCATTCCTGGATAGATATAAACTGTCAATCACCTGTGCATATAGCCACATACATGTAGTACATACCCACCATTGGTATACGGGTACATGCCACACATGTCTGGTGAAGAGTGTTTGATGACGTACGCAAAGGGATTTTCACATTCATCTCATGACCAGCAAGTGATTGTCATCGAACCACCTTACCCTGCCTTACTAATTTTACTTCGCGAGATATCACGGCGGAGGAAATATTTACAAGGTAAAACTCCAGTTATAATAGCCGTCCGTGGGCATTGTAGTCGCAGCTTTGGCACAAAGGTAAAGCGATGAATGCAACAGCAACAAATTGAAATATCACACGAGAAATGGCAAGCAGATCGAAACGTGTCCTGCATTCCTCACGTACAATTGGTGCGTGAAATGTACTCACAGGTGCAAATAAACGTGAATAAGTGTCAGTTGTTACTTCGCTGTGTCTGAAAAGCACACCCATTTCGCAAATGGAGACTGTGCAGCGAGTGCACACCGTTGTGAACCCGGTAACTACAACGGAGTCTTTTGGGGGAAAGCCCAAGGCGCACAATTCTTTCCCCTGGACGATAAGCGCGCAAGGGTGTGAGCGTCCACCCCCTTCCCTCCGCGGGGCAAAGTACGTGGGAGATGGATGCATGAGCGCTTGTAGCCGCGTAGTGACAATCTGACGACGCACACTCACTGCGTCATCTCGCTTGTAATGCTGAAAACACGATGGTTCCCTCAATAGTTACAGCCACTGGTAAGTGTCGGATATAAACAGCGTGCTGTTTCAACGGTGAAGGAGGTGCTCCTTTGTGGTTCAGTGGCTAACGCCATGCACTCCAAAGCAAGATGTCGCCCGTTCGATTCCACGCACCAGAGAAATGCAAATGCATTTCTTTGTCGGGGCATGTCAGGCATCTGTCAATGTCCACACGCCGACAGGTGTTATCTCCGCTCTTACTCCCTCTCCCATAGCAACAGCTGTGGGCACGTGCGCTTCTCCTCGCCCCTAGAAACCAGAGAAGGTAGTGCAGATGCAGTAGTGGAGAGTGAGTGGAGAGGAGGAGCGCACTCTTGGGTTTGAGGGCACTCGCATTGTGGGAGATCGGCGTAGTTCCCGCATGTGTCAAGGCAGTGCAGAAGAGGGTAGGCGCAGTGCTTCGGCGCTCCTTCTCTCGCCCTTCGCTCTATCTCCTCCCTGAACTCTACTCTTCCGTCCGCTCGCTCGTACGTATATATAAATGGAGTGAAGTGCGCGCCTCACTCTCGACCGTTTGCTGGCTTATGAATGTCTAAATAAATGTTTATGCTACAAATCCTCGTCTTGTCATTATGTTCATCATGTAAATTACTACGGAGTGTACTCTGCAGGCAAGAAATGAATTCGCATTTCCTCACGATTCTTTTCGGGGAGGGAGGCAATTTTTTTCTGAATTAATTTTCTTTGTTGCATTTTTATATATAAAGTACGTATTGCCGCGAACCATGCATTGGGTTTATTTATTTGTGTTTTGTTTTTTCGGCCTAGCTGCGCCGGCCTGTGCTATCGCCGTTTTCACAGCGTTTCGAACAATCGCTACCACAGCGTTTCGAACAAACGCTATCGAACAACGCTTCAGGCGTTGTTCGATAGAAACAACGCTTCAAGCGTTGTTTGTTAGAAGCGCTGTTCGAACGAACAGCGTTTCTAACAAACGCTATCACGGCGTTCTCGATACAATTAGACTATTCGAGAAACCCTCGCGCCGAGGGATATAAATTCCCGCACAGCCGATGCCGCGTCATTCGATCGCCGACGCTCACTAGCGTGCCCATCGTTTTGCCGGCCGCTGCTTCGCCGCCTGTGTATTCTTTCAGTTGTTAGGGGAGCACAGGTTCGCTCCAATAAACTTGTTTTCTTTATAGACAACTGTGTCGTCCTTTGCTGCGTGACATCTGGTGGAGGTGCGGGGTACATGAACCCTAAGCCATTGCCAAGCCGACAAGCAAGCGCAACACGACAAGCACGCTAAACTCGTGTCAGCCGCCGACAGCGAGGCCTTCAGCCAGAGTTTGGACTGCTCCCGGATAAAAAAAGGAAAGAAGACGTAAAAACCACTATGATCAACGCAGGCACCATGACCAGCGCTACCAACCCTCCCGTCGTTCTGCAACAACCTCGTGAGCCCCCATCATTCCGAGGATCTCCTGGTGAAGACCCGGAAGAGTGGCTGGAGAAGCTGGAGCGCGTCCGCATCTTTAACAGATGGGATGATGAAGAAACGTTTCGTCATGTCTTCTTCTATTTGGAGGATGCAGCTCGAACGTGGTTTGAGAACCATGAAGGCTCCCTAACCGACTGGACTGTCTTTAAGAGCGAATTGCTCAAAACATTCGCTACGGTTGTGCGGAAAGAACGAGCCGCCCTTTTGTTGGAGACGCGAATGCAACACCCTAACGAAGGTGTTCTACTGTTCGCTGAGGAGATGAAGATGCTGTTCCGGAATGCTGACCCCGAAATGGCAGAAGAGAAGAGGGTGCGCTTTCTGATGCGGGGAGTTAAAGAAGAGCTCTTCGCTGTACTCATCCGCAACCCCCCTAAGACCGTCGCTGAGTTCGTCACCGAGGCTTCAATGATCGAGAGGACCTTGGATATGCGTTCGCGGCAATACGATAGACCACTCAACACCCTTTCGGTGAACCCGGTAAATGCCCCTGGATTGGCGACGGAAGACTTGCGGGAGACCATCCGCGCCGTCGTTCGCGAGGAACTGAGGAAATTGTTCCCAGCAACGCCGCAGCCCCAAGTCGCCTCCCTCACTGACGTCGTCCGCGAGGAGGTTCAGCAAGCACTGGGAAATTCCACGCTGTCGGAAGCATCTTGCGAACCACAAGCGATGACCTACTCCGCTGCTGCTCGTCGACCCCGACCCGTCCCAACCCGTTATCAAGAGGCCCCGCCGTACTGCCGCCCAATGTTGCCCGCCCGACCCCCTGTAACCCGAAACCAGGCGCCCAAGAAGACCGAGGTGTGGCGAACGCCAGATAATCGTCCGCTGTGCTACCACTGCGGAGAGGCCGACCACGTCTACCGCCGCTGCCCGTACAAGAGGCTGGGTTTGCGTGGGTTCTCCGTCGACGCACCCTGCCCGCGAGCCGGCCAGCGCCCATTTGAGATCGAAGAATACCTGTCGAACACCAGCCGTGGACCATCCCGTTTCAACCGTTCGCCGTCGCCCTACCCTTACCAATCCCCCAATCGTCGCAGCAATGCTGACTTCGCCCGTGGAAGGTCCCCCAGCCCACGAGGGGGAAACTAAAAGCAGCAACTTCTTGAGGTGAAGTTGCACAACGGCGAGAAAACGGAAACCCTCTAACGACGCAAGACCGTGATTCACGACATGCCCTCATCCCGACGACCCGACGACACCCTGACGAGACCCCCGAAAACGACGACAGCTACGCTCCGCGATGCGTACCCGAAAGGACGAAGCCTGCCGCTGAAAAGACGACGATGACGACGCATAGTGCCCGACCATCAACACGCGCAAGCCGCGATACGACGCCCCGACGCACCCGAAATTCGAGGAAAGCAGCATCCGACGTCCAGTTGTCCATCGACAGCCTTGACGTAGTCGCCCTCATCGACACGGGAGCCGACTACTCGGTCATGAGCTGGTCATTCGCGTCCAAGCTAAAGAAAGTTACGACCAGATGGGACGGTCCGCACATACGCACAGCAGGAGGCCACCTCGTGACCCCAAGTGGAATGTGCTCATCGCGCGTCACCATAGACGGCACTACGTACCTTTCGGAGTTCGTCATATTGCCTACCTGCTCCTGCGACGTAATTCTCGGAATGGACTTTTTGACGGACAATGGCGCAATAATTGATCTTCAGACCAGGTCGATAACGTTTTCTTCCGATCACTCCACGACGCCGCAGCCAAACCTCGGACACCGTGCTGCTGTAAGGATCGCCGACGATCACGTCACCCTGCCACCCCGCGCAAGCTTGATGATCGCCGTCTATTGTGAAGGTGCTGCTCCTGATGTCGACGCTATCGTGGAGACTGACCAAAGGTTGCTTCTAGACCGCGATGTGTCTGTCGCAAGAGGCATTGCGCAATTTAAGCAACGCAGATCCCACGTTTTGGTCACCAATATCACCGAGGAGTACCAGCATCTAAACAAGGGCGCTGCGATTGCGTTCCTCGAAGAAACGCAAGAAGCGAGTCAAGTGGTCGCGGTCGCCACCTTTGAACGCGCACGCGCAGATGCTTTCAGGCTGCCACATCCTTTCGACGTGAACCCGGCACTGTCGCAAGAAAATCAGGACAGATTACTGGAGTTGCTCCGTCACTACAGCGAGTGTTTTTCCTCGAACTCGAAGTTACGTCAGACACCTTTGGCGAAGCACCGGATAATAACCGAAGATGGAGCCCGACCTACCAGACAGTCACCGTACCGCGTTTCTTCACATGAGCGCGAAGCCATCCGGACTCAAGTAGATGACATGCTCAGCGACGACATAATACAGCCATCAAAAAGTCCGTGGGCTGCGCCGGTTTTACTCGTGAAGAAAAAAGATGGCACTTTAAGATTCTGCGTTGACTACCGGAGACTAAACAAAATCACCAAAAAGAATGTGTACCCCCTACCACGAATCGACGACGCCCTCGACCACCTCTGCCACGCCAAGTACTTCTCATCCATGGATCTGAAGACCGGCTACTGGCAAATTGAAGTGGACGAGAGAGACCGAGAGAAGACTGCATTTATAACCCCGGGCGGTCTATACGAGTTCAAGGTGATGCCGTTTGGGCTGCACGGCGCCCGCAACGTTTCAGAGAGTCATGGACACTGTGCTAGCAGGCCTGAAGTGGCACACTTGCCTCGTATACCTTGACGACGTTGTCGTATTCGCCCGGACTTTCGACGAACACCTCACAAGGTTTGAATCTGTACTCGAGGCCATTCGTACGTCGGGGTTTACGCTGAAGCCTGAGAAGTACCGTTTCGCGTACGAGGAACTCAAGTTCTTGGGTCACGTCGTGAATGCCGCGGGAGTCCTACCTGACCCGGCAAAAACATCAGCCATTGCGAACTTCCCAAGGCCGAAAGATAAAAAGGGTGTGCGAAGGTTTCTCGGACTGTGCGCATACTACCGGCGCTTCGTCGCAAACTTCGCACGCATTGCAGAGCCACTCACGTGCCTGACGAAAGAAAGCACCCTTTTTAGCTGGGAAAACGACCAAGAAAAGGCATTCTGCGAGCTGCAACAACGGCTGCAAAACCTGCCCATGCTCGCTCATTTCGACGAAAACGCCGAAACGGAAATGCACACGGACGCCAGTGATATCGGTTTGGGTGCCGTCCTCGTCCAAAAGCAAAGCGGTTACGAAAAGGTAATCGCCTATGCAAGCCGTGGTCTGTCGAAGGAGGAGAGAAACTACTCTGCCTCCGAGAAAGAGTGCCTGGCTATGATATGGGCCATTTCAAAATTTCGCCCATACGTCTATGGTAGACCGTTTAAGGTTGTGACAGACCATCATGCGATGTGTTGGCTCGCCAATTTGAAGGACCCCTCTGGCCGTCTTGGGCGGTGGAGCTTGCGCCTGCAAGAATTTGACGTTACAATATTCTACAAATCCGGCAGGAAACACTCCGACGCCGACTGCCTGTCCCGCGCCCCTGTCGACCCACCACCACAGGACTCCGATGAAGACAGCGCGTTCTTCGGGGTCGTGACAGAGCGACCTAGCCGCCCAGCAGCGTGCCGACCCTGACCTCCGCGCCATGATCGACTACCTCGAAGGACGCAACGTCGCCGTGCCTAGGGCGTTCAAACGCAACTTACCAGCATTCAGCCTCAAAAACTCCATCCTAGTGAAGAAGAATTTCAACCCCGGAACGAGAACGAATTATCTACTTGTCATCCCCGCAGACCTTCCTGACGAAATTTTGGAAGCGTGCCACGACGACCCGTCTTCCAGACATCTCGGAACAGCTCGCACGATTACAAAAATCAAGGCGAAATACTTCTGGCCCCGCCTTACATCCGATGTCACCCACTACGTCCGGAGCTGCCGTGACTGCCAGCAACGAAAAACACCACTAACGAGACCAGCCGGACTTCTGCAGCCGATCGCCGTCCCAACGAGGCCCTTCCAACAGATCGGAAATGGACCTTCTGGGCCCGTTCCCTACATCCCGATCAGCGAACAAATGGATTGTCGTAGCGACAGACTACATGACGCGCTACGCAGAGACCACCGCTCTTCCTAGGGGAACTGCACAAGAAGTTGCAAAGTTCTTTATTAACCAAATTGTGCTGCGACATGGAGCCCCTGAGGTCCTAATCACGGACCGCGGAACGACCTTCACTGCGGAGCTCATGGAAGGAATCTTACGCTACAGCAACACAGATCACCGAAGAACGACGGCGTACCACCCCCAAACGAACGGACTAACGGAACGGCTGAATAAGACAATCGCGGATATGCTGTCTATGTACGTCGACGTTGAACATAAGACGTGGGACGAAGTCCTCCCGTACGTCACGTTTGCGTACAACATGGCTATCCAAGAAACCACGCAGATGACACCGTTCGAGCTCGTCTACGGAAGACGGCCGACTACGATGCTCAGCGCCATGCTTCCGCACGTAGAAGACGACGACCTCAACGCCGACGTCCAAGGATACCTCCAACGTGCGGAGGAGGCCCGCCAGCTCGCTCGAGCTCGTAGAACGGACCAGCAACTGGTGGATGCCGGACGCTACAATCTCCGACGCCGAGACGCCGAGTACCATCCTGGAAATCGTGTGTGGGTTTGGACTCCGATTCGACGACGTTGACTCAGTGAGAAACATCTACGACGCTATTTCGGACCCTGCCAGATTTTACGACGTGTTGGCGAACTAACGTACGAAGTGATCCCCGATGGGGACTCCCGTACATCACGATGACGCCCGCGGCCCGAAGTCGTCCATGCGGTTCGCTTAAAACCTTTCTACGGACTATGACGAACTTTTATTTTAATTTGTGTGGACTGTCCCTTATGTTAGCATCAGGTTGATGCACTCTTAGAGAGGGTGTAATGCTGCGAACCATGCATTGGGTTTGTTTATTTGTGTTTAGTTTTTTCGGCCTGGCTGCGCCGGCCTGTGCTATCGCCGTTTTCACAACGTTTCGAACAAACGCTACTACAGCGTTTCGAACAAACGCTTCAGGCATTGTTCGATAGAAACAACGCTTCAAGCGTTGTTTGTTAGAAGCGCTGTTCGAACGAACAGCATTTCTAACAAACGCTATCACGGCGTTCTCGATACAATTCGACTATTCGAGAAACCCTCGCGCCGAGGGATATAAATTCCCGCACAGCCGATGCCGCGTCATTCGATCGCCGACGCTCACTAGCGTGCCCGTCGTTTTGCCGGCCGCTGCTTCGCCGCCTGTGTATTCTTTCAGTTAGGGGAGCACAGGTTCGCTCCAATAAACTTGTTTTCCTCATAGACAACTGTGTCGTCCTTTGCTGTGTGACAGTATACATGTACGATGAATGACCGCCACACGGACGCTGGTGGCAAAATTCTGCCCAGAGTGTCCATATAACTGCTATCATAAAACAAAAATAACATGGTCCGACGGAGACAATTCAGTTGGTGGCTCCTTGTGGCACAGAGCAGCAACCGCAAAAAAAAGAAAAGGCATTGCTACCAGCTGAGCGCAGCTGCAAAAGCTGATTAGAGATTTCATATGTGACTATTAAACATATGTTTTTGCGTGGAAAAGTTGGAGATATCTTTAGCATAATTTCTTGGTAACGTAGCACTTAATTCAAAGAACCCTAGGTGGCCGAAATTTACGGAGTCTTCCACTACGACGTCTCTCATAATCATATGGTGGTTTTGGAACGTTAAACTTCACATATCAATCAACTCAACATTGCGCTTAATAAAGAAATTGCAATTTCGCCATAAGAGAGAAGCAATGAAGGCTGCAGCAACAAATTAGAATGTCACGAGAAGAATGGCAAGCAGATCGAAATGAGCAGTGAGTTGTTCACGCGCATATGGTGCACGAAACCTACTTCGAGGTACATATGAATGCGAACCAACAAGTGTCACAGTCGTTACTTTGCCCTGTGTGAAAAGTGCGCCCTCTTCTGAAGCAGGGCTGTGCAGTAAACAAAGTGACCTTTGCGTGCCCAGTAGCTGCAATGCAATCGTTCCGGTGAACGCCCATAGAGTACAGTTCTCCCCGCCGGGAGATAAGCACGCACACACGAGTGTCTACTCGTTCTCCTGTAGGGCATAGTACGCATGGGAAATTAGTGCATGATCCCTCGTCACGACGAGCTGGTAGCCAGATGCCTCTTTGCGCTATCTGGCTGGTAATGCAGAAAACATGCTGATATTTCCCCTAGGATTGGTACCACCAGCGGCAGGTGGCGTATATAAATAGCTTGCTGTTTGAATGTTGAGGGACGTGCGTCTTTGTGGCTCAGTAGCTAATGACACGCGCTCCGAAGCGACAAGCTGCACGTTCCATTCAACAAGCCTTAAGGCATTTTTATAAGTTACTTGTTTTTTGTATATATATATATATATATATATATATATATATATATATATATATATATATATAAACCTACTGAAGTTTGTCCAATGGGCCAAACCTTCTTGGGAAGAGAAGAGACACAACTTAGCGGTTGTCTTAGTTTTATTTCCAACGGTTTCGACCGGTGAACCAGTCGAAACCGTTGGAAATAAAACTAAGACAACCGCTAAGTTGTGTCTCTTCTCTTCATAAATACCTATACATATACAGGGCATGATGATGATGACAAATGGCAACGCCTTCGGCAAAAACCAGCTGAAAATGTCCATATATTTTTTATTGTATGAAAGATTATACCATAGTCGCCTTCCAGTCATAACACCTCACTCACCCTCCATTTGAGGAAGAAGAGCTGAAGTAGGATGGATTTTTAAAATTTTCGTTTCACTAATTCTACCGCCGCATGCTTCGTCGCCAATCCCCTGTGGTGGGCAGTGCCATTTTTCTGGAATTATCATCATCATCATGAGGCTCTCGATTTTCGAAATGTTTTCGTCCAGTTCACTGTGTTCTTTCTAGTGTAGTTTGTTACCAAGGAGCGTATAAGATGAGGACTACGCCGACACAAATTTTTTGTCTCCAGTGGGGTGGACTTCTTCACTCTTATTTCTGATTTTCGGTCAACGACACTGCCGTAAAGCCAGGCCTAATAGAATTAGAGTGAACTGCGGCGTAATGCCATTCTCCACGGCTACCTTTTACTAGATGAAGGGGTTTCGGCATTCTCTGATCATGATAGAAGCGATCATGGAAGGTGAGGATTTACTCTCGTAGCTGTTTTCGGAAAATCGTGGCTGGCAAGCTGCGTGGCTTGATCTCGTCCAACAAGGCTACCATCACCAAAAGTCTTGAGACCAAGGCCGCAAGATCTGCGCCCACTGCTGCGGGAATCTGCTAGAGAGTGGCAGCATCGAGAGAGAGAGTTAAGAGGATGGTGATCAAGGCAGCACAGATGCCCCTACTATCTAAGAAAAACGCAAAGATCATACTTCGATTGAAGAATTGACTCGACGTTTCCAAGGTTGAAGTGACTGCTGTGGGTAGGGCAATAATGAAGGTGTGGCGGATTGTTGAAGCCAAAAGTGGCAGCGATGTCATATGCCTGAACTTGCAGCAGATTATAGTGGTGATTAGCACACCAGACTGGAAGAGCGCATCAAATTATACCAGAATAAAGACGATCCAGGTGGCGAGCTAAGTCCACAAATTTGATGCTTGTGAGGCTGTCCCGCATGCAACGTACGAAGAGATTATGCTGAGCGACGGTCTGGTGAGCCTGGAAAGAAAGATTGTGAATGCTAGAAACCCCTTGACCTTCGAGGGGATGAGAATCGATAATACTGGGACCATGATTGTGGTTTTCGCCAGATTGAAAGTGCTGAACTTTGTGCGTTATACGGTCCACTGTTAGTGTGGTGCTTTTTGTATCGTAAGCTGGTGGACAACTGCTATAAGTTTGCAAGGCTTGGTCATCAAGCCGACGTCTGTTGAAGTGACAAAGAAACGGTGTGCAGGAATTGTGGAGCTTCGAGCCCGGGTGATTACAATCAATGTACACTAAAATGCAAGTTGTGAGGAGGTCTGCACATAACGGCAGACAAGAACAGCAGGCAACGGCACTAGATTCCTTATGTTGTAAGAAGGAGAAAATGGTAGAAGGCAGCAGTAGCTTCCGGAAGCAATGACGGTATTGACATGGCCCGGCGCTCACCTTCACAAGAATGCAGGGGGTGCAGCCCCTGCAGACGCTCCTGTGACCAGACGCTTTCGCACTAGACACAGATTAAAATTTTGGTCCAGTGAGCGGTCCCATTCCAGAAAAAGCCCCCGCAACATAGCTGCATCTTCGTTCCGGTCGAAAAGACACTCCAGCTCCAGATGTCCAGAAGGACAGGTGTCGTTCGAGACGAGGAGGTCTTGGTGCAGGAATCAGCAACACGTCGCTACCCATTCTTGGCATACCGTGTACTTCAAGGTGCTGCGTAAAAAGTTTAATGATTGAGTGATATGTGGGGTTTAGCGTACCAAAATCACCATATGATTATGAGAGACGCCGTAGTGAAGGGCTCCATATATTTTGACCACCTGAGGTTGTTTAACGTGCACCCAAATCTGAGAGCACGGGCCTACAACAGCCCCCGCAGCCGGGATTCGATCCCGCGACCTGCGGGTCAGCAGCCGAGTACCTTAGCCACTAGACCACCGCAGCGGGCCAGCGGAAAAAGTAAAGCTGGGTGCACTGCCGGAGCATCATAGGAATAATGAGAGGCTAGTTTAACTCTAAATCTTTATGCTAAATTAATTTAAATTTATTGCTAAATTAAGCAAATGAGAGACACAATAGCTAAACTTATGGCCAAGATATCTGAAATTGTAAATCAGCTCATTGAGATTATAATGCAGTCGACTCAGTTAATGAAAATTCCCGTCGTTGAAGAATACGAGATGCAGAGTGCTGCCAAAAAGAAGTTCATAATTAGCGAGAAGGTCGAGGCCTCGTGTACACATAGGTCAGAGGTTTGAAAAATCCTGTCTTCACTCAGCGAGAGCATAAAACAGCCAAGCAAGATAGCTTCGCACAGGCAGAGTGAGAAGATAGCCATGAAGAAAAGGTACAAACAGAAGTTTTCTAAGAGAGTCGTTTCTGGAAAAGCCAGCATTGACTTTTTGCGATGTCGTTGCACCCGTCGTAGATCCCAGAGCACTGCCACTTCTGAAAATGGCTAATCTAATGCGCCAATGGTCACAGAAACACAATGGCTGCACAAAATAGTACATTCATAATCTGACAGTTGAACAGAACAAGGTTTCTTCAAAGAACAACCTGCTGCAGGACTTGATTCGCTCACAATCGGAGAGACTGCCAACATAATTTTACGAGAAACACAAACCAATAACATCATGCTACCATGCTATTGTTCTGTCATAAAAAAGAAGGAAGAGGTGTTGGCGTTCTGATAAGCAGAGAGCTGACCCACATCCAGGATGGTAATACGGGCTTGTGCAAAATCAAGCCAATCATAATAAATTACATCTTTGACTCACTTATACAGAGAACATCCTTATTCTCAGGGTATACAGCAGTCCTAAGAACTTGAGACAGCACTTCAAGACTCTTCTATCCAAGGTCTAACTGTCCAGAGAGTCCCCTCTAATTATTGCGGGCTACTTCAGTGCAGCATATCATACTTGGGGGTATCCGTAAGGCAGTTGTAGGGGGAGAACCTCTGTAGAGATGCGATCACCCTGTACGTAGTGCTAGTAAAAGGCCGGGCATTCCTAAGCAGATGTGGTAGATCGTGCACTCGAGACACGACACCGGACTTCATGTTTTTCCGAGTCAGGTTGAAGTAGAAGTCAAGGTGGAAAGTCAGAGTGAAATGGAAAGTGTCATGTAAAAGTCAAATGGTATAATCAGACTCCTTCACTATTTTAACTGGTCATGAAGCTTCATCATAACTTTAACTTTGTGTGTTGCGAGCGAAACCCACGGCGCCGTGCTGCATCACCCGTGCGGGGCATCGGGCAGACAGGAGGAAAGCTGGCTGCTGGTGCCGCGAGGCATCGATGCATAATGTCGTGGCATGCCATTGCATAGTTCTTCACCGTATGATTACTATTGCGCCTAGTGTGCTGTGCCTGAAGACCGGTAAGGATATCGTATACCTGCTGGGTACCTAGTTGTCGATCCGGTTACAAAAGAAACGGCAAAAAGTCTGAGTTCTCGCCGCCTACAGTGATCGGCAGGAAAAGTGAAAGCACGGAATGCTGCGACAAGAAACTGGTGGTTTCAAATTCATTTCCCCAAATGTGCGCGTGGCGAAAAGTACTTCTATGATAGTGACATAGTTCATGTGGAGCAGTGACTAATTCGAGGCGTTATTGTCAAGTCACCACACGACGTTCTGAAACTTTTGCCGACGCTGTGACGAGGATTTTCTACGGCTTCATGGCGTATTTGTATAGTGCAAAAAGATGCAGAGCTCGCCTGCCTACAAGCATCGACGATGTTACGACCGTCATCATTATTGAAGTTTTTCGGCCTTTGTGAACGGGACGAAAATATTTTGACGCATTCCAAGCAAGGGTGTGCTGTCAAGACGGGTTGATTTCCTCTCGGCAAAACCTGAACGAGGAGTTCGGGACTGGTTCGCGCAAAGAAAATGCACGAGCCAAGAAAGGCCATTGTGTGCTCGACTCAAGAAAGGCCATTGTGTTTGCTGCGAGCAAGGCTTTCGAAGCAGACAAGGAGGCAGTTGGGCCATTTTCGAGGTCACCAAGGATTTGGAAATCTCGGAACCAGCATGGTATTTGCAGTTCGGGCTAAAAACTGAAGTCAAACTGGTTGTGGCTGCATCTTGTGAGGAGAGGCGGAACCCCGGATATGCGCAGCTAAGCCACAGCTTTTAGCAAACAACGAGGAATGGAATGTGGGCTTGAAGGGAAGGAAAAGGCACGATCTGCTGCAGCCCTTGCGGGAGCCCGCCTAGACGATGAGGGATTAGTTGACTACTCCATCTTCCCCCTTTTTTCCATAGGATCGGCTGAATGGAGTGGCATAATTTGACGATATGCTGGCACACCACTACATTGTTCTACCTAAACACAGTCAGGCAAGTTTGACACGTGTACTGGCAGCTGGAATTTCGAACCTCACCCAACTGCCAGAAGAGTCTTGGAAACGAAGGTCAGCTAAGATCATCGGACGTGCCCGAATCTTGGTGACGTGTGCGAAGCGTTGGTGCAATGCGTTTGTGACCATATTTGAGCATCGTGTAGACTGTGCCCTCTCCTCATGCATTGTGTGGTCTTTCCTCTCCTTCCTGGGTGGAGCACCTAGACCATGGAGCGCCCTATTGGTTGAAGCTGCGTACAATGTGCCCAGGGTTGGCAACGAGGCGCTATATAAGCCGAAAACTTCCGTGTATTTGAAGTTCTACAGTTCAACAGCTCTCCTGTACGGTTCTGATCACTTGATCACCTTCTGTCTAAGTCTCTGTTACTAACCATGTAAATAAATTGTTGTCGTTATTACGAGCGCCTTATCTGACTTGTTCGACGATGGGTCCTAAGACGGGGCCCTGCTACCAAACTGAGACCCGCAGGACCCGTAGTCTCAACCACTGGATGGCAGCGGTGCGATAGCGACAACCCAGGTCGCAACCACTGGATTCAGCGGAGAGATGGCGTCAACCCAGGTAGCAACGACTCGACGACAGCGGTCAGATGCTACGACCCCATAAACTTCGAGAGGCGATTGGACGACAAAGGTCGGATGTTCCAAGCTCATTGACTCTAGAAGCAGCCAAACGGCACTTCTGGGATGATACGAGGTCATCGACTGTGAGAGGCAACCAGAAGGCACTGCTGAGATGCAGGATGCTGGAGGTATGACTGCGAGCCGGGTGAGGGCCGACATTCTCTGTTAAACTTTACCAGGCATTCACTAATGTGTGAGTAAAAGCTGGTAGGGAGAACAGCTTTTTTGGTCATTGTGTAACTGGCGTCAGGCAGACTGTGAGATAGCTTGATTAAGCTATATTCTGTCGGTGTCGGCAAGGTTAACAGTGACAGAGCTATTTTAGTCATCAGGTTAACAAATAACCTGCGTCAAGCGGATAATTGTTAGATCGGGAGATGTTACAGCACTCTATAAGTGCGAATAGAGCTAAAGCACTCGTAAGAACCCAGCGCGCTCTTTATCCAAGTGGCTGGCATAATAATGTAACATTAACCAAACAAGACCATTATGCAAGGTTTAGCTCCGTCACTGTTTTTTTTGCATAAGTATCATGTGATGGTTTAAGCGGAACATTACGCGTTAACAAAAGTAGAAGTAGGAGCGACAATTTTGACAGTTGTAAGATGCAGCTGAATCTAGTGTGAAAGTTTTGAGTCTGTCAGGGTGTGTCCTTCTAGAAACGTGAAAAAAGCGGTAACAATTAAGCTTGGGTTATAACGTGCACAAAAGCTGGCACGAAGGCGTTTTTCTTCGTGTGTTAGCGGAACTTATGCGAGAATTCCTCGTTTTGAGCTTTTCGTTGTTTTGCAAGTGTCCTGTTTAGGTGGTGGAAAAGCCTAGTGAAGGTGCCTCGAATACTGGCTTACTAGATTACCAAGTAAGTTATGTAGAGGTGGAGCTTTGCCCTCTCTCGGGGCTACTGCCTTTGTTCTCAAGGAATGGCCGCCTTCTACGTGGAAGCCTCGTTTTGTAACAGTATACGTTTGACATACGTTTCAAAAAGAGGGATACCAAATGGCAACGCTGAGTGTTTAAGTCGCTGTCCCTGACGCGATCAGCATTCTCGAGAGCTCTGAAATATTATTTTTCCTGACCTAGACGAGGACCATTCATTAGGTTTTGTTGTTGTTTTGTTGCGTTTTAGAGTTCGTTGAACTCATGGTGAGTACATTGAAGACACCATGATTCAAGGTATCAGGTTGGGTGTGCTTCCAGTACTGTTATTCTGTTTTCACTCAAACGTATTACAGCAGCCGAAGAGTTCCTCAGGGAGGAGTGCTAAGCCCTACCCTTTTCAACCTAACTCTCATTGGTCTAGTCGAGCAGCTACCTAGCACTGTAGAACTTTCTGTCTATGCTGATGACATCTGCATTTGGACATCAGGTGTGACAAGGCCTCAGCTACGCGCCCGCCTTCAGAAGGCTGCAACAACGACGTCATGCTATCTTCGTAAACAAGGCCTCGAGGTGTCCTGCGGAAAATGTGCAGTGGTAGCGTTCACGCGGAAACCAATGTCTGCTTACACTATATCGATTAATTAAGAATACATATCGTTCAGCAGAAGCCACAGGTTCTTGGGAGTCATAATAGATAGAAACCTGTCGTGGACTCCACACGTGAGCTAAGTGAAGAAGCGGCTGATCGCAACATGCGACATGTTAAAATTCCTTGCAAGAAAGAATTGGGGAGTGCCCATACCATCCATGCTACAACTGTACAGAGTGCTGTTTATCAGATTCTTACGGTACAGCTTACCTGCAATATCTAACACCGGCAAGACAAACCTGCGCGCAATTCAGAGCATTCAAGCCCAAGCACTTAAGATATGCCTTGGATTACCCCGCAGTGCTTCAACGGCTGAAACCATTGCCATCGCTCAAGATCACTCGATAAATACGCATATCATTACCGAGACAATGCGCATGCACCTCAGGCATTATGCCAGGACCCCTTCTCACCACCTGGCGAGCCTAGCTGCTGAAAGGCCCCACACGACATACGGCACTACTGTCTACAAGCATCGTTCATCGTTTGCTGAGACATACGCTCCTGCATCAAAGCCACTGCTTCCTCCTTGGAGCTTGAAGTGGCCGCGAGTTCACTTAATGATTCCAGGAATGAGGAGAAAATCGGACTTACCGACACATGCCCTGAAACAACTGAGTCTATTCCTACTGGAACAAAACTACAGTAACCACATGCACATTTACACGGATGGCTCTACTACGCTGTCTAGTTCAGGTGGAGCAGTGGTTATACCATCACAAGGGGTAACTCGGTGTTTTAAGACTTCACATGTGACAACATCAACGACGGCAGAACTTGAGGCTTTGCGCAATGCACTGGAACACATCAATTCAGAAGAAAGACCAGGTAAATGGGCTGTGTTTTCTGACTCAAAACCAGCGTTACAGTGCCTGATATCAGTTCTCCGACGTGGATGCCACGACCAGTTGACCTACCAAACCGTGAAACTTCACCGCTTTTTAATACAAAAAGGCCATGACATCGTCTTTCAGTGGTTACCTGGGCATAGTGATATAGGCGGCAATGATTCTGCAGATCATGCTGCTCGCACATCACATAAAGAAGCGAACAGCGTTCCGATTCCGCTTTCAAGAGCGGATGCGGCGAGGCAGATTCGTCAACTGGCCCGCAGTTTCACACCGACTGAGTTGAACACACCAAGCATACGACGTACAAGACTGCACGAGCTCGACCCTTCACTACAACTCCGGCCTCCACCCGGCCTACATCGACGTGCAGCTTCGCTTCTCTATCGCCTTTGGCTGGGAGTTGCTTTCACGAAAGCTTATACCACGTTAATTGGAATTACTGACAGTGCGGCGTGCGATGTTTGCGGCACCGACGAAAATATTGAACACCTGCTGTGCCATTGTCCTCGATTTGCCTCAGATAGACAAGTACTTGCCAACGCGATGCGGCGACTGGATGATCGGCCTCTTTCTGTGCAGGTGCTATTACAGCAACGTCCACATGCCTCGACAGCCCACAAGGCAGTGAAGTTCCTGCTGTGTTTCCTGAGAAAGACAGGCTTGTGTGAACGCCTCTGACATGCGGTAGAGTTCAACACGCTGCAGTGAAATTACTGTCAGTCTCCCCCCACCTTTTTTTTCTTTTCCCTGTCTTCCCTCTTTCTCGTCTTTCTTGTCCCCTCCCCTAATCCCCCAGTGTAGGGTAGCCAACCAGATGTCTTTCTGGTTAATCTCCCTGCCTTCTCCCTTTTTGTTGCTTCCTCCACTCAAACGTAGGAAAGAAATTTAGAATAACTAGTGTACTTCTCTTAATTAGTTGTAAAAGGGTGAATATACCTGGTGGGGTTTGACGGAATTGTCTGGCGCTCAATAGGTGAGTGGTTGTGTTTCATATGCGTATGTGATGTCTGTTGAGCTAAAATGAAGCAGGTGGTCTCTACTTCTTCAAGAACAGTCTTCACTAGACCAGATGTCAGCACTGGTCTCTCCGAACTGTGGCTGCAAACCTCAGCCTATCGAGATCTTCACCCCACCGTGTAAGAGACTGTTATGACCGTCATCATTATTGAAGTTTTTCGGCGTTTGTGAAAGGGATGAAAATATTTCAACGCATACCAAGCAAGGGTGTGCCGTCAAGACGGGTTGATTTCCTCTCGGCGAAACCTGAACGAGGGGTTCGGGACTGGTTCGCGCAAAGAAAACGCACGAGCCAAGAAAGGCCATTGTGAGCTCGACTCAAAAAAGGCCATTGTGTTTGCTGCGAGCAAGGCTTTCGAGGCAGACAAGGAGGCAGTTGGGCCATTTTCGAGGTCACCGAGGATCTGGAAATCTCGGAACCAGCATGGTATTTGCAGTTCGGGCTGAAAACTAAAGTCAAACTGGTTGTGGCTGCATCTTGTGAGGAGAAGCGGAACCCCAGATATGTGCAGCTAAGCCACAGCTTCTAGCAAACAACGAGGAATGGAATGTGGGCTTGAAGGGAAGCAAAAGGCACTATCTGCTGCAGCCCTTGCGGGAGCCCGCCTAGACGATGAGAGATTAGTTGACTACTCCACCTTCCCCCTTTTTTCCATAGGATAGGCTGAATGGAGTGGCATAATGTGACGATATGTTGGCACACCACTACATTGTCCTACCTAAACACAGTCAGGCAAGTTTGACACGTGCACTGGCAGCGGGAATTTCGAACCTCACCCAACTGCCAGAAGAGTCTTGGAAACCAAGGTCAGCTAAGATCATCGGACGTGCTCGAATCTTGTTGACGTGTGCAAAACATCAGTGCAGTGCGTTTGTGACCATATTTAGGCATCGTGTAGACTGTGCCCTCTCCGCATGCATTGTGTGGTCTTTCCTCTCCTTCCTGGGTGGAGCACCTAGACCATGGAGCGCCCTATTGGTGGAAGCTGCGTACAATGTGCCCAGGGTTGGCAACGAGGCGCTATATAAGCCGAAAACTTCCGTGTATTTGAAGTTCTACAGTTCAACAGCTCTCCTGTACGGTTCTGATCACTTGATCACCTCTTTTCCAAGTCTCAGTTACTAACCATGTAAATAAAGTGTTGTTGTTATTACGAGCGCCTCATCTGACTTGTTCGACGATGGGTCCTAAGACGGGGCCCTGCTACCACACTGAGACCCGCAGGACCCGGAGTCGCAACAACGGTTACCTTCAGCGAGAAGGAGACTGTTCAGGCTGCATCTAGCTGTGCATGAGACCTCTCGAGATATTTGCACAATAGATGCGTTTAATGAAAGTGAGCATACCAGCCGTCTCTTCGTCGTTCCACGGCAGTAGGTAATACAGGAACCTGATTAGTGAAATGCTGACCGTTTTGGTTTATTTACACAGGCACTGAAACGACCAAGAGTGTAGAGGTGATATGCCGAACAGGCGGAGCTACGTGCAGCTCCTCACAGCCTAAAAAAAGCAAAGCACAAATCTGTTGAATGCAACAGACTTCAGAGCTATCAATAGATGTTTGCTAGGGTGAAGGTGCAAGAGCGGTGGCACCACGATGCTGTACACAAGTTCCGCAATATGTGAAAGCTTGCAAAGTTAATATTCGTTATTAATGCGTCATGAGCATGAGAAGATAACCTTTTGTATCACATGTTGACACCTCCGGCGCGGGCCACTACGCAGTCGGTCAATTTTCACAGTTGAGGAGACTTTCACCTTTAAAGTAAAACAATAAAAGAGGACAGGCAAAACACAGCATGAGTAAGCTACACAGCAGAGTAAAGGACATAAAAAATACATTGCATAGCCAATCGAACTTTCAATGTGCTATGGCACCGTAATGATAAATTAATGCAAAACAAAACAAGAAAATGAGGCAAACGTCATATGAAGTATTCTTGATCCTTATCACTTGCTAAATTGATAGCACCGATTCATTCAAAGTGGCCTTTGCTTTAATAAGTGCGAGTTAATTTTTAGATATATATCTTCGTACATAGAAACACCGAATGTATATATACCCTGCAAGGTTGGATATGCACTGTCAGAAGTTGCAACCACTGCATTTCTGCGACACGTTAGGAACCACCAGAGTCGTTGAGGAACTTTAGATTGTACAGAAGTATTCATTAGATGCTTCAGGAAAAAATAAGCAATCTTTTATTACGATAAAGCATACCTCGCAGTGGAATTACCATGCCGTCCGATTTCTAGCTTCAAAGCCTAATTAGATGCTAAATTTAAACTGTATGAGAGTTTTTCTTAGTTTCTTTTAAGCTAACATAACTCTGAAGATGTACTCAACCTTCATGGCTACATTTCACAATTTCACAGCTCCAGCATGTGCCGTACAATTTCAGTGCTGCGTCCGCACCAATGCTCAGCTGTGGGCGAGGGGGCCTAGTGGTTGCTTCTGTCTCTATATCAAACTTTCACCGAAGCTTCATGACCAGTTAAAGTATTCAATGACTCTGGTATAACCTCAACGTAGACTTAAGCAGTGACCACTACCTCGTGGCTGCTGTAATGCAAGTTGAACAGACAAGACCACGTAAATTTCAAGTGTGCAAAACATCGTTGGCGCAAACTTGAAAAGAAAAAAAAAAAAAAACGAAAGAAGAGACTGGGAAAAGCGCACACTCGCAACTGACTTTCCTTGAACCGGAGCTTCTTTTATGAAACCCCCTGCACGCGCACAACCACACGAAAAGCCCAACTAACTACAGTCGAGCCCACTTGTAACGAACCTGAGCATGATGCAGCATCGGTTCGCTGTATGCCGAAGTTCATAGTAAATGGAACACAGCTTTTAAAAAGTTGTGAGTGAAAACAAATTTTTTTTTCGCCCAAAAAAAGTTGGTGACACACGTGTTTCGAAAAGCAGAAGCGAGAAAGGCAATCTAGAGTTATTTTAAACAGCAGCGTGCTGTTTGCCGAGGCCCGTGGCATAAGCTGCATGGGGCACTGGCTCCAAAGTTTTGTCGTTCTCGCAATTCGATTCCTTCAAATCGCTCTTGCCGCGTATTTCATTCACAATGCCCTAATCCATGCACGGTTCCACGGTGTCGTCATCATCGGCCGTAATGAAACCATCGCAAAAGATGTTTCACCTGCTCTCCCATGTCGGAGTCTACGACGCGCTGCTACAAATTGCCGCCGCAGTGGTCCTGTTTGGAAGCTTCAGGCTCAGCATTGGGCCCGACATCGATGAAGTCGGCCTCGCGAAAACAGTATCACGCGCATGTAGTCGTCACCGCCGCCCACGAAATATTCACCATCTCCACAGCTGAATACCGGAATGCACGAAAAGGCAAGTTGGCTGCCAGGTGGTCAACAGCTATGATCAAGCACTTCGCAATGCGGCATCTAATGTGCGAATTATGCCCAAGCAAAGCGGTCCCAGTTTCAACTTTTTATTGAGCGTCAAGAAAAAGTATGCAAGGCCTCCCGTCTGCCATCCTAACCACACATGTGCACACCAAAAGCGAGCAAGACGGGCACACGCGACACAGATGCCAGATTGCGTGGTATAGCTCTCGGCCCATTTCTAGTCGGAAAACGAAACTTCTAAATTCGAGCCAGTGTGCATTGCGTCGCGGAGCTGTGGAGACGGGGGAAAGAGTTATCAAGAGAGGAGAGCAGATTTGCGAGAGAAGGGCAAGGATGCGATAGGGTGAAGAGAGGGGAGGTTACGGCGGGAAGGCGACCTTGAACACGCGAGGAAGAGGCAGGACGGGTAGCTTGCATGAAAGGCCTGCAAAACGCGCAACTCCTGCATAGAAAACAGTGCCTGCGTGTGCAGAGGTCAAAGCACAGATCGGCGCGCGCGGCGGTGTGCAATGCATCGGCAGCCGTAGTCGAAAAATCGTTCTGTTGCGCCAGTGAGCTTGCGTGGCCTCGCTGACTTGGATATTTCCCGATTGGTTCCCCGCAAATTAACAGCCGTTTTTACGCTTCTGCACGTGTGCGGAGGGCATGCTGAACTGACTGCGAAGTGAGCGAGAACAGGTCCTAAACACGAAAGGAATCGCGAATTATCAGAGTCGAGGTGGGGTAGTGTACGTGCGTGCGCTAGAACGATATGATAAGACAAGACGCATACGATCGAATACAGTCAGTGGCCGACGATGTCGGCAAATAGTCTGGTCACTCCAGGCCGGCGATGCCAACAACAGCGCCACCGATCAAAAACAGGGAAGATGGCCGACCGGTTTTCGAAAGATCGGTGGCAGTGTAAAAACACGAACCTCATCTGGCAATGCGGGGTGATCAGAGTAACGAGGGAGACAAAGGGCGGAGGGGTGCGTAACAAAAAAACTGTCGGAAAGAGTGGCAACTAGAGGGGCGCGGATGCAGGGTTGGGTTTTAACAATAAAAATCTATGGGCCCCTTGTCGATATCTGATCGGTGGTTGAAAGTAGTTTCCCAGGAAGTCCGCAGAGCGCCGACTCCGTTCACTGTAACCGATCAGCGGCGCTCGGAGACGTTCGTTATAAGTCGTATTTTGTGGCATTGAAACAATGTATATTTTCATGGTCATGCGGATATTGTTCGTTCTAAGTAAAAGTTCGTTTTAAGTGGTGCTTTTATATGTGGGCTTGACTGTATAATCACTACCTATCAGACAGAAAAGCGAATTCATTATCATACAATGACAGGGAAGGAACACTGATACATTGTTTGCCAAATTGCATAATATACATGGCCTCTGCCAATTCACGTGCCACTTTGTCTCTGCTTCTTCGCAAGATTCTCATACATTGCAGTAGCGGTTCACATGAGCACTCCTTACAATGATACGGCAAATGCGAACTCGTGCTGTTTTTCATTGACAGTGCATGTTCCCTTAAGCGATCATTTATACATCGGCCCGACTGGCCAGTGTTCACATTGCCACAACTGAGCAGGATCAAGTACACAACACCTACGAAATAATTCGAAAACTTACTTTCGTGCTGCTTTACACAATCAGCACTTGGTACGCCACACAAACGAGCACAAATATGAGAAAGCCTCTAAGGGGCTGAGAACACGACAGGGACCTCAAAACAACAGGCAACATTTTTCAATAAATGAGCCACTCTGTATACATATGACAACATTACACTTCTGTGTTTTTTTTGCCTGAAACGCCGGTGGCGTCATGTCGAAACTTTTTCAGTGAAGCTTCACATACTCATGTTAACACCAAGAAAGGAAAACCTGCAACAAAAGAAAATATTGGCCAATTTGGCGAACAATGTGTGATGTCGTGGTTTTGGTTTTGGTTTTGAAACCGGTTGGCTGGCCCCTAAGGACATTGTACATTTGTATATATAGTGATCTTGTGTATATAAAAAAGTGTTCCCGCTTGGCTGCCGGCTGCTGCGTACAAAAGAAAATATTGGCCAATTTGGCGAACAATGTGCGGTGTCGGGATTTTGATTTTGGAGCCGGTTGGCTGGTCCCTAGGGGGCGTTGTACATTTGTATATATTGTAATTAAGCAACGTGGAATAGGTAGGCTTGCCTTAGGAGCTCACGGGAATACACCAAATCAGGGAGTACAAGGTGATATAAGATGGAAATCATTTGAGGGCAGGGAAGCTAGCAGCAAGATAAAATTTGAGAAGCGATTGAGAGAAATGGGGGAAGAGCGTTGGGCTAGGAAGGTATTCAGCTACTTGTACATGAAGAACGTCGATACAAAATGGTGGAAGCGAACCAGAAAATTGAATGGTAAATACTCGGAAAACAGCAGGGGGCCAAACCAAAAAGAATTATCGGTTAAGAAGAAGGTGAAGGAAGCTGAGACCGATATGTGCAGAATTGGCATGATTAAGAAGTCCGCACTAGAGATCTATCGAACTTTTAAGCAGGAAATAGCCAAGGAGAAGATCTATGATAACACTCGGGGTAGTTTTCTACTGTTTGAGGCCAGGACGGGACTATTGCGAACAAAGACATATCGGGCCAAATACGAAGAGGTAGACACGATATGCAGTGCGTGTGGAGAGGAAAAAAAAACTGCTAAACACTTGATAATGTTCTTAAAGGGTTTTACTCTGTAGTTCAGGTTGATGGCGCAGAGTTTTTAAAAGCACTGGGATTTAGGGACAGTGAGGGCAAAATAGACTTTAAGCGGGTAGAATTAACTAGAAGGAGGTTATCTGATTGATGGCTAAAGTCGAGGCACGAGTGAAAATTAAACCCTTCACTGCAAATTACGAATCCTTAACCTCACTATTTAAAGGAAAAAAAAATATAAATCTAGTTTCTGGTTCATTAAGAATTGCGCCATAGTGGTGCTAGCCACCGCCCAATCTAAAGGGTACAGCCATATCCATCCATCCATCCATATAGTGATCTTGTGTACATAAAAAAGTGTTCCTGCTTAGTTACTGGCTGCTGCGTACTTCTCGGGATGCTCGTGGTACTTTCAATCACATTGGTGTCATGTTGTTTGCCGACATTGGGCCGATGAGAGCTTGCCGGCATTGGCCCGATAACGGCTGGTCAGTGTCGGTCTGAGGTGAGCCTCATTATTCAGCTGATGCTGGCAAGACTTTATTAGACCTATTTAAGCGTACCTAAACTGACCTCGATGATGTGATCATCTTCTCCGAGAGCTTCGAAGAACATCTGAAGCGTCTGAGAAAGGTTCTGGAAGCCATTCGCACAGCTGAACTCACGCTGAAACCTCAAAAATGCCATTTCGGCTATGAAGAGCTGAAATTTCTGAGACATGTCATTAGTGCGGATGGAGTGCGACCTGATCCAGACAAAACTGCTGCTGTCGCCACCTTCCCTGTTTCATCAGATAAAAGAGCAGGACGCCGTTTCCTCGGCTTGTGCGTGTATTATCGCCGATTTATCGCCAACTTCTGGAAGATAGCTGAACCTCTTACGCGACTCACCCGAGATGACGTGCCCTTTACTTGGGGCGCAGAACAAGATATAGCAATCACAGAGTTATGACAGAGAATGCAAACAGCCCTTGTTCTTGCCCATTTTGATGAGGACGCTGCTACAGAAATTCATACAGATGCCAGCAACGTCGGACTTGGCGCTGTCCTTGTACAACAACACGGCGGTGTTGAGCACGTGATAGCTTACGCCAGTGGTACTCTTTCTCGAGCCGAGACCAACTATCTTGCATCAGAAAAAGAATGCCTCGCAGTCGTGTTGGCGACGACCAAATTTCGGCCTTACCTCTATGGTCGTCCCTTCAAAGTGGTGACTGACCATCACTCGCTCTGCTGGCTGGCAAGTCTCGGAGATCCATCCGGCCGTCTCGCACAGTGGAGTTTGCGTTTGCAGAAGTTCGATATTACAATTGTGTACAAGTCAGGGCGCAAACACGAAGACGCCTACGCGCTTTCTCGAGCGCCTGTGGGGAACGCTGTAAGGGGCTCCGAAGATGAAGATGCCTTTCTCGGAGCAGGTGGCGACTCCGAATATATGTCAAAGGAGCGGGCAGACGACGAATTACGCCCAGTCATTGATTCCCTGGAAGGCCGCAACTCTCAGGTCCCTCAACACATTGCTCGCGAACTGTCCTCTTTTTGTCTAAGAAGAGGCATTCTTTACAATAAAAACGCCCGTGGTAGCGACAAAGCCTTCCTACTCGTTGTTCCTACCGACATGCGTGATGAGATCCTCCTTGCGCGCCACGACGAGCCCACGTCAGGGCATTTGGGCTATTCGCGAACTCTCACCAGAGTACGCCAACAGTACTACTGGCCGCGACTATCAACTAGTGTACATCGATATGTGAAAGGCTGCCGTGAGTGCTAGCGCCACAAAACTCCGCCTGTGAGACCCGCGGGCCTGCTCCAGCCGATCACACCACCACGGACACCATTTGACCTCGTGGGAGTGGACCTTCTCGGGCCCTTCCCTTTGTCGTCCTCTGGGAACAAATGGATTATAGTTGCGACAGATTATCTTACTCGTTATGCTGAAACAAAAGCGTTATCCCGTGGCACGACCTCCGAAGTCGCACAGTTCTTCGTGCACCAAATCGTCGTACGGCATGGTGCCCCGTCATGCGTGATTACGGACAAAAGGACGTCGTTTACAGCACGAATGATGGAGGACATTTTTAAACTGAGCTGCACAAGTCGTCAAAAAACAACGGCTTATCGCAATCCAATGGACTGACAGAGAGGCTTAACAAGATCATAGCGGACATGCTGTCAATGTACGTGGACGTACAAGACGAAACCTGGGACGAGATTTTTCCATACATCACGTTTGCTTACAATACGGCAACGCAAGAAACAACGCGATTTCCGCCTTTCCGACTTGTTTACGGACACAACGTGCGAACCATGCTCGATGCTATGCTTCCGTGCGACCAAAGCAATGAACTTGCTCAAGACGCTGAGCAGTACACTCAATACGCCGAAGAAGCTCGTCAGCTAGCTCGCATAAACACCAGTCACCAACAAGATGCAGACGCACGACGTTACAACCGCCGCCATCGAAATGTCACCTACCACCCTGGGGACCGAGTGTGGGTGTGTATCCCTGTTCGGCGACCAGGCTTATCCGAAAAACTCCTAAGCCGTTATTTTGGACCGTACAAGGTTCTTAGACGAGTCACAGATGTTACCTACGAGGAATTTCCGGACGGCGCAGCCTCTTTTCGTCGACAGCTTCGGCCCGAAACCGTGCATGTCGTTCGGCTGAAGCCCTACTTCACACAGTAGCCCTTGTGGTTTCACGAGCTACGACATGCCGTGACTTTGCGTTGCTGCTGCTGTTTGTGTTCTCCTGTGTTTTCATGCCTTTTCTTTTTGCGCTTGGCGCAAGAGTTGATGAAACTTCCTCATTTGTGCTGCGAGTACTGGCACTCTCCCTCTTTTGGTTCTCTATATCTGCGTGTGTAGACCTTCATTTTTTTACTTACGAGCATCGAGTCGATGCTTTCAAAGGGGATGACTGTTGCCACATGGTTTGCTTGGGTGAGATCGAAGAGTGAAAGAGGACAAAGACGATCTCTCCGAGCCGCTGCTTGGCTAGTCGACTAAACGAGCCCATTGTATCAAGTTTGTCGTGAGTAACGTGACAATATTCTCAAACTTCTAAATCTCATCTGCCCACCTAACTTTCTGTCTTCCCCTAACCCGCTTGCCTTCTCTGGAAATCCAGTCAGTTACCCCTTATGACCAGTGGTTATTTTGCCCACACGCTAAATGCCTGGCCCATGTCGATTTCATCTTCTTGATTTCAACTATGATATCCTCAATGCCGGTGTTCGTTCCCTGATTCACTCTGCGCTCGTCTTGGTTCTTAAAGTTACGCCTATAATTTTCCTTTCCGTTGCTCTCTGTGTCGTCCTCAATTTAAGCTGAACCCTCTTTGTAAGTTTCCTTGTTTCTGCTTCATAGTTAAGTATTTGCAAGGTGCAGCTTATACCTTCATGAAGGATAGTGGCAATCTACTAGTGATGATTTGAAAGTGCTTGCCAAATGCGCTCCACCCCATTCTTATTCTTCTAGTTACTTCAATCTCGTGGTTCGGCTTTGCGGTTATTACCTGTCCTAAGCAGACGTAGTCTTTTACAACTTCAAGTGCACTATTACCTATCTCGAAGCGCTGTTTTCTTCCAAGGTTGTTGTACATTACTTTCTTTTCTGCATTATAATTTTAAGACCTACCTTTCTGCTCTCCTTGCCTAATTCAGTAATCATGAGTGGCAATTCGTCCCCTAAGTTACTCAGCAATGCAATGTCATTGGCAAAGCGCAGGTTACTAAGATGCTCTTCTATAACTCTTCTCACTCTATGCCTCTAAAAACCTCCTATAAGCACGCGGTAAATAGCATTGGTGAGATTGTATCCCCCTGCCTTAAACCCTTCTTCATTGTTATTTCGTTGCTTTCTTTGTAAAGCACTGACGATTAATTTACCACTATTCTCGAGGCAGAAATCACAATTGCTTAGCAATAACCTATGAGCCAGCAACATGAATAAAATAATTCACGTGACCTGTAAAGCATTGGAAGCAACACACACTCATGCACTGCCTATATCAAGTAAGAAAGTGACGGAAAGAAACCGGGTATGAAAACCTATCATGTGCACCCGTTAGATAGGTAAGCACACGAGCGATTAAAAATGGAAGTGCAGAATAGTTCGAAAATAGACAAAAAAAAAATGGTCAATAGCAAACCTGCGATAAAGAGAACAACAATCCGAATATACAGATGTAAAAGCAGTGAACACGCAGCCGTGTGTATATCAAATGAGTGAGTCCAATATAGAGACACAGGGCCACTGACTGCTAGCTACGGCTATCTCTGCTGAAAATGGTGCCGAAATCTTGCCCAAATTCGTCTCACACACGTTGTTGACTTCCCATCAAACAAGTCGACACATCACTACAGTCAAATCTCAATATATGTTATTGAATATAAATCTCAATAACACAGATATATCGAATTATTGCCTATATCGAACGGTTCCTATGTCACGCGAGAAATTGCATGCATTATTGATTTTTTATTTCGAACAAAGTTTGACATATAATGGATATATCAAACTCAGCCACCCCAAACCGCCCGTGCTCCATTGACAGGCGGCAAGCTTTCCCGCAACTCTCAAAAGTAGCGGTAAAGCGGCGAGCGTTTACGAATGCTGCACACATCGATGGCGCCGAGAGCGCCACTTTAACGCAGCGGCGTACGCGCGCCGAAGCCTTGCGGTAGAGGTTCTTGAATGAGGAAAGTGAAGAGAAGAGCACGGAGCTGTTATTTTCTTTCAATGCGAAGGCACCCACACGGCTTGCTTTTTGATAATAACATCGAGTTTCCCTGCTGAAACATATTAGTTGCAGCGATGCTCTTTTTTTCAACCCTAATGATAGGTTGAACCTTAATTTTTGCAGGCTTATCCCACTAGTGCAATAATCATGGTGTTGAGCACAAAATGAAATTACTCAAGTTCACATGTGTGAAATCTTTTGGGGGACATTTATAAAAAAAAATGGGGGCAATATTTTAGAGCACCCACATATGAAAATAACAGCTGTGACTTTGCTCACATATTGAGCAAATCTAAAACTCCCTTTCTATTGGATTCGCTACTAAGTGAAATAGGTATGAATGATCATTTATACTGTGCATGCAACTCCACAATGATTTGATTCTGGTGGCAGTTCACACCTGCTGGTCTTATAAATGACAATTAGCTGCTATATATTGGTTCTATAGACGACAAATATGTCTCACCTATTACAGGCTATTGGTACCAATACGCACAAATAGCTGTCGTCTATAGGTACTAGTATATATTTATTGGTCTTATAGGAGACAAATAGGTGTCTCATATTGAACCTTAATGGTGCCAGTACGTGTCTATTGGTTTTCTAAGTGACAAAAAGGTATAATCTATAGGTCTTATTGGTAACAAATAGATTCGGTCAATTGGTTTTGATTGGTACCAATACAATTCAAATAAAACCTCTATAGTCCCAATACAGCTCTTATAGACCCAATAAGTTTTCTGTATAGGACCAATAGATTTATTTCTCTATTGGCATATTTATTAGGAAACCGAGGAAAATGCCAGACCACTCCATCAGAGTTTGTACAGAGTTTTCACGCGAGAGTGCGAGGCCGTAAAGAGACAAGTTGATGAAATGCTACGGGATGACATCATCCAGCCATCCAAGAGTCCATGGACGTCCCCAGTGATGTTAGTGAGGAACAAGGATGGAACCCTACGTTTCTGCGTCGATTATCGCCACCTTAAGAAAATCACAAAAAAGGACGTGCATCCTCTCTCACGAATAGACGACGCACTTGATCGACTCCATAACACGAAGTACTTTACATCAATGGACCTCAAGACTGGCTATTGGCAAGTCGAAGTCGATGAAAGAGACTGAGAGAAAACGGCATTTATAACACCAGACGGCCTCTTCAAGTTTAAGGGTATGCCCTTTGGTTTTTGCTCAGTGCCTGCCACTTTTCGGCGCGTTATGGATACGGTACTGGCAGGATTAAAGTGGCAGACTTGCCTTGTGTACTTGGACGACATCGTCGTGTTTTCCTCGAGTTTCGACGAGCATCTTCAGCGCCTTGAAGCTGTACTTTGAGCCATCAAGACGTCCGGTGTCACCCTGAAGCCAGAAAAGTGCAGATTTTTGTACGAGGAGCTCTTGTTTCTGGGACACATGATTAGCACGTCTGGAGTTTGTCCCGATCCGCAGAAAACAGTTGCCATCGCCGACTTCCTGCCGTGCACTGACAAGAAGGCAGTGCACCAATTTCTGGGCCTGTGCGCCTATTACAGGCGGTTCATCAAAAACTTCACCTGCATTGCCGATACACTCACAAACCTTACCAGGGCCTTCGTGGAGTTCAAGTGGAAAACGCCGCAGGAAAACACTTTTCAGGAACTAAAACGCCTTCGAACGCCTCCGTTACTTGCCTATTTCGACTAATTCGCCGAGACAAAAATACACACTTGCACAAGCAGCGCAGGTCTCGATGCCGTTCTTGTGCAGAGGGCTGATGGACTACAAAGGGTTATTAGTTACGCCAGCCGATCGCTATACAAAGCAGAAGCCAATTATTCCACAATAGGAAATAAGTGCGTTGCCATCATCTGGGCTACATCAAAATTTCACCCTTACCTCTACGGCAGGCCCTTCAAAGTTGTGAGCGACCACCACGCCTTGTGTTGGCTAGCAACCTTGAAGGGCCGTTCAGGTCACCTCGCACGATGGAGCCTGAGACTTCAAGAATATGACATTACCATAGTTTACAAGTCCAGCAGGAAAGACTCCGACGCTGACTGTCTCTCTCGTGCGTCTGTCGACCAACCACCGCCTGACGAGCCGGATGACGACTAATTTTTGGGAACGATAACTGCTGACAACTTTGCTAAACGACAGTGGGCTGACTCTGAACTTAGGGCCCTATTATAATACCTCGAAGGCAGGAGAGCCGCCGTTCTGTAGGTATTCAAGCATGCCCTTGCTTTGTTTTTTTTGCGAAACGGTCTTCTCCAAAAGAAAAACTTCTCACCGATTCGAGCTAAGTACTTTCTTGTAGTGCCTTCAGCTTTTCGACCAGAGCTCCTGCAGACCCTGCATGATGATCGGACGGCAGGCCGCCTGGGTGTTTTTCGCACATTTGCGAGGATACAAGAAAGGTACTACTGGCCACGTCTTACCGCTGACGTCACTCGTTATGTGAGGACATGCCGAGACTGCCAGTGATGCAAGACATTGTCGACAAGGCCAGTGGGATTTCTGCTGCCCATTGAACCACCTTGTCAATAATTCCAGCAGATCAGTACGGACCTACTGGGGCTGTTCCCTCACGTCTGCTTTCGGAAATAAGTGGATCGTGGTAGCTACCGACTATCTCACTCGCTACGCCGAGACAAAAGCCCTTCCCGAAGAGAGTCTATCAAAGGTAGCCAAATTCTTCGTCGAAAACATCGTCCTGCGTCACGATTCCCCTGAGGTCCTCATCACCGACAGAGGTTCGGCGTTTACTGCTGACCTAACCCAGGCGATCTTGGCATACAGCCAGACAAGCCATCACCGTACGACAGCGTACCACCCACAGACGAATGGCCTCACTGAGCGCCTATACAAGATCATCGCCGACATGCTGGCAATGTACGTCGATGTCAAACACAAGACGTGAGACGCCATTCTTCCATTCGTGACTTTTGCCTACAACACGGCGGTGCAGGAGACGACGCAGATATCTCCATACAAATTGGTCTTTGGAAGAAGCCTGGCAAGGGCGCTCGATGCCATGTTACCCAACGTCTCTGAGGAAAAAAACCTCGATGTGAGTGAGTACCTTCAGTGATCCGAAGAAGCCCGACACCTCGCCGACCTTCGTATCAAGAACCAATAGATGACCGACAGCCACCTTTACAATCTTCGGCCATGCTTCGTGAAATACCAGCCCGGTGAACGTGTTTGGGTGTGGATGCCAAAACGCCAATGTAGACTCAGTGAAAAGCTTCTATGACAGTACTTCGGAGCATACAGGCTGTTTCAACGTCTTGGCCCACTCGATTACAAGGTTATCCCTGATGGCATCAGGAACTCTCAACGACGCCGATCGCGACTTGAAGTCATTCATGTTGTGTACCTCAAGTCGTTTCATGCACATTAATGAACTGAAACAGTGTATTTTGTAGTATTATTGCCATATCATAACTTATTGCTTGTAATTTTTGCATTATATATATATATAATTTATTGCTTGTACTTTTTTGCATTATTGTTGTACTTTCATCTTCTGTTAAAGCATCGGGATGATGCCGTTTTCAGAGGGGGCAATGCCACGTTCCTTTTTTCAATGTTTGATATTGCCTTGTTACACTACGTAATTCTCAGCGAAAACCACTTATGCAGTCTTCGAGAAGCTTCAGGACTGTAATAGATCATTTCGATAAGATCACGCCCACTCACCGAACTATACAGATTATTCTGGAACGTACGTCACCGCTAGCGATAACGCTAAAACATTCGATGGCAAGTGTATAAATGCCAGCGCGCTTCGCCGCTTGTCAGTTGATCGATAGCCGATGCTCTGCCTGCCGCTATCAGTGCCATTGCCTCGCTGTAATTTTACTTTTCAATTTTCGGTCACAAGTTCGACCCGAATAAACTGTTTCATCTTCGATCTGTAGTCAACTCTCTTTGGCCACGTCACGTGACAGTATGAACTGGTTTGTGTTGCTCGACTAAGCCCCCTTTCCCCCCAAGAAAAAGAAAAGTCTATGCGCACACCGCTTGAGAAAGGTGTTCGCCGAATTTTCAGTGCATCACCTGCAGTGTGTCTCTACATGAAAACTTTGTGTACACCGTGTTGAAACCGCATATTTGTTGTAATTAACTAGAAATAATGAAAATGATAAGTATGACTGTTTCTAGAAGCATGTGGAAAACGATTGTTGAAGGAAACTTTTAAAAGAACTGTGACGAATGAAAAATACGAATCGACAAAGAGGTTGCAAACACGTGTTTGTAAGTTCGTGAGAGATTGTGGGTGAGCTAGTTCATTTGAACACGTTCAAACGAAGAAACATGTTTTTATTTTGTCACGTTCCATTTTCTGCCATGCTTAGTTCTCTAGAGTAATGAACCTACTAGCTCAAAAACACACCTTGCTGATCGTTTTTGCTACTTTCACGGCATCAAATTATGTTACATCACTGAAGAAAATGCCCTTCTTACGATTTGCCACAATACACATGCTTGTGAATACGTGCACACACACAAATAGGAAGTAATTCGTGTAGTTTTGAGCACTCATTCCATATAAAATCTTTAATGTGTCGCTTGGTTGTGTGAAAATTGTAGGAACTTTAGCGCGATACAATCTGGAGCAGAAATGTGATGGATATAGCGCTATATATCAAACGAAACCTCAGGGTTGGTTTATCCACAGAATTAGTATTCACATAAAACTTACCACTAAACCTCTTCGTGCAAGAATGATTGGGTGAAACCTGACGTGGACTATACTAGCGATGTTGCCAGACCAATGTCAAAACATTTACTAAAAATGGGTATTTTGATTTTTGGTTATGAGTCAATTTTATGTATTTCAATGTGTCAATACTTCAGTAACATTGAACAACTGGTGAACGAAGTGGCGATCTAATGCTAGTCAGTAATACTATCAAAGGCTGTCGTTTTAGGTGGGAAAGTGCATGTGCTAGTAATAACTGTTAGTATTGTCATAGCAGAAACTAAGAAAAATATGTAAGCTATTCAGTTGGCGATATTTCGCGCCCCGAATCATACATGTGGTAATAGCATGACACAATACATTCAATTTCGTATTTTCACCAGTACACCGATCCACATAGCGTCGTTCCGAAGTTAGGCGACAAGTATTGAAGTGCGAAATGCTCTAGATGATTGCTATATAGTGTATTCTATATCGTTGTGCCATTGCTATAGTGTAAAAAAAGCTCAAGAATAGAACTACTCGTAATAATTATTACGAGCAGTATTGTTAATTAGCATTTTTATAAACTTAACTTCCCGAAACCAGAATATAATCGTGACATAGGGCATAACTACAGTGGACGGCTCTGCAAATTTTCGATCACCTGTGATGGTGTAGCGTGCGCCTAAATCTATGTATATGGGTCTCATTTTCTGCTTCTTGCAAAACATGGTCGCTTGAGCCAGAATTGAATACCGTGATCTACAGGTCAGCTGTCAAGCACCATATCCGCTAGACCACCTCGATTGGTAGCAAGACTGCTAAGAAGTGTGGAAGCGTAATGTTCCGGCAATGAAATGCTATCATAGGATGCTCGACATCTGATTGATACATACGTAGATCAATAGGCAGAATTTCAGCAATGCTCATCACCATCACATCTTTATCATCTGTTAATTCGAGCAAAAGGAGGCTCCAAACGACCGAATATTCTCGGTATAGTACTCTGAGTAAGCTCTACACTGTCTCAAAGACGAAATTAGAAGCCTACTATTATCTGCTGAAATCCAATGGCCGAGCGAGCGTCGGCTGAAGAGCGCCAAAAATGGCCCAATACTAGCCGGCAAAAGCCAATGGCTCTTTAAGAAAAAAAAAAGCGGCACAATATTTGCCGATAAAAGTCATTGGCTCTGCCCATACTGGTGGGATAGTGGCAAACCAGGCTCAATATTGCTTATGAAAACATAATATTGCATTAAGCTGACAAAATAGGCCCAGTGTTGCCAGACATCATTGAATCAGCTTACAGGCTGAAAACTGCAAAAGTGGTTCAATATTTGCTGATGAAATTACTGGCTCAGCCAAGACTGGTGGGACTGCGGCTAACCAAGCCCAGTATTGTCAGAGAAAATGCAATATTTTCTGATGGATGGCAAAACCATCCCAGTGTCCGGCCAAAGCTTCTCGAACTGGACATTGTCTCAGGCCCAGTGTCTCAGTCCAATATTGGCCTGAAATGGCAGCTTGCATAGCCACTGTAAAACAAATATTGGCCCTACGTTGTGCGCTGCCTGGCATACTATCTATGCAGATGACATCACCATATGATGTTTTTGAGGCAGTGTTGGACGAATAGAAGCTGTGCTACAGAAAACTATTGAGGTCCCGAAGAACTACTTAAAATCTGGTGGTCTTCGTGTCTCGTCAAGGAAGTCGAAACTGCTTTTTTTTAGGCCCAAGCACAGGGGTCCCAAATCGAGACGGTAGAGGCCATTAGAGGACGCCGACATCATTGTTAGGACAGGTGAGGGCAGCATAACTCCCAGGGCTGACTCCCTCCGGGTTCTGAGTATAATTCAATTTAACGGCTTCAATAACGTGATAGCAATGAGACTTCCCAGAAAAACTGTTAACGTCATCAAACTGATAAAAAGGGTTGCCTACTGAAAACAGAGAATTGGAGAAGACAACCTCATAAGGTTGTTGAACGCCTTTGTGATGTATGATGTCAGCTACATTGTAGTCATGCAGAAGTGGTGGAGGTTGGAATATGACAAGCTCAGCACGTTGTTCAGAAAGGCCGTCAAGAGAGTTCTTGGACCCCCCATGTACACAAGCTTGGACAAACTGCTTTTTCTCTGCCTTCCAAACTCGCTGGAAGAAATTGTGAAGGCACAGAAGAGGGGCGATCAGCCAGGCTGTGCACTGCAAATTCTAGTAGAAACATCCTGCGAGAGCAGGGGATTCCACAGATGGAAATCAAGTCCCGCTTTTGCAGCATTTGTCGTCAACAGTGAAAACATCACAGTTGTCTCTATCCCACGGAACGTCCAGAAGGTGGCCTAGGCACTACAAGTTTCTCAGGAGTTTTGCTTCGTTGATGTGGCCCAGTATCACGAGGTGAAGGAATATGTAACAGTGAGCATCAACCACGAGGGCAGTATCACAAACTCGACAAAGATGTGGTTGACGGTGGCTGAAATAGCAGATCAAGCGACGATTGCAATGGTCTTGCTGGACAACTGGAGCTCCACACTATGCAGCGACTCGAGATCAGTGGTCAGAGCATTTGCCAAGGGAGTATATT
Organism: Rhipicephalus microplus; assembly: GCF_043290135.1. Classification (NCBI taxonomy): domain Eukaryota; kingdom Metazoa; phylum Arthropoda; class Arachnida; order Ixodida; family Ixodidae; genus Rhipicephalus; species Rhipicephalus microplus. Next base: position 20,855,022 of record NC_134705.1, on the reverse strand, counting down.
GAAACAAGCTTTTCGGATCCTTCGGAACAAGCAGATCGATCCACACCCACTCGTTCAGTTCCCAGCTCACGTGGGAGGCACTGAGGGAGCCCTTTTCCCCAATGCCTTCCCTACTGAGATATCTCAATGACTCAGCCCGCGAAGACTAGTAGAACGCGTAGCTATCGGGGGCTCAGCGCTGATGTTTTCGAGAACTGGGACCCTCCCATCTCATATTACAAACTGACAAAAAACATTTTTACCTGGTGCGGAGACAATTCGTTCCACCTCACAGAAAATTAAGGAGATCTCAGACTCTGACACTGAGGCTTTTTCAGGTCGGGGCATACCTTAAGCCCACATAACTACACAGAATATATCCCGAAATACAGCCAAGTAGTACATGTTTCTAGCTAAGTAGGAACATAGCTAACTTGGAACACATAATATGGCGGTGCACCACATTATGCTGTGGTGAAGTCATTACACCGTTCAAATGAGAGCTTGCTATTGTCAACTCGGCACTCAATCAACAGTTATGAGCAGTTCAACGAGATTGCGGTGCAGCAGAGATATTTGGTCTTTCTTTTCTGACGAAGAAGCAGTCCGCAACGTGCTAAAGCATGTCTCAAGGCATCCAATAATGTTGATCCCTTCATTCATCCACCTTATGTTCGCATGCTTCGCATAAGATTAATTCCCATGATACGTGGGATCTGCCAAATCTTTATTTGCCGTTTCTTCTTTGGTGTTTCCACTACCGATGTCAGTTTTTCTTAACGGTCTGGCATTTAAGGTATTTGATGTCTGCCTCCATCCTTCGGGGGCACATATGAAGCTTTTCAACGAAAAAGGAGGATCCCCTCCTTTCCGGGTGGTCGCATGGGAGCACAAACACCATGGGCATTGTATTTTTGGGAGGTCACGCATGTTAACAACAGTCCAGAGGACTATGGCGGCACACAGGGAGCCTGCAGTAAAATGATCTATAAACTGTCTCGATTTCGTAACGCAACCAGACAGTCATATTTTCAAGTTCTCTTACCCTTCTGTTCCGATTTCGGTCTACACCAAGCTAAAGAGGCGATCGGGAGAGCACGCAGACGTAGTCGGCAATATAGATAGATACATAGATATGTTTATAGAAGCACTCAATGTGCCTACACTTCGATAAGAAATTGGCTTCAAATTTGAAAGAGTAAGAAAGGGAAGTGATAGAAAGGGAAAGAACGAGAAAAATAGAAAAATTAAGGGAGTAAAGAGAAATAGACAGACAGAGAAAGAGAAATAGACAGACAGAGAAAGAGAAGATAGACGAAAAGTGAAGCATAAAAAGAGAAATAAATAGAAACAGTCATCGAAATATACACAGAGAAACAGCAAATAAAACAGAAAGTGGTCAACAAAAATGAAGAGGAAGACACACGAACAATCATACACAGTCAAAGTGCATTTGTTTCACTATGAAATGTTTCACATTTACTACTGGTATTTAAGCAAGGTATTTGTAGTAAATGGTGGCACATAGCATTTTGGTGATACTTTACGTAGGTCTCGCCACTAGTGAAAGCACAAAAGTTGGAGGGTTGAATGCCAGTGAGTTATTGAGCTCCAAGCTGCACAAAAATAAGCGGCAGCAGGCAGGCTTCATTCGATGACCAATCTTTCAAAAGGAATTGATGCTAGGCAGAAGGGTTCAACAAAAGGCTCTGTCTATGATGGGGCACAAAACACTCTCCTTATCAGCGTTTTGCTAGCGAGATTTGAGCTTCCAGTGCAAAAACTCTAAACTGTAACCATTATGATGTATGATTTTTTCTTCCCAGAGTACAATATTGCTACGTACGAGTGGCAACGAGTTGAAGAGGACAAAAAGGAGAGACTAGTGCGAGCTAATATGTATCGATGGCACTGCTTGCTTAACCAGTTGAAAATATATGTGTCTACTCTTCCGAGTCGATCTCCGTCTAGTAACACATTTAATGAAGTGTTGAAATCGCAGTCCTAGCCACAGAACTCCGAAGGGGATGCTCGCTCTCAGCTATCAACATGACCACATGATGCCCTTGATTGCCGCTATGAGTCCCGCTATTTCTTCTTTATAGATATTCGTTGCAGCTGCTGGCTGATTGAAGTACATGAGATGGACCATGATAAGACAGAATTCATCATCCCCAATTGCCTAAGTCTGTCCAAGGTCATGCCCTTGGGCCTTTGTAATGCTCCAACCACTTTTGCACAAATTATGCACACTCTGCTAAGATGCTCTAACTTGAACGACGTCGTTTTTTCGCCAGCATTTGAAACTCATATAAAGTGCCTCTCGGCTGTTTTAGGCACCTTCCGTCGCGCTAACCTGCAGCTCAACTCATCCAAATGTCGCATTTTCCACCACAAAGTCACAGTGCTTGGCACGTGGCTTATGTTGCCACGTGTGAGTTATGCCAACGTCGTAAAACACCGTAGCTGCTACCCGCTGATCATCTTCAACGAATCTATGTACCCGCGGAATCATTTTATCATTTGGGTTATACCTTCTTGGTCTTTTTCCCACATGAACATATGGAAGGAAATGAATAGCCGGGAGTACATATTACGCTATGCGATACACTATTACGCGACCTTCAGTGACAAGCTGTGCAACCGCCGCCACTGACTACTTGTTACGGGAGGCTATATTGACTCACGGTGTCGTGAGACGTCTTCTCACAGACTGTGATCGTATTTATATGTCAAGTCATTCTACAACCCACAACCTGCGTTTTTGTTCTAAGCAGTACACACTGACCACAACTTACCACCCTCAGAGCAATGGCCCTATGAAACGCTTTATTTATTTTATTTATCTATTTATCCTCATGGTCAGCAGACAATATAGAGGGGCATGATAAAACTTACAATAACGAAACAAGTTAAGTATAAAAAGGTAATACAATGTTTCTGGTCATACAACAATAAATATTTAGAAACAAAAAAAGAAAAATGAGGAATATCAAAATGTCATACAAAAATATAATAAAAAACGATACATTCTTGTAAAAAAAAGAAAATAGAGACGCTTCTAAATATACAATAATCACTGTTACAATTAAATACAACAGGTAATAGCTAAAATCATATTTATATAAAAGTATGAGGTGAAAACTGCTACCAGGTAACAAAAAATAGGTCAATACAGTCATGAGTATGTCTTGATCTGAAATTGTTACAAACGATGTGGGAAGGCAATTCCAATCACATGATGTGCGTGGTATGTATTATTGTCGAAATGACTCAGTTTGAGACAATTTGATGCCAATCTTATGAGCATAATCCAAACGATGATTAGCAAGGATTAGCAAGTCAGGTAAGTATGAAAGTGATAACTTTTGTGTGAAAGGGTTAAGCGGAGCATTGTACAATGAGAAGCAAGTGAAGGGAATTTAAGATTAGATTTTTTTTTTATGATGCTGGTGTTTCGATTGTGATTAGCAGTTATGAAGTGAACAGAGTTATTTTGTACCATTCCTAACGAGTGCACCAAAGTATTGTGATATCGATCCCAAACCGATGCGGCACATTCAAGCTTAGTACAAACTACTCTTTTATTCAGCATTTGTTTGACAGAAGAAAATGATTTTATGAAGTTACGTTGAAGATATCCGAGAATACAATTAGCATTACAAACATAGTTATTATAAGTATTCCATGTTAGGTTGTTACTGATATGGATACCGAGGTACTTCTATGAAGTGACACTGTCTACTTGTGTGTTATGTAGGTTAATGGCAAGTAAAATGGTGATTTTCCTTGACTCACACTCGAATTTACATTTTTTACTGTTTGATTCCATCAGCCATGTCTTACACCTGTTAAAGACAGCAGTAATATCACATTGAAGAATGACGATGTCATTACTTCAGTTATTTCATGAAAAATTATGCAATTATCAGCAAACAGAGGAGGTGACTCAAGATGGCAGATCATTAATATAAATTAGAAAGAGAAGAGGACCAAGAACGCAGCCCTGTGGTACACCAAAATGTACCGCACATTCCTCGGATTCAATTCCATTAGCCGAGACAAATTGTTATAGTTAGCAAGGAAACTTTTAATCCAGGTTACCAGGCAAAGGGTCAAGTTTAAGTATTCATAATTTATAAATTAGTAGCATTTTGTGGCACACTTTGTTGAAAGCTTTAAAAGAAATGAAGGAAAATGCAATCGGCTAAGGAGCTGTTGTCAAGAATGGTGTTTCGTTTGTGTACGAAAAGTGTTAATTGAGTTCCACAAGATATTATTTGCAAAGTCCATGTTGTGATTGAGTGAAAAATGAGTGTGACTATAAAAATTTTGCAAGGTGAGAAGCCAAAATGTGCTTAAATGTTTTACATGGTATGCTAGTGATAAAGAAAATGGAGAATGCTTATTACCTGATTTGTAGATTGGAACTGCCTTTCCGACTTTCTATTCAGATGGAATAACACCATCGTTGAGTGACTATTATTATAATAGATGAATAACAGACAGTACTTTGGAGAAATTGGACATTTATGTGATCGCTACCTGGTGCTGAGGATGGTTGCAGTGACTTAATTTTGCTCTCAACACCATCGTATCTGAAGATTACAGGAAACATATAATAGTGGTCATATGGTTTCACATGAGGAGCGTTAATGATGCTGGCTAAAGAAAATTTATTTTTAGGAAAAATCATTAAGCATGTTAGAGCATTTGTAGGTCGGTACAACGTTACCCTAAGATCGTTAAGTACTATTGCCTCACACTCATGAGGGTTTATCACATGCAAAAATTTTTAAGGGTTAGTCTTGAGCATCGTAGGTCAGGTGTTGCCTAGAAAACGGTTTTTTGCATCATTTAGGGCCTGCGCGTATTCATCAGCACTCTGCTTGTAAGCTAGCCAACGAGCCCTGCTATTACTATGTTTAGCCAATTTGAAGAGACCTTTCTTTTTGTTTGACAAGTGTTTAGGCTGTTGATTAAACCATGTTTTTTTATGTTGGAGGAGATCGCATAAGCAGGAATGTACTTAACTGTTAATTTCATAACATTAGCTAGAAAGATACTCCAGTTCGACTGAACATTGTGATAGTTGAAATCACCAAGAAATTTGGCAAGTTCTTTGTTCATAGCAAGAAAGTCAGCCTTGTTGTAATTTCTTAATGTCTTAATTGTTTAAACCACTTTAGATTGCTCAAGGCAAACTTTAAACGTTAGAAGGCTATAATCACTTATTCCAGGCAGGCTTGTTACATCAGAAACAAGATCGGGTTGTGTGTTCAATACAAGATCGAGTGTATTTGAAACAAATGATGCTATCCTTGTTGGTTCTCTTATGAACTGTGCAAGGAAAAATGTACTGCACAGCTCTAAGAAGTTTTGTGCCATAGATGACTTCAGGTACACTGTGACGGGTTCATTTTTCCATAAATGTTTAGGCGTATTGAATTCACCAAGTAAAAAAAGTGGCAGTGTAATGTAACGAAAAAAAAAGCACTATTAATGACATCATGCAAATCACCCACGAACCTTGTAGTAAAACTTAAGGGGCGATAACAAACCCCCAAAATAATTTTTTAGTGCGCTAGCGTTAGATTTCCCATGCAGTCTCTGAACTGAATGAATTTTGAACGTAATCTGAGGGCAACCTTTTATTTTTCGCCAAAAGCACATCGCCACCAGAACGAGTAACGCGGTCACAGCTGTAAACAGAAAAATCGTGTGAGCTGGCAAATGATTCGTCATCCCCGATTGCTGGTTGAAGTCACGTTTCTGTCAATGCGATTACGTCTGGTTTGCATGTATCAAGTGCTGAATTTAATAAATAGCATTTGTTGATGATGCTTCTGATGTTAATAAAAGGAAATAGTGTATTGAGCAGTTCAAGTTTGCTGACCCTGGCGCGTTCCTATTTCAGAGAGTGATTGGATTGCTGGGTACCATATGCATACTGGCAACATGTTTTATAGTGCCGGCTGTAGCTCTAGGTGCTCTTAATGCCTTCACGTCTTTTACACATTGGCTTATCGAGTCGTAGATGTGCTGCTTCGTATTTTCATGATTAACTTTTTGTAATGCACTTGATGCGTGTTACGCCAGGTTGATTTCTAGCAGACTCAAATAGTTTACGTCGCATATTACGGGTGGCTTTACAGAAATCTTAGATCACACTAATAACTTTCCCTTTAAGTGCTGCTCACACAAAAAGCACTTTTTTAGAATTTTAAGTCCGAAAATTTAACAATTATTGACCAACAAATTCTTGGTGCGTACGAACACAATCGATGAGCATGCTCAATTACGTTGTCTGGTAGCGCATCGAGCACACTTGTTAGGATGGACTTTATCTTGGATTCAGTTTTGTGTCCATGATTCTTTAGAATCTAAAATACCTTAAAAGATTGCATTATTGTGCTGAGAACGGTCCTGCTGTTCGTTTAGGCGAGATTCCTAGTTCTCAAGATGATTATCAAACGACCTCACCAATGCCTCCATGCCATCAACTCCCTGTTCTAAGTGCTCGATAGAATTACTTTTGCTTCTAATTCCTCAAGCCTTTTCTGCATCGTTGCAACTTGAGCTTCAATTTTTTTTGGCTCATCCTTATTTCACGTCAATTGTTAACGGGCTTTGCTCTTTGGCTGATGGAGGTGACTGAGCATGAAGGTCCTTAATGAGGTTATATATGGCTGACATCTTTTTGGAGGGATCGCCTGGTAATGAACCCAAATCGAGCAAAGCCTTAGTATGCTTGTCACGGCCCTGATTAGGGCCGTGACAAGCATAGTAAGGCCTCTGCTCTCTGTATTAAACTGCGTAAAGTGATCACGCCTCCTATTAAGTGCAGTAATGCTTGCCGATGGGAGCACATCTACCGTTCTCGGCATGTGCACTTCTCGCGTGTGTATTGCTGGGCGCCAGACCGTCATATTGTTCACAGTGCTTGAGCAGTGCCCCCCTGTCTGATTCTTGATCTCAACTTTCTCTCTGCGCACTCTGCCCTTATTGACTGCTCGACAGGTCTTCTTCAGTTGGAACTGCCTTTTGACGCCGCTGTTGCCCGTGATGCTCAAAGTCGCCTTTGTGCCACCGAGTTTCTGCATCTTCTGCGGCAAGCCTCGACTTACGTGCAGCTCGTGTGTGATCCGCCTGTGCGCGATGGTGAATATGTCGTTTCACCTATTACCCACGTGTTAAAGCACTCCATTGCTGTCCCGCACACCGTGGTGAGAGTAGGCCACAACCAGACCCATCTATCTCTTTTGAACTTTGGTTTCTCCACGCACGTGCTGCCTGCTGGTATTAAACTAGGCATCATGTCGTCGTTGCAAGAGTGTGATATTTCTGAACTGTCAGCTCAGCAACCTACTTCGCACGTCAACTTGCTCACTGCGCCCAACCTGTCAAGCATTGACATTGCCAAAATGATAGCACCAGATCTTTCGCCCTCTGAAGCACAAGACCTCCACCGTCTGTTGACATCCTATGCGGACATATTCGATCTTGACAACCGCCCTTTAGGCCAGACATCAGTTGTGACCCATCACATCAACACCGGCGATGCCAACCCAATTTATCGCCGTCCTTACCGCGTCTCCGCTGCCGAACGCTCTGTCATCCAGAAAGAGGTCGAGAAAATGCTCGCCAAAGGCGTCGTCGAACACTCATCTAGTCCGTGGGCATCCTCGGTCGTGCTTGTCAAGAAGAAGGACAACACATGGCGGTTTTGCGTCGACTATAGACATCTCAACAAGGTCACTAAGAAGGACGTTTATCCCTTACCAAGAATGGATGACGCCCTTGACTGCCTTCATGGCGCAAAGTTTTTCTCGTCCATTGACCTTCGATCTGGTTATTGGCAGATCGCTGTTGACCCACGGGACCGAGAAAAAACAGCATTTGTAACCCCCGAGGGGTTATACCAATTTAAAGTAATGCTGTTTGGGCTTTGTAATGCGCCAGCCACCTTTGAACGCATGATGGATTCCCTTCTGCAAGGCTTCAAATGGTCCACTTGCTTATGCTACTTAGATGATATAATTGTTTTTTCACCGACGTTCGCAAGCCATCTTGAGCGACTGTCCAGTACTCTCCAAGTATTCCGCAATGCTGGTCTCCAGCTGAACTCTTCCAAATGCAGTTTCGGCCGTCGCGAAATAACTGTACTTGGTCACCTCGTTAACGCATCTGGGATACAGTCCGATCTGGACAAAATTTGCGGAGTGACTCAATTTCCCGTGCCCTCTTCTCCTAAGGATGTCCGGACCTTCCTTGATTTGTGCTCCTATTTTCACCGCTTCATCCGGAATTTTGCCGATATTGCGCAGCTTCTCACCGAGCTTCTTAAAAAAGACGTCCCATTTACCTGGAATTAGCCTCAAAGTGCTGCATTTTCGGCACTCATTGCAGCCCTCACGACTACGCCAATATTAGCCCACTTCGATCAGACTGCCCCGACAGAAGTTCGTACGGACGCGAGTGGCCACGGAATTGGTGCTGTTGTAGCTCAGCGTCAGCATGGACGTGACTGTGTCATCGCTTACGCCAGCCGCCTTTTATCCCCTGCCGAGAAGAACTATTCCATCACCGAAAGAGAGTGTCTTGCTCTTGTTTGGGCTGTCGCTAAATTTCGCCCGTACCTCTTTGGCCACAGTTTTACTGTTGTAACTGATCATCATGCACTCTGCTGGCTTTTCTCGCTCAAGGATCCCACGGGACGTCTCGGTCGTTGGTCTCTCCGCATCCAAGAATACACCTTCTCATCATCATCATCATCATCATCAGCCTGACTACGTCCACTGCAGGACAAAGGCCTCTCCCATGTTCCGCCAGTTAACCCGGCCCTGTGCTTGCTGCTGCCAATTTATACCCGCAAACTTCTTAATCTCATCTGCCCACCTAACCTTCTGTCTCCCCATAACCCGCTTCCCTTCTCTGGGAATCCAGTCAGTTACCCTTAATGACCAGCGGTTATCCTGTCTACGTGCTACATGCCCTGCCCATGTCCATTTCTTCATCTTGATTTCAGCTATGATATCCTTAACCCCCGTTTGTTCCCTAATCCACTCTGCTCTCTTCTTGTCTCTTGAGGTTACACCTACCATTTTTCTTTCCATTGCTCGCTGCGTCGTCCTCAATTTAAGCTGAACCCTCTTTGTAAGTCTCCAGGTTTCTGCTCCGTAGCTAAGTACCGGCAAGATACAGCTGTTATATACCTTCCTCTTGAGGGATAGTGGCAATCTACCTGTCATAATTTGAGAGTGCTTGCCGAATGTGCTCCACCCCATTCTTATTCTTCTAGTTACTTCAATCTCGTGGTTCGGCTCTGCGGTTATTACCTGCCTTAAGTAGACATGGCCTTTTACAACTTCAAGTGCACTATTACCTATCTCGAAGCGCTGCTCCTTGCCGAGGTTGTTGTACATTACTTTCGTTTTCTGCAGATTAATTTTAAGACCCACCTTTCTGCTCTCCTTGTCTAACTCCGTAATCATGAGTTGCAATTCGTCCCCCGAGTTACTCAGCAATGCAATCTCATCGGCGAAGCGCAGGTTACTAAGGTATTCTCCATTGACTCTTATCCCTAACTGCTCCCGTTCTAGGCTTCTGAAAACCTCGTGTAAGCACGCGGTAAATAGCATTGGGGAAATTGTGTCCCCCTGCCTTACACCCTTCTTGATTGGTATTCTGTTGCTTTCTTTATGAAGCACTATGGTAGCAGTTGATCCCCTGTAGATTTCTTCCAGAATGTTTATATATACTTCATCTACGCCCTGATTCCGCAGTGTTTGCATGACGGCTGATATTTCTACTGAATCAAACGCCTTCTCGTAATCTATGAAGGCTATGTATAGTGGTTGGTTATACTCTGAGCATTTCTCTATTACCTGATTGATAGTATGAATGTGGTCAATTGTTGAGTAGCCTGTTCGAAATCCTGCTTGTTCCTTTGGTTGATTGAATTCTAATGTTTTCTTTACTCTCTTAGCAATTACCTTTGTAAATAGCTTGTATACTACAGAGAGCAAGCTAATCGGCCTGTAATTCAAGTCCTTGTCATCTCCTTTCTTATGTATTAAGATGATGTTAGCGTTCTTCCAAGACTCTGGTACCCTTCCCGTCAGGAGACACCTCGTAAACAGGGTGGCTAGTTTTTCTAACACAATCTGTCCTCCATCTTTCAGCAAATCTGATGTTACCTGATCCTCACCAGCAGCTTTGCCCCTTTGCATGCTCTCCAAAGCTTTTCTGACTTCTTCTATCATTACTGGTGGGGTGTAATCTGGGTTACTGCTAGTTCTTATAGTATTAAGGTCGTGGTTGTCTCGGCTACTGTACAGATCTCTGTAAAACTCCTCCGCTATTTTAACTATCCTATCCATATTGGTAGTTATTTTGCCTTCTTTGTCCCTTAGTGCATACATCCGACTTTTGCCTATCCCAAGTTTCCTCTTCAATGCTTTGACACTTCCTCCGATTTTCAGAGCGTGTTCAATTCTCTCCTTGTTATACCTTCTTACATCGCATACCTTACGTCTATTAATCAACTTCGAAAGCTCTGCCAGTTCTATTTTGTCTGTTGTACTTGACACTTTCATGATTTGACGCTTCTTAATTAGGTTCTTCGTTTCTTGGGAAAGCTTGCCAGTGTCCTGTCTAACTACCCGGCCTCCAACTTCCACTGCACACTCCGTAATGATACTCGTCAGATTATCATTCATTGTATCTACGCTAAGGTTGGTTTCCTCACTAAGAGCCGAATACCTGTTCTGCAGCGACACTCTGAATTCCTGTACTTTCCCTCTCAGTGCTAGCTGATTGATTGGCTTCTTGCGTATCAGTTTCTGTCGTTCCTTCTTCAAGTCTAGGCGAATTCGAGACCGTACCATTCTATGGTCACTGCATCGTACCTTGCCAATCACTTCCACATCCTTAACGATTCCAGGGTGTGCACTCATTATAAAGTCTATTTCGTTCTTATTTTCGCCATTAGGGCTCCTCCATGTCCACTTGCGGTTTTCTCGTTTTCGGTAGAAGGTATTCAAAATCCGTAAATTATTGCGTTCTGCGAATTCTACTAGTAGCTCTCCTCTGGCGTTTCTAGTACCGATGCCATAATCTCCTACTGCCTGGTCTCCAGCCTGCTTCTTCCCTACCTTTGCATTAAAGTCGCCCATCACCATAGTATACTGTGTTTTTACCTTACTCATTGCCGATTCCACGTCTTCATAGAAGCTTTCAACTGAAGCGTCATCATGGCTGGATGTAGGCGCGTAAGGCTGTGCTACCTTCATTTTGTATCTTTTATTCAGTTTAATTACGATACCTGCCACCCTTTCATTAATGCTATAGTATTCCTCTATGTTGCCAGCTATGTTTCTGTGAATTAGGAGCCCCACTCCTAGTTCTCTTCTGTCTGCCAAGCCCCTGTAGCAAAGGACGTGCCCATTCTGTAGCACCGTATAGGCCTCATCTGTCCTCCTAACCTCACTGAGCCCTATTATATCCCATTTAACACCCTCTAGCTCCTCGAATAGTACAGCTAGACTTCCCTCACTAGATAAGGTTCTAGCGTTAAACGTTGCCAAGTTCAGGTTCCAATGGCGGCCTCTCCGGATCCAGAGATTCTTAGCACCCTCTGCTGCGTTGCAGATCTGACCGCCGCCGTGGTCAGTTGCTTCGCAGCTGCTGGGGACTGAGGGCCGTGAGTTATTTGACGTAAGCATGTGGGAGGTTGTGGCCAGATACTGCACCAGGGTGGCCAATCCTTCTCTGGTGAGGGAGTGCGTTCTCGGAGGTGTTTGCCGGTGAGGCCGCACCCCAGGCCTCCTAATGCAGTTCCATCAACACGCGGATTTTTTTCGTTTTTTTTTTTAATCCGGTTGGGAACTGCGCGGTACCGGGATTTGAACCACGGACCTCTTGCATGCGAGGCGGATGCTCTAACCACTACGCCATCGCTGCTCTGGATTTATACACACCTTCTCGGTCGTGTATAAATCTGGTCACCTTCATCAAGACGCCGACTGCCTGTCACGGTATCCAGTGGATCCACCAGACGCCACAGAGAGAGCTATGGAGGCTTGCATCTTATCAATATCAGACTTTCTTGATATCGCTTCTGAGCAACCCCGCGACCCGGATTTACTTCCCATCATAGAAAGCCTGAGTTCCGCTACTCCACCCACTTCTGTGAACTTGTATTTCCTTCATGAAGGTGTTTTCTACCGCCACAACATGCGCCCTAATGGTCCTGACCGCCTTCTCGTCGTGCCTTCCCATTTGCGTGTAGATGTTCTCCGACAGCTTCACGATGAACCTGCCGCTGGTCACCTGGGAGTCACCCGCACTTATGATCGCGTCCGGCACCGTTTTTTCTGGCCACGCCTATATCGCTCTGTGCAAAAGTATGTTGCCAGCTGCGACCTTTGTCAATGTCGAAAACGACCAACATCGCTTCCAGCTGGCCTTCTTAACCCTATTGAGATCCCTGCTGAATCATTCTACCGCATAGGGCTCGACCTTCTCGGGCCATTTCCCATTTCTGCATCCGGGAACAAATGGGTTGCCGTGGCGACTGACTACGCGACACGTTACGCGATCACCCGCGCTCTTCCAACCAGCTGCGCTACCGATGTCGCCAACTTTCTACTGCGCGACATCATATTGCATCACGGCGCTCCTCGACAGCTCGTTACTGACCAAGGCCGATACTTTTTATCTCGCGTCGTCCAGGATATCGTACGTTCCTGTTCCACGAACCACAAGTTCACAACGGCATACCATCCACAAACTCATGGACTTACAGAGCGCCTGAGCCGCACTATCACGGACATGTTGTCAACGTATGTTTCTCCAGACCACCGTGACTGGGACGCAACGTTACCTTACGTCACCTTCGTTTACAACTCCTCTAGACATGACACCGCAGGCTATTCCCCGTTCTACCTTTTTTATGGACGGGAACCCTGTCTGTGTCTTGATACACTCCTTCCTGCTGGTTCAAGTGCCCCTGTCACATACGTCCGCGATTCCATAGAGCGAGCCGACGCAGCATGACAGATTGCCCGAGAACGACTCATACTTTCTCAAGCCTCTCAGAAAGATTGATACGATCGTCACCACCGCGAAGTTTCGTATGCACCAGGTTCTCTCGTACTCTTGTGGACCCCATGTCGCCACATCGGCCTCTCAGAAAAACTTTTATTTCGCTATGGCGGACCATACAAAGTCCTGCGCAAGATCACCAACCTCACCTACTAGATACAGCGAGTCGTCGAAGAAGCGGACTCAATGCCACCACCATCCACTGTTGTGCCCGTCGTAAGACTGAAGCCTTATGTGTCACCCAACACTCCCCTTTCGTGACAAGCGCCTGGTCGGCGCTTTAACGCCGCGGGGTAGTTCCACAAGGCAGTAGTAGGATTGGGGCATAAAGCGGTAGAGAATCCCTGCCTGAAAAAAAAAAGACTACGAAGTGGATAGAGACTGGTCCCAGCCCGCCAGTGCGCCAGACATTGTCGTCGCGTGTAATCATCGTAAATATCTGCAAATTTACGTTTCCTTGTAAGATTATCACTAAAGAAAAGTAGCATGTAAACCATCGAAAAGCAGTCGAATGCAATGTCGGCTAGCACTTTGAGGCAGCGTATTTTGAATTCCTGATGCCGCAGCGCATGCGAGAGAAAAAAAGAAAGAGAGTAAGAAGGATTCCAGTGCCTCCGACAGGAGCGCTTCCACGCTATTGGTTCTTCGCTTGAGGTGACCTGGCCGGGCGAGCACGCATTTGTAAACAGACACATGCATGCATAGAGAAAAGCACGGCACTTTTTGCGGCTGTTTCATCATATGGAAACACCCCTGCCCATGGGCATGCGAATGGTGGGGGCGCGGCTGTTCACCTTTTGAGTCGTGGGAGCGCATATTCGGCATTTCACATTGACATAATAGGCAGGGGTTGAGGTGGACAGGGAGGGGGCGATAGACCTTCACTCCCACATGTAGCCTGGAGGAAAACTGCACACGCCACTTTCTCTACATTTTCATTCTGTGTCCCCCTTCCCTTTTTCCTCAAGGAGCTAAGCTGAACCATGCTTCCACAAGTGTTCATCGAACCTACTGGCACAGCTCTTTTAAGCTGCTCACCACGATTAACTAGCGCTTCTCCTTTTCATGAGTTAGAACCTTTTTTACTCCTCTTTTTTTAATCTGGCCGTTTTCTCCTCTCTCTGTTTCTTTTATCCCCATCCCCCTCGAGTTTTTTCTTTTAGTGTGCCCTCACTGAAACAGATATCAGAACTTTTTTTACTCCTCTTTTTTTAATCTGGCCGTTTTCTCCTCTCTCTTTGTTTTATCCCCATCCCCCTCGAGTTTTTTCTATTATTGTGCCCTCACTGAAACAGTTATCATGCGTTCCTCCCTCATTTACTTGCTTTTCCCTCCAACATTCTTGATTTTTTTCTTTTTTGTGAAAAAAGGGTTGTCAAAAAGAGTGCCTCTTTTCTTCAATCAACCACTTAATCATCCGTGCCACAAGCATGGTAAACCTTCATGTGAGATTTAAAGTTCTAGCGTACCACCTAACCTTCGAGTTGGTTTCGATCAGCAACGTGCTTCTAACTGGCATGGCGAACTTCAGCTGCGTTTCAATGAACGGCGTCGGTTCGACAGACATTAATGAGTGAAACAGATGTCAGTTCTAAATTCCCATCTAGCGCACGAGAGGTGCCTCTGTGTCGACGTGCGCACAGATGGCGATGTGCACTGGGGAATCGCCAACTGCAATTAGGCAACAAATACGATGTTGATCATTGACAGGAAAAACAGAAATCCAAAGAGGTAAGCTCGGATGTTCTCTGTTTTCTTTACACGTGCCTAAAAGCAAAGTCCAATAAGATTTGATCATATCGACAGTCATCGCAAAGCCACACTAGTGCTGCTGAACGAGGAAATAATACAATAGCCTCAACGTCAACCACCTAGTTTTTGTTTACGCGAGAATACTGCTGGTGAAACACATGGGGCTTATTAACTTACAAAACAGACATGTGCATTCTCGCTCATCATATAGAAAGCCACAACGTTCTGTTATTGATTAATTGTCATAATATTGTGCACTAAAATCGTAGTGAAAGCGTGGAACTATAGCTGCTGAAATCCACGAAAGTGTTAATGACTGGCATGATTAGCGCATTTCTTATGTTGTTTTTAACTGAAACCAAGAGCCTTCCATTTTCACTGATTTCAATAAAATGAGCCAGCCTGCAGCATGTCTGTCTTGTAAGTAAATAAGCCACATGTGTTTCACAACTAGCAGTATGCCCACATAATCAAGGACTAGGTTGTCTATGACAAGTCTAATGTAACATTTTCTCGTTCGGTAGCACCCTGAAGGCTCAATTAACAAAACCTCATAAGGTGCATTTCGTGTCACTATAGAATCATGCTGAGTGCAGAAAACATTTTGGGAAATGCGGATCAGGTGTGGCTTCACAGTTATAGTCAATATCATCAAATCCTATTATATTTTGCTTTTCGCTCCTTAGGACGGAAACGAACAACATGTGAACTTGCCTCTTTGTATTTCTGGTATTGCTGTTGATGATCCACGATGTATTTGATGCCTGGCGATTCACTCGTGCATGTTGCCATTCATGCACATGTCGAGGCGGTGGCACTCCACTTTTACTAGCCGAAGCGACTCCGCACATTGAAACTATCACTACAATATCAAAACAAGTCATAGGTGCCTCATCGCACAGTGGTGCATTGGTGTGAGTGGCCACCTAATCCTAACAGAGCAGCGAAGTAGCAAGGATGCTTCCGCACGATGGAACAGATGTGAACACTTTGTGTGTACGTGCGTTCGCAGGTGAGATGACCTTGCTCATCTTTACACACGCTTCCTTAATATGAGTGATGCCATCATTTATGTGATCTTAACAGGAAGGACCAATGGCACGTGAGCAGTCCTGATGGAGCGACTTGCTTCCTCCTCACTCTCTTTCTTTTCTCTTTTGCATGCGCTGCGGCACCAGCATTTCACATTACGTTGCCGGAAGCAGAATCAAACATCTGTTATCACTTTTCTTAATATACAGGGAGCATGATTTACAGACCTGTAAAAATGCACACCTGTAAAAATACGGCTGCGGCGGCTGCATTTCCGATGGAGGCGGAAATGTTGTAGGCCCGTGTACTCAGATTTGGGTGCACGTTAAAGAACCCCAGGTGGTCTAAATTTCCGGAGCCCTCCACTACGGCGTCTCTCATAATCATATAGTGGTTTTGGGACGTTAAACCCCACATATCAATCAATCACCTGTAAAAATACAGAAACGTGGAATTCGCAGCATGCTGCCTCGATGCGTGCCTCTGTGCCCACTGAAGAAGCTGTTGGAGCGCCCCTTGCTTAAGTCCTGTGCTGGCAGTGACATCATCATTGAAGAAGGCCATGCACAGATAGTTGAGGCGACAATGCTTGCATCAGAGTTTGGCGTCTTACCGTGCTAGAAGTAACGTGGCCGGTAACCAGGACTGTGGAGCGAAAGCCACCACACACGCATGGAAAACGATGGAAATTGCAATGATTACTGCTCACTGTTGCTACTTTCACAGATATACTTGTTATGTACGTGTCGCCCGACCACTAAGACTGTGATCTTGCCTTACCCTACATGACTTTCGCGAATAACTCATCACGTCACGATACAGCGCGCTTTTCACCATTCTACCTATGGTAAAGAAAAAAGCCAACTTTACCCCGGGACACAGTCACCTCAGTTCATATCACGTCCACGAGTGAGTATGCCCGCGACGCAATCGCGCAAGCCGATCATGCCAGTCAGCTAGCCCATGCTCAGCTGACAGTGTCACAGAACAATCAACCTCGTCGGTGCGATTCAAAACATCGAGACGTACATTTGGATCCCAGTACCCTTGTGTTACTCTGGTGTACTCATCATCGATTAGGCCGTGGGAAAAACTTTTATCTCGCTGCGCAGGACCTTACGGTGTATAGCGTCAAGTAACACCTTTCACTTCTGAGATCAGCCCCATCTGTCCATTAAAAACTGCTGGACCATCCTGTGATGTTCATGTCTCGCAGCTCAAGCCCTACAATAGTACGTCTAATAATGACAGTTAAAGCTCCAGGATGATGTCTCCGCTGCCGGGGGTCATTCGACACACCAGTAGCATCGAAATGCAGAAGACAAAGAGGACAGACTGGTGTGAGCTTATCTGTATCGCTAGCACTACTCACTTAACCACTAGTAAATATATCTGTGTCAGCTCTTCATAGTCGGTATCTTTCTCTTAACAATATAAAACCTTCAAAATATTCTAAATGCTTGGCAGCTGGTTAAAATTCTTGTGTTTTATGGTGTGCTGTTGGTTTTTATCGTTTTTTGCCAAATGAGTCTTGAAGTTATGATTGGTACTTTAGAGATTTAAATCACGCCAGCATCGTGAAATATTTTGTAGCTGCCTCTTCTTTTTACAGTGAAAGCTGTTTTGAGATCACAACTCGTGTCTGGCACAGCGCCATCTTCGTCTACCGCCGTTGGTGTCCGTAACCACATCGCACCAAATAAGCAAAAGCCATAGTGCTAATGACACATTGGGGCTTGAACCCGGGTCCTCTGAGTGCCAGTTCAGTATTATACCACAGGGGTATGCCGGTGCATGGGACTTGTTGGCAGACTTGCCTTAGGCAGGCTTGATTTCGGGAAAGCAATTGCATTATTACGACTTATGAAGCGCTTTAAAACATCGAAAGAACAAGCAGTCATCGCACAATGCTAATAGCGTAACAAGTGGGAGGTCAAATGCTCCAACCCACTACAAAAGCTTGTTTTTGTTCAGCTAATAACTGTGGCGCATATGCAAATCAAGCATAATTCCTCATCGTCATCAGCCAGCGCATGAAAAATCGGCAAAACATTCTTTACAACAGTTTAGCAGATACCATGCTTCTCAGAAAAATGATGAAAAATAGCATAGCGAATGCCAGCCTACTATCCTAAAATTTTTATTATTCATGCCCTAGTGGGCATCAAGCAAGTGTGCTTGCAGCAGTTACCCGATGTGTGTTTAGAAAAAGCTCTAAAAGGCCGCTCTTCTAACTTTCGCTGTGACTGTGCTGCGCCTTCCGTGCATGCTTGGCATTTCTTTAGTAGCTTCGTGATTTTGGAACGTAAAGCCTCAGATATTATTGAATATTATTAGCCTTAAAAGAGTGCGTGATGCCATTACGTCCCACAAAAATGCATGTTTGGCACCATCTAACGAGTTGAAGTGCAGTGCTGAATATTGCTATTGTGCTTCACAGTTATTTTCAAACTAAACCCTGTTGCAATTCTATAGAGCACTTTATTTGGCCACTTTGTGAAAGTTAAACAAAGATTGCAGAATTCTGCATTCCATGAGCATAATTCTGCAAGAATAGGAGACAAGGACTAAGGCACAGAAAAACATCTCTCTCTTTGTCTCCTCTGCTACGTCCATGCAGTGCCAAATTCTGCAATCTGTCTTCATTGCTGCATTAAGACATTACTTGTAGTGGACTTGTTTGTTTGATTCTTACGCATCATTTCTTGTCTTTCAGAAAGGGATCGCAGTTACGAGATCTCATCGTTTGTTGAAACCCAAGCCACGAACTTGCTCAAGGAACACCCTGTAGAATTCGTCAAGTATCCTTTTGAGCGGAGCTGAGTAGCGTCGTTAGTGCACAGAACATGATTTGCCTTTTTGCTTTATCGATTAAATTAGGTACACTTTTGTGGGCAATCGAAACTAATTGTTCAATTATACAGCGCACCTTTGTGATGACTGAACATACAATGAAAACCTGGGGAGCTATTCTTGCGGTGTCCAATTCGCCGGAGCGCATTCAGTTATGCAAAAAACCAGTGAGTCGTGACGTCATGGCACGCTTGACCACGTCGGCACACCTAACTCGCCAGTATATTGTCACGTAATACAAGGGGGGGAAACACAAAGACTAATTTACTAAGGGCAAACTTGGCACCCAGAAAAAAAGCATTCTGCACACGTGTCCCTTTCTGAACAAAAACTAGGTCAGTCTCTCGGCTCGTGCTCATGCACGAGAGGCGTGCGCTGCCCTGCGCCAAGATGCACGAGCACGCGTAAGGCGATTGTAGACACTCAGATAGCGTCTCCTTCGTTATCTTTGTAAAATGATTAGTAGGAGCAATCTCTGTGGCATTACTGCTCCTCCAAAATGTGCATCATCCCGATGCCTGAATTCGGGAGGTTGTCGAGGGGGTAGATGCTTAATTCTCTTTCGTGGTATGGCTTCATGAGGACAACATGGACGACCTCTGCATGGTTGTGCCATTTCGAACGCTCTTGTCTGTCAGATATTACTTGTTAAGTCATTTAGCTGGCAAAGGACCTTATATGGACCAAAGTACTGCAGAAGGAGCTTTTCTGGCGAGCCGCGACGTCGTATTGCTGTCCAGATCTATACTTGATCACCTGGCTGCTTAACGTCCCTCTGGCGCAGGTTGTAGTAGTCTGAATCGAACTGTTGATGTATTCGATGCCTTGCCAACTGGCGTGCTTCTTCACCTTTCTGGAGAAATTCCTCAATGTCGGGCAGCTCGTAGTGGTCATTGCCGACTGTGAGCATGACGTCGAGAGTTGAATTGACTATGCGACCATAGACAAGCTGAAATGGACACGTTAAAGAACCCCAGGCGGTCGAAATTGGAGCCCTCCACTACGGCGTCTCTCATAATCAAATAGTGGTTTTGGGATGTTAAACCCCACGTATCAATTAAAGCTGAAATTGAGTGACGCGGAAGGCCGTATTATAGGCAAAGGTTGCGTAAGGATAGATTTCGTCCCATGTTTTATGCTCCAAGCTTACATACATCAACAGCATGTCAGCGATGGTGTGATTTAGGCATTCCGTTAACCCATTTGCTTGGGGATGGTACACAGTGCTTTTCCTATGACTGGTGTTCGTCATCATCAAACACTGCATCAACTCAGATGTGAAGGCTGCTCCTCGGTCGGTGATTACTACCTTTGGGGCACCATGTCGACAAACTATGCTGTGCACGAAAACCTTGGCTACTTCAGCTGCCATTCCTCACTCAAGGCAGCTGGTTTCAGTGTACTGTGTTAAGTAGTTGATCGCGATGACGATCCACCTTTCGCCCTATCATGACATTGGGAATGGTCCAAAAAATCCATTCCAACTTGTTCAAATGGTGTAGCAGGCGGGTCCAAGGGCTGGAGCAGGCCAGCGGTCTTCAGTGGTGGCCTTTTGTGTCTTTGGTATTTGCGACATGTCTTCACATATTGCAGCACGAAAGCCAGCAACTTGGGCCAATAATACTTCTGATGAATTCTGCCAAATATCCGACTGACGCCCAAGTGACCAGACAATGGTTCATCATGACAAGCTTCTAGGTTTTCAGACCTCATCACTAATGAAACGATGAGTATGAACTTCTCTTTGTTGGGCCCGAAGTTTCTTTTGTATAAAACTTTTTCATGGAGACAGAATGAAAATAATGTTTTCTTAAATACACGTGGGACATCGTCGCCATGCCCTTCGAGGTGTTTGATCAATGGGAGCAGTTCTGCGTCATCCCTTTGATGCTCCGCAATATCTTAGGTTTTCGTCACACAGAGAAAGGTCGAATCTTCTTCTTGTGAAAGAGAAGAGTAAAGTGGCGAGCTTGATAAAAAATCCTCATTTTGTTTCCATCCAAACCAGTATATAACAGTAATGTCGTATTCTTGCAGTTTGAGGCTTCATCTGGCAAGACGTCCTGATGGGTATTTTAAGTACGCCAATCAGCAAAGTGATTGGTGGTTGCTGAGGGCACGGAACGGCCTTTTGTAGAGGTAGGGTCTGAACTTGCTGATAGCCCATAGCACTGCCAAACACTATTTTTCTGTCACGAAATAGTTTTTTTTGGGTTTTGATAGGGTGCAGCTGGCGTAAGCTATGACTTCTTCTTCTCTATTTTGCCGTTGTACGAGTATCGTGCCGAGACCAAGATTGCTTGCGTCTGTATGTAGTTCAGTGTCAGTGGTCTCGTCAAAGTGGGCAAGGATCGGCGGGTTTTGCAGACATTTCTTTATTTTGTTGAAAGCTGTCTTTTGTTCTGTACCCCAAGCAAATGATTCTTTTTCTTTTGTGAGTTTGTTTAAAGGTTCGGTGTTTTACGAAAAATTTTCTACAAATCGTCTGTAGTAAGCACATTAGCCCGAAAATCGACGCATCTCTTTCTCAAATCGTCTGTAGTAAGCACATTAGCCTGAAAATCGACGCATCTCTTTCTTGCCTCTGGGCGACGGGAACCTTGCGACTGCCGCAGTCTTGTCAGGATCAGGGCCAACACTTTTCGTGCTGATTACGTGTCCCAGAAAATGAAGCTTCTCAAATCCGAAGCGGCACTTTGCTGGTTTAACTGTCAAGCCGGCTGACTGGATAGCCTGAAGCACTGACCGAAGTCTCTGTGTTGGTCAAACATCGTGGAAAATACCACAACATCATCCAAGTAGACTAGGCATAACTGCCACTTTAGCCCCGTGAGGACACTGTCCATCATGCGCTGGAATGTTGCTGGTACACAACAGAGGCTGAAACGTAGTGCTTTAAACTCATATAAGTCATCCGGGGTTACGAAAGCGGTCTTTTCACGGTCTCTTTCATCCACTTCAATTTGCCAATATCTACTTTTTAAATCTAGCAAAGAGAACTATCTGGCGTGCCGTAGCTGATCCAATGTGTCATCAATACGTGGGGTTTACATCCCGCTTGGTCACACTGTTTAGTTTCCTGTAGTCTACACAGAATCTCGTGTTGTCTGTTTTTCGCTCAATAACTACCGGCAATGCCCACGGGCTGCTAGATGGCTGAATGACATCGTCCTGCAGCATCTCTTGCGCCTGGCTCTTTATTTTTTCTATCTACTCATTCTTTTGGTGAAACTCTGTAAGGGTGTTGATACACTGGCCTCGTCGTTTCCTCTGTTATGATCCTGTGCTTCAGGATCTGGAGCAACGTACTTCTGAGGAGGTGGAAAAACATTCAGCGAATTCACTTATGAGGTCTTGTAGGATTTTCCTCTCGGCTGGTGGTAAACTTCGGCTGATTGAAACTGATGTTCTAAGGTCATGCGTAGTTTCCGGTGCAGGTGGCTCTGATGCAGTGGCACATAAGTTGGTCACTTCAGTAAAGCTGTGTAGAAAAGCAATGGCTGTGTCTTTTGCAACATACTGAATTTCATTCTCAAAATTGGTGAGGAGTACGTTGGCAAGTCCACCACGTAATCGAATAATGCCCCGAGCTATGCAAATGCCTTTCTTTAGTAGCAGCTCAACATTGCCATCCGCTATTCCTTCAAAGTCGACGAATGCGTCATTCTTTACGCCAACCAGCACCCTGCATTACGATGGCACGGTTACGTCGCCATCGATAACACGCATGCAGAACTCCCTCTCTCCTCGTCTATGGCCAGCTTTGTTGAGAAAGAAATACTAGAATTCTGCAGGTCTATTATGGCGCCGTTAGCTAGCAGGAAATCTATCCCGAGTATTATGTCTCTCGAGCATTCTGGTAGAACGAGGAAATCAGCGTCGTATGTAGCACCCTGAATGCTGATTCTGGCGTGGTGACCTTGGCTGGTGCTGGAAGCTAGCTGCTGGAGATTGCTGCCTTGAAAAGTACTCCTCTATTTCTATAGGTCTTTTGCCATTATGCAGGCATGGTGCATACACATAAAACCCACGCACACCGACTCTTCAGTATGAACAATCTCGGTAAAGATGTCCAGCTTCTTTGCAGTGAAAATAAGATGGTGTCCAGTCAGGTGTGCGCCACACGTCGCTTTTCCTTGTTGTCTGCTCTCCAAGAAAAAGTGAGCTGGGCGAATCTGACTGGCAGGCACCGGGAGTCGCGAATGAGACAATGTGCATGGCAAGTTGGCCTAAGGCATCTGCGTTCGTTGGTACATAGTGTTTCTGCAGAGGTTGTTGAAGTCAAAGAGGTTGCACTTCTGGTTCTGGCTGAAGAATGGTGTGCCAAACTTCATCACGAATGACGGATGTGAGGAATGAAACTGTCGGCATGACTTGCGATTGCAGAAGCTTTCGAAGCTCCTCTTTCACGATAGACAGCACCAGCTCCCCCAGTGTTTCGCTACTGTCACCTTGTTTTGCCAAAAGGACGCCCGCGAGGTCACTGCTGACATACCGATTGAAGTGACGGGCACGCTGCTGCAGTGCTCTTTCTATGGTCGTGGCTTCTGTGTGAAATTCAGCAACGGTACGGGAAGGATTGCGAACCAGGCCGGCAAATAAGTCCTGCTTGAATCCCTGTAGCAAATGGCACACTTTCTTTTCTTCTATCATGTTCATATCAGTGCAATTGAAGAGGCCGGACATGTTTTCTATATACATGCTGACACTTTTGTTGGCGCCTTGGTTTCTTGATTGAAGGACATTTTCTGCCTTTTCCTGGCGATTGGTACTGGCATACGCAGCGAGCAAATGCTGCCGAAAGTCTTCCCACATCATTATTGCAGCTCTGCGGTTCTCAAATCATAGTCTCGCTCCATCCTCCAACCCAAAGTACATGCGGCCCAGTTTTCTCGCCTCATCCCAGGCATTCGTCCTTGCGACCCACTCGAAATCCTCCAGCCAGTCTTCCCCATCTTCATGCACGTCACCGTGGAAGGGTTCAGGTAAGCATGGGGGAGACATGATCAGTTCAGATGTTGCAGCTGCATTGGCCATTTCCTTGAAGTTTGCAGTTACCGCTGCCTGTGTTGCTGGAGTAGTGAGGACTGGTCCGAATTCAGGTGAATCATCTCGAAGGCGGCAGCTTGAATGCTGATGTACTGAAGTAAGTTTGCAGGCTCCGATCGCTGAGGGTCAGGTCTCCTTCCTCTTGTGCCAAGGGTACTTTTAATCATACTACATGCACCTCCACCAGAATGTCATGTAATACAAGAGGGGGAACAATGATTTATTAAGGGCGAACTTGTGCCCAGAAAAGTAGCTATGACTCAAAAAAGAGTCCGCTAAAGCATTCAGCATTCATGTCCGTTTCTGAACAAAAGCCAGGTAAGTCTCTCGGCTCGTGCTTGTGCACGAGAGGCATGCGCTGCCCTGCGCCTAGATGGGCGAGCACGTTCAAGGCACTGTAGATGCCCACATAGTGTTCATTTGGTCTCTTTATAAAATGATTAGTAGGAGCAATCTCTGTGGCAGTATTTCCAGCGTTAAAAAAATCACAGCATACCCACAAAGTAAATGATGATGAGTGGGGCGAAGTGGAGGGACGGACGCACAGATGGAAGCGCAGAAAGACTGATGGATGCGTCGCCCCACTCATAATCATTCTCTCAGTGGATATGCTGTGATACCGTGTTTATTGACATGCAATGCAACTGGCTACTACGACGACTACGATCGCTACGACAACACAGGACATACCATTCACAGCGTAAGAGGCTTCGCCCCTAAAAGAAACGAAGTGAACTAGCTGTAGAGTAACAGGTCTTCTAAACAAACTTGGCAAGTCTGCACGTGGGTATGAACGTGTTGAGGTGAAGAGTAATACAGGAAATGCATATCCAGACCTTTCAGGGGCGTCAGGCGAGCGGTTGCGTTAAACGTGATTTAAGGGCTAACCTGATAAGAGTCATTGGAAAACCTGAAAGATGTTTGTATAAAAGCCGATGTGTTGTATAGTGTACTTGTATTATTCTCTCTTCCAGTCCGTGTCACATATCACGCTCTACTTCTATCTTCTATAAATGAAAAGCCGATATTGGGGCTGGCAGCATTCATTATGGTGAAACATATTCCATCTTTCTCATTCCTGTCGAGAGTTGGGAAAGCTGTGTGGGGTCTCAATGACGTTGCGGAAGAAAGACGGTAAAACAGGCGGTGCGCTCTAGTAATACAGGGTAGGCCGAATTTGATATCTCCACGAATTGGACGCTGCAAGAATAGTTCCTCTGGTTGCCATTGGGAAAGTGTCCTAGCAGAATGACGGTCTACGAGTTTTCCAACTACGCCTATGCAAAATGAGACAATTATTATGAACATGTGAAGTGCAATATGCACCTGTAAGAGCAATAATTTGTTTTACAGCGAAAGCTGTTATGATATCAAAACTCGGGTCATGCGTGGTGCTGTAGTTGTCCACCGCTGGTGTTCATTACTACTCTCGCGAAATAATAAAAAGAAACCTAGTATCAAAGACGCAGTGGGGCTCGAAACCGGGTCCGCTGCGTGCCAGCCCAGTACTATACCACTCCCAGTATTATAACCTTTTATTTTTGTTACTTGGCAAGTCTTGGGAAAATATCTGTTTCTATATGGCTAAAATGAGAAGAGGGAAAAAGACAGGAAGGTCAAACCCACATCCTCCTCCGCTTTGGTATGCAACTCTACAGCTCTCTAGGCACTTTCTTTGCAGCTTCCAGGCACCTTCAAGACATAGCTTGTTGCATCTTGCCGGCAGAACTCTGTTGGCTTCTGCATTATTCATTCCCCAGACAATGGCCGAGGTTACCGAACAGGTCTCAATAGCCTTGGTCCTGCTCGAAGGCGGGAGAACAATATACAGTGACTCGAGACCAGCAGCCTGAGCATTCAGTAAGGGCACCATCTAGGAATCAGCCTTGTGGATCCTTCTGAATAAGGAGATACAACACAAAATCGTCTAGTTCTCAGCTCACACAATACAAATTGAGGATGCTCCGTCCAACATCAACGAGAAGACTCACAGAGCTGTGCGAGGAGTCGTCGACCATGTAGCTACTAAACGGCGTGACACTGAGGTTCTGGAACACAAAGATCCCCCAACGTTTTACAGTGAACTTTGCAACAACTTTTACTGGAGGAGGTGAAAGTATCCGCCACCGCACAGTAAAGTGAACAGGCCTCAGGCATTGATGCCCAGACTCCTGCATGTCGTGGCATATGCACAAAATTTACCCAGAGATTGAGGCATCAAACACACATGTGCTTTGCTCAGACATTGCCAGCCTAAATCATATGCTCTGGCGGTGCGCTGCATTGTGGGTTGAAAACGTTACATCGTCAAAGTGGGATGCTGCGCTACGCAGTACAGATTTAAAGACACAGGTATGGGCAGTCCAACGGGCAGGTTAGGTCTATCTGTCCCGACGGAGGAGCAGCCCGCTACACCCCAACAGAGCTAAATAAAGTTTTTCCAAAGCATAACAAATGTTCCTTTCATAAAGCTGCATGTTTCATTGAACATAAAGCTTGCCTCCCGACCTGTTTCAATAGGCTAGTCGATTGAAGTTGGCTTGCTTTAGATGCCAGGAATCTCTTGCTTGGGCCTATGTTACGTGGCGTCGGCGTTGTCTGCCCCAACACTACGCATGCGCAACTATCCTCCTTCCATCACTCCAACAGACGCGCTGTACTTTCTCCACTTTTCTCATACCACCTATTTGCGCTCGCTCCTCTCTCTCTCTTCTGAGCATCCCTCCCAGTGGCGTTAAGACCCCCATTGTGCATGCACGTCCTCTGCTACGCTCTCCATCTTTCACCTCGCAACACCGACACGAGGAGTGTCTGCTACAGAGTTTAAAGAACTGACTGCTCGGGCTGTACAACCGCTCACTAGCCACCACGCATATATAGGCATTGGATCTTGGCCTACAAGATAGTGCCGGTGGGAGAGTTTCCTGCGCATTATTTAACGATAAAAATTCGCAGCGTGGGCAATAACTAAAAGCAGGCGATGGGTCTTTGTGTCCAATAAGAGTCTGCTGTCTCTCACTGCCCAATAGAAGAAATTGTTCCAGTAGCGAAAATTCCGGTTCATCATTGCGTGCGTGCTTTGCGCCTCTCAGGTTTCTCTCCTTCGCAACGCCGCGACGCGTTCCAGCGTTAATGTCACTGTCAGTATAAGCATTAGCGCCTGCTGCTTCGCATCTACCCCGCAGGGGCGCCTGCGCAAGTAAGCGTTTGGTGTGTAGCGACACCACGGACCCGAGCTAACGGGGGAGTTTCTACTCCCTCCCACGCCTAGCCGTGCGTGGCTTTGCCGTGCCCGGGGAAAAGGGGATCCTGGGGGTTGAGCTGACGCTGGGTGATTGGACCTTTAAGGCCCCCCGGCAGAGGCAACACACCCCTTTGGCCCCGGCTTCACGTAGACTGCACCTCTGGGCTGACCCACCCAGGGGAAATCGGCAGTCGCCTTTTCCTATCTCTCTCTCCCTACATTTTCGTCTTTCTTACTTTTTTAGCTTTCCTGTCTACTTCTCTCTTCTGTTTACTTCCAATTTTCCTGGCGGCAAGGGTTAACCCTGTGCAAATAGCCTACCTTGGTCTAGGTGCATTGGGTTATGGCAGTGTTGTACGGCTGACGTCTGCAAGCTTTCAGCACCTGCAAACTTGCAGCGTCCCCTTGTTGGGCTCCGTGGTGGGTGGCCGCCAACGCTGCTGAACAAAAATAAGACCGGCATGCATGGAGCATTCCCTCAACTGTCTGATCGTACCGGCCTAAAGTGGGTACCCACCGACCACATAAATTTCTTCAACCAGCCGATAGAAACTTTTCCCCACTACCACGTCATTCACTGTGAAAAAACCGGAAAGCAAGCCAGGACCGTATCTCCTTTCGTAGTTGCCAGGTGTCTTACTGAAACTCTCGGGGCTGGATACAAAGTAACGAAAATGGCTAGCGGAGACCTTCTTCTCGAAATTCGGGACAAAGCACAATTTGTAAAGCTAGACAGCCTCTCAACGTTTGGTGACGTACCGATCACCGTAACACCACACAGATCCATGAACATCACTCGCGGAGTGGTATCTGATGCAGACTTATTTGAACTCACCGAAACTGAACTTTTGGAAGGGTGGAAGAGCCAAAATGTCAATAATGTACAGAGAATTATCATCAGAAGAGATAATAAGGAAATACCAACGAAACACTTGATACTCGCATTTGCATCCAGTAAACTACCAGATTCCATTCAAACAGGGTGCACAAAGACATCTATCAGGCCGTATATACCAAACCCTCGTCGTTGCTTCCAATACCAGAGGTGTGGCCATGGCTCTAAAACCTGTCGTGGTCGCCAGACTTGTGCACAATGTGGAGTCCTAGGCCACGTGTCTGAGAACTGCAAACAACCGCCACACTGTGTAAACTGCGAAGGAAACCATGCCGCATATTCACGCTCCTGCACATAGTGGAAAAAAGAAAAAGAAATAATTACATTGAAGGTGAAGGAGAACATTACGTTTAAGGAAGCACGGCGAAGAGTCGCTCCATTCTATGGACCTACATACGCTGATGCGGCGCGTCAGGGGGCACCGCCGCACCAGCCCTCGCCACCCCTTCGGCCCGCGCATACCGAGCCGGTGGTTGTGGCACCTGCCCCCAAGGCAGCTGTAGCCCAGGCTACACCGCCTACTCCCAAACAGAGACCGAAGACTCCAGAGTCTTCGGGTCTCAAGGCCTCTCCTCACCAGGCGAGGCCCAAAATCCGAACTAACAGCCCGCATGTGCGGGCATCCAGTGCCTCCGAGGAGGCAATGGATACGTCAGCACCCTTGGTGCCGAAAGAGCGGCGTGGCTCCTTGGAGCGCGCCAAAAAAACAAAAAAGCAAATGACAGGGCCTGGTGACGGCCCTGTTAAGTGAACTCAAACTTCCCGTCTAAACAACCACTCGCTTTTCATACACACAGCATTAGTTTACATTCACCATGAACACTCAAATTATACAATGAACGTCAGGGGCCTTCTCAGAAACCTTGACGACATCCAAGAACTCTTACACAAACACTCACCAAAAGTGCTGTGTGTACAAGAAATACATCTTAATTCAAAACACACAAATTTTCTTCGTAAATACGTTATTTTTCGAAAGGACCGTGATGATGCCATGACATCATCCGGAGGTGTTGCCATCATAGTGAATCAAGGAATTGCATGCACACACTTAGAACTCCAAACATCCCTTGAGGCAGTGGCTGTTCGAGCGGTTCTTTTTAATTAACTGATCACAATCTGCACTATTTACATTCCTCCTAGCTATCAGCTGCAAAAACGTGATTTACACTGTTTAATTGATGAACTTCCGGAACCTTATGTTCTCCTTGGAGACTTTAATGTGCATAGCAGGCTATGGGGTGACTCTCGGTATGACGCGCGAGGTCGACTGATCGAACAGTTCCTTCTCTCGTCGAGCGCGTGTCTCCTAAATCGAAAAGAACCAACCTATTATAATCTGGCCAATAACACCTACTCTTCCATAGACCTAAGCATAGTATCTCCATCCCTTGTGTCTCTACTCCAGTGGAAAGTCGTCAGTAATCTGTACGGAAGTGACCACTTCCCCGTAGTTTTGAGCACAAATACAGTAACTGAGTGTTCACCACGTGTTCCCAAGTGGCTCATAAACAGAGCCGACTGGGAACAGTTTTGTACCATCGCTCATCTAGGTTGGAATGACATATGTACTTTGAACATTGATGTTGCTGTCAACTTCTTCACAGCGTTTTTGATAGATGCTGCAACAAAATGCATCCCACAAACAAATGGACACCCTGGAAAACGGCGTGTGCCATGGTGGAACTCTGAATGCCAAAACGCGCGCAAACAGCAAAACAGAGCTTGGAGGCTGCTTCGGAACTCACCGACAGCCGAAAATCTTGACACCTTCAAGAAAATAAAGTCTCAGGCTAGGAGAACGCGTCGGCAGGCCAGAAGAGAAAGCTGGCAGAAGTTTTTGTCAGGGATCAATTCATACACACAAGAGGCCAAAGTCTGGAACATGGTCGGTAGGATAGCAGGGAAACAAGTACACACACTTCCACTCGTAAACACTCAAGGTGATACCTTGGAAGATCAGGCAAACTTCCTCGGGGCACATTTTGAACGAGTATCCAGCTCGTCCCACTATACTGACACTTTCCAAAAATACAGAACAAGAATAGAAAAGCAGAAACTCGAACACAAATCCACTAGATACGAGGCATATAACCAAGCTTTCTGTCTAGCGGAGCTCCAAACATCCCTAAACTCCTGCAGTACTTCTGCCTCAGGTTCTGACCGTGTGGTGTATGAAATGTTAAAAAATCTACCAGCCGAAACACGAGAAACCCTACTTTGCTTGTACAATGCTATCTGGTTTTCTGGCACTATCCCTACCTCCTGGAAAGAGGCTATTATTATTCCCATTTTGAAAGAGGGCAAGGACCCTTCTTTACCCTCGAGTTATAGGCCTATAGCACTTACAAGCTGCTACTGCAAAGTCTTCGAAAAAATGATAAGCTGCCGACTTGTACATTTTCTTGAAACAAATAATTTGCTCGACCCATTTCAGTGCGGGTTTCGAGAAAGCAGATCCACCACAGACCACCTTGTTCGTATCGAGGCACAGATCAGAGACGCCTTCGTCCATAAACAATATTTTCTCTCTGTGTTCCTCGATATCGAAAAGGCTTATGATACAACATGGCGTTTCGGAATTCTAAGAGACCTGTCTCACCTTGGTGTGCGCGGAAGAATGTTTCATATAATCGAAAGTTACCTGTCAAACCGGACATTCCGTGTCCGTCTGGGCAGTGTGCTCTCCCAAACATTTGTCCAGGAAACAGGCGGGCCACAAGGTGGTGTGCTTAGTTGCACACTTTTTATTATTAAAATGAATTCTTTGCACTTGTTAATTCCCCGCAATATGTTCTATTGTACATATGTCGACGACGTTCAGCTTGGCTCCAAGTCATGCAACTTGGCCATGTGTGAGCGGCAGGTTCAGCTGGGTTTAAATAAGGTCTCGAAATGGGCAGATGAAAACGGATTTCGACTTAACCCACAAAAAAGCACGTGTGTCTTGTTCTCACGAAAGAGAGGCATGCACTTGGAACCTGACATTCGACTGAACGGGCAACGTCTGTCCGTCAAAGCCGAGCATAAATTCTTAGGCTTAATCTTGGACAACAAGCTGACCTTCGTACCCCACATAAAGTATTTAAAAACAAAATGTTTAAAAGCCATGAATGTTATAAAAGTGTTGTCACGTACTACGTGGGGTAGTGACAGGAAATGCCTCATGAACCTATATAGAAGCCTTATTCGCACCCGCTTAGATTATGGGGCCATTGTTTATCAGTCTGCGACTCAAAGTGCTTTGAAGATGCTGGATCCCGTGCACCATTCGGGCATCCGCCTTTCTACGGGTGCTTTTTGCACCAGCCCCGTAGAAAGCCTTTACGTTGAGTCAAATGAGTGGTCGCTTCATCTGCAAAGAACCTACATGTCCTTTGTATATTTCCTTAAGGTGAAAGCAGACAAGAGGCACCCCTCATACTCTACTATTAATGACTTGTCGAGCTCCATTCTTTTTCAAAACAGGCCTTCAATGAGGCAGCCCTTCTCACTTCGCCTGAAGGGTCTAGCTGAGGACACTGGAGTGTCACTCGAACACAGTTTAATGGCTCCTGTAGCATACCCGCCACCGTGGCAGTGGCAGACTATAGATTGCGATGTGTCTTTCCTAGAAGTTACTAAACATGCGCCTATTGTCCATATTCGAACATACTTCTTAGAACTTCAACACAAATACACACGTCCTGAGTTTTTTACAGATGCCTCTAACTCCTCTGTGTCCTACGCTGCTGTTGGCCCTTCCTTTTCGGATGCTGGCCCTCTACATCCAGGCACAAGTATCTTCACAGCGGAAGCTTACGCGATACTTGTGGCAGCTAAACACATCAAACAATCACAAATACAAAAAGCAGTAATCGATACGGACTCCCTCAGTGTGGTAACGGCTCTGCACAGTCTTAAAAAACAAAAAAACCCTGTCCTCGATTCACTTTACTCCATTTTATGCACACTCTACACACTCAACCGACATGTTGTTGTGTGCTGGGTGCCAGAGCACCGTGAGATTCAAGGCAACGTGATGGCGGATCAGCTTGCTGCATCCGCCCACGAAAGCACCGCCATTACACCCACATCAATCCCTGCCCTTGATCTTAAGCCATCTCTCAAACGAAAACTCAGGGACTACTGGCAGAGCAAGTGGGATACACACACACAAAACAAACTACACGTTATCAAGCCACACCTTGGCCATTGGCCACCAGTATCGAAATCACGTCACACAGAGGTAACAATAACGAGGCTCAGGATAGGACACACATACATGACACACTCATATCTTTTCTCCGGTGGCAATCCACCATTGTGTGACAGATGTGGTGAAGCACTAACAGTTCTTCACATTTTAATTCAGTGCAAACAATTGGATACTATAAGAAAACAACACTTTCCATTACCCTACCGACAACATATACCTTTACACCCTGCAATGTTTGCCGGTAGGGAACCGCTTTTTAGTTACAAATCATTGCTAGCATTTTTAAAAAAAATTCATAGTTTTCATATCATATACCCGGGTATTCTGTAGCACGAGCTCTCCTGAGAGGTTTTCGCTGTGGTGGCTACACAAGAAAGCACTTGCCTCGCGGCCCTTGGACGCAAGGGTATGAACGAGTGAGGCACTTGTGCTAATGCCATACATATCCACCATCGTCTTTTATTATCACCAACTTTGTTCATCTATTCGCACCACACACACCTTTCACGGCATGGTCATGATTTTATTGCTTGTATGTTTTTACCCGCCTTACCGCGAGGAATTTTATGGCCCTTATACAGCCGCTTATCACAATCATTGTCCACATCTCTTGTCCCATGAACTGGCGCTCTTTGGCCATCAAATGGCCCTTGCGCCAAAAAAACACCATATATCATCATCATCATGCTTCGCATCTACACATGGTTTCCTCTAGCCTAAGATAGCATAATCTTTTTCTTACTTTCCTTTTTGTTCGTGTTGGGGTATTTGCGTCCTTTGCAATTTCAGTGCTTTGAAGAAGGGGTGCACAAATTTCGGGGAGATTTTGCGAACGCATCAGAAAAAATGGGTGGTAGTATGTAGTTTTTATGTGTGTGCTATATACATTGAAACAATGAATATAAATTGGAGCACCAACAAAGTAGACTAGTTTATTTAACGGGAGTAGCATATACTAAACCAGCCAGATGTGGTCATGTGCGGTGAGTCGTGGGATCACTGGTTGAGAGTTTCAATTGGGAATTATTGTACCGACTGTTGTAGCAGTGCCCTATCAAAGTGTGTCATATTTGGTTTCATCGAGTGTGTTCGAATGCCCCATTTTTTAAAGTTCTTCCCGGCATTAACTTCCGAAATCAACGAAGCACAAGTTAATTGCAACGCGGACAGCAAATTGCAACGTGGACAGCATTCTACGAGAAGAATATTTGGCACGTCAGGCCTTCGCCCACATAGAGTTCTCTAATATACACTAGAGGGAACTCTGGTGCTAGTGTCTATGGGAGCTGCAACGCACGGTGCTTCAGCGAGCATGACAATGATGGTTATATAGTTAAGGAGTAACGTGACCGAGAAACCCGGGTAGCGGCTGCATACCTGCTGCTGTTTTATCTGACGTTCCACAAATATATACAAGTACAAGGACACAGTGTTGCCAACCTTAAACTGTAGCCAAAACTGCAGGGTACAACATTTTCCTTCCCTAATTTTTTTTTTTAGGTTTTGTGAAGGTGTTTGAACGTTAGTATATATTAGTATATGTTCATCGCTCCCACATACATATCAATATATACAGATCAGTATATACACATCAAATATACTCAATATACACAGTCGAAACCCGCAATAACGAAACCCCGCGAGTATAAAATCTTCGCAGCAACGAAATATTTTTGGATCCCCGGCGAACATTCACAGAAGGCCATGTATTACGTATCTCACGGCAATGAAATGTCTTTGAACAGCGATCTCGCGTTAACGAATTTTCTACCACGGTGTGGGCCTTATTTTACCCTCTCGCTAAAAGTTAACTGTCTAAAATATGCTTGTATGCGTGTTATGCGCACTCAAAATTTGTAAACGTCTGCTTTTGCCACACTAATGTGGGTACCGCCATTTTTGTTTATTTAAAACGGCGATGGGGTTTGTGTCCGGCAACATGCCTGGCCACACTGCAGCAGACGATGGCAAATGATCATGCTGGAGTGCAGATGGTGCCATCGGACGAGCTCAACAGGCCGAAGCAACACCAACAGTTGGAATCAATCAAAACAACGAAGAGAAGACTGGAACTGGTGGTGAAATCAAGATGAAGTTACAATGGCGCCTGAGAAAAGCTTGACGCCGGAAGCGGATTCTTCGTTGATCACAAAAAAAGAAAAGAACGGCAACAATATCATCATCATGTTACGAAGCCTTGCAGCGACACCATTAGGGGGCGACACGATCTCGTCCTGCATTGCTTCCATAATTTCGTCACTGCCGTAGCCTCACACATGTGAGCGCCGCGAGTTGTGTTGTGTGTGGCTGTGTGCGTGAAAGTGCTGTGGGTGGCTACCGACACATCGGCTCTTGCTAAGATGCCCCCGCTAGCCAAAAAGCGGAAGTTTCTGTAGCTTCACGATAAGGCTGCCATCACCGGTAAGGCTTTCGAGATGGTGGCCGCCGCATGGGTTGCAACATCCCCATTGCTGATTGAGAACTGCTTCAAGCACGCGGGCTTCACCACCACCGTGCGGACATCACGCACGAATTGCGCTTCGGTCTCAGCAGACGAACATTAGGACGAAGGCGCACTTGACGACGAGAGTGGTGCAGTGCAGTGCCTCTATCCCTGACCAACGCCTGGGGGAAACTTTGGGCCATCGACATCCGAGATGAACTCGCCGTTGATGCGTTCGTTCGCGCCACTGACGACGTAGGCGTGTACGAGGAAGTGACCGACGAGGCCATTATCGAAAGCGTGCGCGAAGCTGACGACACCAAGGACCAAGAAGAGATGCACGCGGAGAAACCCAACCCGCGGGTCATTTTGGATGCGCTGGACACCCTTCGCTACTTCTTCAACGTACATGACGATGACGTAGCAGTGGACCACTTTTTACAGTGCGAAGGGAGAGCTTTGAAGATGTCGCATGGCAAGGGTGGGCAAAGTAAGTTGACCGACTTCTGGCAATAAATTTTTGTTCTGTTGGCCGTTTCACTGTTTTTATGTTTCATACTTGCGGCAACGAAATTCTCGCGAAAACGAAATTTTTCGGCTTCTCCGGCGATTTCGTTATTGCGGGTTTCAACTGTACACATAAAATTATCTATATACATGCACAATTATTCAATACACTGGGTATACGAGTATATCAACTTCGAAATATTTATCCCTTCACACTTAATAACCATATCGGTCCGGTTGCCATCTCTCGCGGTGTGGCTGAATGCGACGACCAGGTGGGCACGACACCACAGGTTCTTCTGCACGGTTAATGGGCGGGTGTGAGACAGTTTCTGAAACGGGAGACTGTCCGGCGGCTGATCTCGTTGGTGACCTGGAATCGTAGCCTGCACTAGGCACAGATTGTGCTTTGAGAACACTTGCCTTAGCAGACACTGGCTGCCATGTTGAAGTGAGAAGTGGCGCACCCAAGGAATCGTGATAGAACGACGATTCACGCCCGGCCGAATGTTGCTGATGGCCAGTGTCACCAGTGCGCCGAGCAGAGACCTTGCACAACTTTGCCGAATTCGATGTTTTGCCGTCGTCGAGAACGAAGGATGCTGAACCACACTGCTCGATGACTTTCCTTGGTTTTAAGAAGGAGATGTCACCCTTGAAAGAAACCGATGGTTTTCTCACCCGCACCGTGTCTCTCACTTCCACTGTTGTCGGTTTTGCCGCTCGCCTCCTGTCGGTGTAGGCTTTGCTGTATTCTTGCCTTTGCTTGACGCGTTACCGGAGCCTGGCCAGTTCCTGATAGGGTGTCTTTGCGAAGGACTCTTGCGATAAGCCGAATATGTCAAGCTTCTTTCTTGGCAGCCTTCCATGTAACAA
Organism: Rhipicephalus microplus; assembly: GCF_043290135.1. Taxonomy (NCBI): domain Eukaryota; kingdom Metazoa; phylum Arthropoda; class Arachnida; order Ixodida; family Ixodidae; genus Rhipicephalus; species Rhipicephalus microplus. Next base: position 20,819,087 of record NC_134705.1, on the reverse strand, counting down.
TACTGCAGGGGCCACTTCTGTTGTGGCGCGTGGCGTACACATGTACGTGACGATATAATCTCGTACAGCCATTCGCAGCGGACGTTGTTCCAGATGGGCCAATTGGAGGTAAATCTTGAACGTGTGGTTAAACAGGTCAATCTGTCTGTTTCCCTGCCGGTAATTAACTGATGAATGCCATAGACAGATCACTCGTTCTTGTAAGAAGAGGGCGAATTCTTTGGATGTGAATTGAGGACCATTATCACAAACTATCTCTTCAGAATATCCTTCCCTTGCAAGTACATTGAGCAGGAATTCAGTCACAGTTCTTGTAAAAATTTTCTTTGCAAACTATACTTCTTGCCATTTTGAGAAGTAGTTCACTAGTGTCAGGACAAATCTGTAATCTGGAGGGGCCCTCTCCAGGGGAACAACAATATCAATTGCAAGTTTCTGCCATGGTCTCTCTGGTAACTCGACAGGCTGCAGCGGAGGTGACGTCTTTGCTGATTTATCTGCTGCTTGACAGATGCTGCAATTGTGGACTGCTTCTTCCACGTGAATGTCCGCGTGGGGCCACCAAAATCGCTCCCCAAGTCTGGCTTTGGTGCGTGCAATACCCTGGTGTGTTTTATGCGCTGTTGCCACAAGTTGAGCCACAAGAGATGAAAAAACTACATGCCTCTCTGCCCTTATCAACCATTCACTCGCTACTGACAATTTGTCACAAACTCTGAAGTAGTGTTGGAGATCTTGCGGCAAATCTCCGTGTGATGGCCAAGACCCATTTACAAATGCCTTCGCCTTTTGAAGAATGGCATCAACCAGAACCGCTAGTTCAAACTGCTCTTTTGTTAGGCAAGTTGTTTGAACCATGGAAACAATTTCTTTATAAAAAATCAGCTCTCTATCTGCCACATGTACAGGTAATTGTGACAAAGCATCAGCTACTCTGTTGAACGAGCCTATCTGGTAATTCATCGTGAAATTGTACCTCAGTAGCCTTGCGCACCAACCTGCTATTCTAAGTGGGCGTCGGCCTGAGCCTTGAGAAGACAAAAGCGAAACGGGTGCCTGATGGTCTGTTCGGAGAGGGACGCTCCGTCCCTTCTCTACAGGTATGTATGCCGATGTTCGCATGCCCAAATGCATGCAAGTGCTTCCTTCTCGCCAACTGCATACTTTCTTTCAGCCGGAGATAGCATACAGGATGTAAAAGCAACAGTACGAAGATTATAAACAGCGTCTGGAGGACTGCTCCTAGACCACATTTGGATGCATCAGTCGAGATGATAATTGGAAGCGCAGGATCAAACATGTGCAAGACAAGATCTGATGATAATATTGCCTTTATCACACGGAAACTGTTATCCACGTCAACAAACCAGGTGAAGGTTTCGTCTTTCCTAAGAAGAGCCCTCATTGGTTCTACCATCTCGGCCAAGTGTGGAACTAACTTGGCATATTATTTCACCAATCTAAGAAAGGAACAAAGTTCAGCGACATTTCTTGGAACCGAGGTTTGCACAATCGCGTCCATTTTCCCCGACAGTGGCGAAATACTGCAAGGTGTCACTTTGTGGCCTAAGAATTCGAGCTTCTGAACGCCAAACACACATTTACTGCTCAGCTTCAGACCTGCGTCTTTGATACGCTGTAACACTGCCTCCAAGTTTCTTAGGTGCTCCTTAGCCGATTTGCCAAAAATGATGACATCGTCGATGTAAAAGAGGACACCCGCTTAATTGTGAAGGATTTGAGACATCAAACTCTGGAAAGCAGCTGGTGCTGAGGCTAGCCCAAAACAGACGTGCTTGAAGCAGTAGAGCTCTTCATGTGTAATAAAAGCTGTCAAGTCCCTATTCTCCGGATCAAGGGGAACTTGGTGGTAGGCAGACGCTAAGTCAAGTTTTGAAAATTGCGTGACACCCGCCAAGGCATGAAGCAACTCATCCATGCGAGGCAGCGGAAAGCTGTTCGGAACGCTGGCCTTGTTAGGCTCACATAAATCTACACAGAGCCTAATACTTCCATCTTTCTTCCAAATGACTACAATAGGGGACGCCCATTCTGACGCATCGATACGTTCAATGATGTCCAAACTTTCCAAGCGCTGCAGTTCAAAAGACACGCGTGGTCGTGACGTTTAAGGAAGCTGACGAAGTTTTGATCCTAGTGGTTTAACTCCCGCACGTGTCTTATTCTTGTGAACAAAACCTTTTGCTAGACCGAGCTCATTTGTGAACAGAGAGCAAAACCTTTGCTGAAGTGCTGAGGGAGGGCAGCTGCATGAATGAATCTATCAGACATGTCTGAGATACTTCGGCGTTAGATACCCTGCTGGTTTGAAAACACTGCAGCTCAGACCCTCAATGCTAAGCTTCAAAGCCTTAATGCCATCTAGGCCAATGAGAGAAGTACCCTGATTGATTTGTGGGGTTTAACGTCCCAAAACCACTATATGAGAGAAGTACCCTATTCGACGACCTAAAACAACAGCAGTGCGCTGCGATTCTCGAAAAAGACTTCGGAAAAGAAGCAGCCTTGAACTGCAATTGGTCTTTTGGAATAATTCAGAAGTGTCACACGTGGAACTGGAAGAAGCCGCACACCAGAGAAATGTTGGTTAAACACCTTGCCTGAAAGAATGGAAATGGAAGGGCCAGAATAGACTAATAGCTTCATAGCGACCTGCCCGACTTGAACGTTAATGTGAATTCCAGATGTAAAAGGCTGTTTAACCACAAGAACCTCTATGGTTTCATCATGCTATGGGCTGTCTACTGAAACTTTGTGGACAGGTGCCTGCGACCGCTTCTGGTTTCAAACATTTTCGACATGTCCAATACAGTCACAAAAGAAGCACTTTTTTTCCTCTAGCTGGGCAGCGTTTCCAAGAAGTGCGATGCTGCTTAGAACCGCATCTGAAGCAATGGGAAGTATTCACATGTTGCTACGAATTTGATAAACAGCACTGTCAAAATGGGGGGCGGTTTTCAGACGTAGGTGCCTTATCTCGTTGACTGAAAAAGCGAGCATAAGGCCGTGAACTCAGTGACTGCGACAATGAATTGCCTTTTGAGCCCGACTGCATTGATACTGGTTGCACAAAAATGAAAAATTTCTTCATTTCGACAGCTGCCTGCTCGATTTGACTCGCAAGAGCAACTGCCTTGCTGAGCGACAGCGAGCAACCTTCTAACAGAAGATGTTCTCGAATACAATGCGAGTACACACCGGCAACAAACTGGGCATGTAATTACTCTTCTTGCAACGTAAATGAGCACAACGCGTCAAGCTCTGTTAGCGCTGTCATGTATTCTTGATTATACTCGCCTGGGGACTGGATTGACAGTGGAATAGATGGCGTTTGACGACCAGGTTGCAGGTGGTATCGAAGTGCTTAGCCATTGCCGCTACCGCGTAGTCATACACGTCGGGCGTAGCTCCGGTCTCTTCTTTTCCCTCTGGCTTTTCGGGTGCCTGCGAAGCAGACAGGGTATTAAAAATACGATGACCTTCGGGCCCCAGGAAATGTAGTAGAATAGCCTTGTGTCACTCTGAGAAAAACTCTGAAGCTCCGGAAAGCAGCAGATAGACCTTGAACATGTCGTGCCATCGGGATCATGGCTGCACGGGGCGACCCGGCTTTGGAAGAAACGGATCCATTGGGATGATGCCGGCGAAAGTCATCTGGGTGGGCCTATCAGACGGGGTTCAAAAACTTGTTGCCATGGTAGTGAAGGAGTAACGTGACCGACACATCCCGGGTAGCGGCTGCATACCTATTGCCATTTTATTAGATGTTCCATAATCATATACAAGCACGACACAGTGTTGCCAACCTACACACTGAAACCGAAACTGCAGGACACAACAGGGTAGTACACAGATTTGTGTAATCTTCGTACTTCTGGCCTGCTTCTGGCGCCGTGTGTGTTCAAGTGGCTTGGAGCTGTTTTCTCACAAAATGAAATTCAACAAATGTTCAGTGGTTTTGATTCGCCACCTTATTCTTTTATGGTCACTATTTTGAATCGGGTCATAGAATTCAAACGAATTCGCTTTTTCCTTCAAAGCAAAACCGAAACCAGCAATAAACGAACCTGCAAGTACGATTCGCCTCCCGCAAGTATGAAGACTAGGCAAAAGTGTGTATTACCCATCATTCCCATGGTCGCTGATCAGTTGCAGCACCAGAATCCCCTCTAGTTAATTTTAGGAAACTCTATGCCCCTGCGTATCCGATGCTGGGGAAAGCTGGGTCCCACACAACATAGCAATACCGGAGGACATAAGCTTTCACATATCAAAAATTTCTCTACAACTACAAACTTGTGTTGGGATGCCTATTCTTTTTTGCTTTGTTCTATCAAAAAAGGTCAGATGTTGAATTCACTATATGTATAATGTAGTTCATCGCAAGAGAACACTAAAAATGCGACAAATGAATGCCAAAACCTGAACTCCTGAAATTAACGAGGCGTACGTGTACAGCAGCGTGGACAGCGCATACACAAAAAGCACTCGATACAACAGGCTGTCATATGCCTCCGATGCAGAAAATATTGCATTCTGTGTCACAAAATTACATGCTCACGGTGGAAGAGGCAGGGAGGTATATTAAGGCAAGCGCTCGAACAGTTCCGATGACCCCGGGGGAAAAATACAGTTCTGTCGGGTTCATAGACACAGAGTGCTGAGCCGTCCAAACATGGTGAACAAACCGCTCATAATTTTAATGTCTAGATTCTACGGTATCGCGCATGACCGCTACGCCGGCATCTTCTATGCTGCAGGTAAGACTGCGCTGCAAAGTTGAGGACAAAAAACTGAACTGACACAAGGAAAGTGCATCTAATAACTGAACTTTATTGCAACAAAAAAACGAAAAGGGGGTGTTGTCCTCGACAAACATGGATACTCGTTCGTTCGGCCGCTGGTTTCTGCAGGATATGGCTTGTTCAGCCCTCTCCTTCCTCTCGGTGTTCCGATAGGCGTCACGGAGTTGACGGCTAAACTCTTGCCAGGTTGCAAAGGAGCCCTCGTGGTTCTCGTACCACGTCTTCGCAGAATCCTTGAAGTAGAAGTAAACTCTGCGCAGCTTGCGAACATCGTCCCATTGGTTGATACTGGCAACCCGATCAAAGTGGTCGAGCCAGTCATCAAGATCCTCGAAGATGTCTCCATGGAACGGCTTTGGTGTCTGTGGCGTATGAAAAACATGGGCGAGAAGAGAACCATGGGCATCGCTGGTTTGGACCACCTGGCTTGTCATCGGAGTTGCCATCTTTCTAGGTGTCGATGTAAAGGGACCAAATTCAGGGGGTAACCCACGCAGGCGGCGGCTGCTTCTTGCTCTTGGAGATGTAGCTGTCTCCACGACGGCCGACACAGCCGAAGTACACGTACCCAGCGTCTTCTCCAGCAATGTCGCGAGCGAAACAAGACCTGCAGCCAGGAGTTCACCTGACCCCGAGCAACAACAATGTTCTCTTCCTCTTCGCAACCCAAAAACGGGTATGAATGGTGGCAATATTGTGCTCGAGCAAAGACAACGCGCTGACCGCAGCTACGTTGTATTACATGGAAGAATCATAATTTTTGATGACTTGCTCATCGGTCATCATGACTATTTCGAATTAGGCATTGATTCAACTCTCACTGTTTTTTTATTGGACATTTTCACAAAATGCCCTCAAAGGAGGCATAGGGAATGTGTGTCTCCTGACTTGGCCACTCTTCGTGAGGCACTTCGGACAGGTAGACCAAAACAGCAAAAAAAAAACTCTCTGAGGAGAAAGCAATTTTAAAAGGACACAAAGAAGGAAAATTATGTTGTGCTTATAAGCCACTCTTCAGAAATACCTGGAAAGTATTCGTGATCGTCGGCACAGTTCTAATGAGAAAAATTGATGCAAAATTAGGAGTATTTTTTTACGTGGTTCTGAGAAAACTTTAAGAGCAGTCCAGGGTTGGAACAGCTGCACCAATTTGATACAATTACCTATTTTTCTGCTAAGCTGAGCCAAAACCATCAAACTTGAAAAATTCTGCCACGCTGAGCCAAAACGCCTGCCCACCTTCAAAATTTTCTCAGTTGTACTAGTTTCAGCAAAAAATTGACTGTGCCTTGGCTACCTAGTTTTGGCGTCATCGATCAGCCCTATTGAGGCGCAGACCTTAATTTAAACCGTGGTTTCAGAGAGAGGGGAATTATTGGTCCTTAAAGGATCGAAGCACTTCTTACGGAACGTGGTCCAGTGGCTCTGCCCACGTGGCGAATGAATATATATATATATATATATATATATATATATATATATATATATATATATATATATATATATATATATATATATATATATATATATATATATATAAGGAAGAGAAGTGTATACCTAAGGGCTCGTATTTCCGTGTTTTAACGCAATATTAATGAGATATAACAGACAGTAATGCCAAGGAATGTACAGGGGAAGTTATTAGAACCAATGGAATGTAAATAAGAAGAAAGAAGAAAGAAAAGTGGATGAAAAAATTACCAGCTGTGATTGTCCCTTTTAATCAGCTGCCCGCTCATAATAAGTTCACGTGCTACGTGACGCAAAACATGCGCATAAGAGTGTTTTCACACTCGTTGTTTGGCTTATAGATGCCGCTGACTGTCACTCCTACTTCTAAATTCACATATAAACCCAAAAAAGTGGATGGAGGGAAGGCCGCTGTGATAGCTCAGTGGCTAGAGCATCGAACGCGTTATTCGAAGGTCGTAGGTTCGATTTCTGCTCACGGCTGGTTATTTCTTCATCCACTTTTCTTTCTTCTTATTTACATTCCATTGGTTCTAATAACTTCCCCTGTACATTCCTTGGCATTACTGTCTGTTAGATCTCATTAATATTGTGTTAAAACATGGAAAAACGAGCCCTTAGGTATACACTTCTTTCCCTTATATATATATATATACACTAAAACTCAAAAAAGAAAAAAAAATTCAGAAAAAGACTCCTGTGCGTGTGATCGAATGTGGGACATCTGCTTCGTGAATGCGAGGCGTTAACCACTGAGCCACTGAGAAACACGTACTTCAATGTTCAAAATGCAAGCTATTTATATCTACCACTTACCTCACATGACGGGACTCAGAGGGGAGGGGGGAATTATTGTGATTTTAGCATTACCAGCAAGATCATGCAATGACCGCGCATTGCCACATCGTGCAGCGGCGCGCACTCAAATCTTCCATACGTACTTTTCCCTGCTTAGAGTAGGGAGGCGAGGCTTCCTCGCTCGCACACCTTTATTGGGCGCCCAAAGGTCACTGCAATCATTGAAGTCTTCGTTTTCAAAAAGTGTACACTTTTCAGACACAGCAAAGTAACAACTCAGACGCTTATTGGCACACATCTGTACCTATGAGTACGTTTCGTGCGTCATATGCGTGCGAGAAACTCGGGGCACGTTTCGATCTGCTTTCTATTCTGCACCTGACCTTCTAATTTGTCACTATTACGTTCATTGCTTCATCTTTGTGGCAAAGATGTGACTTTCTTAGTTTGTTTCATGAGAGCATTGAGAGCAGTCGAAATTGGGCGACTACCGAAGTAGGGTTTGTCTACATAATTAGTGGTGTTATCGAAAGCCATGTCTGTCGCTTGTAGGGTGGCCGCTTTTAATAAGGCTTGAGCACGTGACCTTCTTCGAGTTTTATGATGTATTGGGTGCATGTTCCTTGAAAAGAGACACTTTATGCGAAGGTGTTGCGGTATTGGTGTTCCACCTTTGATTTGAGTTGCAATAGAAAGATTCATGTAGGAGAGGAGTTCCCGGCCCGCAGCTGTCGAGGACAGGCTTATTAGCTTAGACATTATTGGGCTTCCGTCATTTATTTGAGCGTGTTATGTACCTCAAGGGCTAGCAGTCGCTGCGGAGCACTTGTTTCATGCATTTTTGGATAAAGTTGGGACTTCACTTTTCCCGCCTTTTCTCCATAGGTGAGCGCAGGCAACATAGTGAGCGTAGTGAATTATGATTGCTTGAAAGATGCAAAGTAAGCTATATTCTACGAGTCCTGCATGTCTGTTATCTACATGTCGGGCGAGGTAAATGACTGCCTCAGCTGTTTTGGTGGGATGTGTGATTGTTAAGTAGTTTTTGGCATTCTACTGCCCAGAATTTGAACCGATGACAATATCGAGACATTCATGTCGATCGCAGTTGTTGGTTCACCGTTGTTGGTTCACCGTTGTTGCAGCCGTGTAGTGCTAGCAGAAGCAGCATCTCGGACAGACATGTGGAGTCTGAAGCCTGTGGGCTTTAATTTTTTTTGTACTGTAATGATTGCTTCCTAAACGCTTGCTTCGTTTCGCTTCCTAAAGGCTTGCTTCGGTTTATCCGTCACGGCCTACAGTGTGTCAAGTAGTAATATCACTGGCATAGAATCTGTGTTCTACATCTTTGATGTGTTTAGCTTTTGCCAAAGTTTTCTGTGGGCTGTTAGGCTTCGATTACTTTAGCCTCATTGGCGTTAGGTGCGGGAATGCAGACAGCGTGCCCACACTGCTGAGCCTGTGGACTTTCCATGGTTGGAGGCAAGGGAGAGATGCCGAGATGCCCGGGGTGTCTGAGACGCTACTGTGAAAAATACAGCATTTGTGTGGTGCGGCCTTGGCCTTGTGTTGTGTGCGAGACTGCAAGGGAACTTGTGGTGTTTGTGTGCCTGGCTCGAGTTTGAACGTAGCGTCGAGTGGTGCGTTCTGTGGCACGCTCAGTAGAGTGATGCGTCGCGTGATTGGTAGCATGATCTGTTGTGTGAGCGCTCTGGGAGGACCGTACTAGGAAATGTCCAGAGGATCCTCATGTCACTAGCATCTGGAACTCTATAAAGCACGCAGAGAGATATGGGGAAGGGGCACACTTGACTGTGCATCTGTCGGAGCTCTCTGCTTCCCGGCTTGTTGCTGTGTCCCTTTGGCGATGTAATAAGTGCAGTTACCTGCTCTAGGCCGTCTCGCCTGTAAGCTTTCCTCTTCGTCGGGTCAGATGCAAGATGAGCACACACTTCTGATGGAAGCGAACAAGATCCAGACATCTACAGGACTAAGTTGAAAAGAAACATGGAAAGCAGCAACCCTGGGGGGGGGGGGGGGGTGCTGCACGATTCTAGTGGTAGGTGTGTCAGCTCAGATCTCCAACATTAAGTGTAACCGTTCTGGCTCTTCAGAAAAAGCAGATGTATACATAGAAGCGGCGGCCTAACCCTGCCTCCTGAATCTTGTATATTGTGTCAGCGTGGCTTGTGGTATCAAAAGCTTCCTCCAATTTGAGAGCTTTAATTGCTTTGAGGTTTTTTTCCCATATTATCAGTAATATCCAGCACGAGGAGTACGTCTTGCGTGGCCGTAGCCGGCCTGTGCCGGACCTGATTCAATGGGAAGAGGTGGTTTTTCTCTGCTGCATGTTTTGTGACTCAGTCACGAGTAGAAATGTCCCAGTTTACAGTTCAAAAACATGACCTCTTTTTCAAGGCGGGCAAGTGAAGGTTCACTCACTCAATGTTCCCCCTTTTTTTTGATAAGTAAGGCTTTGTGGATTTCGCACCCTCTCTCATGGAGGTATCCTGAGAGCACCTTGCAAATATGGTAAAGCGGGGCACAGCCGCATGGGGCAGCAAAAGTGGAAAAAGTAACCACAAGTCAAATCAAATCAAATCAAAATCAAATCATTTTATTTTCCCAGAAAGAAACAGGTTCTGGAGAGGTTCACTGGCTAAAAGCTGTTTATGGACAGCTTGACGAGGCCAGTGAACCCTATACAAGGCAGGTGGGACAATGACAAAGATGTGTATAACAATAAAGACCATAAGCTAACATTACAATACCAAATACGGTGTAATAAAAACATTATATACATTCCTACGAAACATCCTGATACCAGCATAGCACAGAAGATTACATGGACACGAGCAAAAAGAAAAAACAAAGAAAAAAAACAAAAGAAAAATCTAGCAACCATAACACCATTATTGCCAAAAAATAAAATAATAAAATAAATAAATGATGAAAATATCAGGGAAGATGTACAAATTTGCTCCTTGTGTATGTGCTGCATCATACAATGTACATCACATGTCAGACAAACAAAATTATACAGACAGAATTATATCATATAACCTATTCGGTACTGTATGGATGCACACACTGAAAGAAAAATGAAATTGTACTATCGTACAGACAGCACATTTTACAACGTGAAAAAGTTAGCCTATATTTACAAAAAAGGATCGTAGTTCTTTTAATGAGAAACTGTTTACGTGACTGTATTTATTGAGAATCATTGGTGAATTGTATTGCAATGTTTGAGATTTGTAATTATTGCAAAACCTCGGAACAAACCAAACATCACTGCTTCTTGTTCCTAACAAAACATTTTTTGCAGTTAGACATGCGGTATTTTTAATGAATTGTTTAAACGAAATGGAAGAGAAATAGCAGGATCGCAGCATGCGAAAGATATACATATATTCCAGTTTAATAATACCGTAGTCCCGACACACAAGTTGTATTGATGACAAATAATCTAAGTTAGTGACATGTCTAATAATTTTTTTCTGCATGGTCTGAAGTTTCATTATGTTAGTTTTTGTTGTGGTTGCCCACACCAAACTGCTGTAATTTATGTGCGAAAAAACAAGAGCATGGTATATTTACAGTTTCACCTTTGCGGGTAAGATATATCTACAACGAGCTAGCACACCGACTACACTAGAGGCTTTTTTGCAGATGTCAACGACGTGTTGGTTCAAGCTGAGGTTTGATGAAAACGTGACGCCAAGAATCTTATGTTCATCCACAAAACGAATGTCTTCACCTGTGTAAGCTAACCCTTGTGTTGATGAAAATATTTTGTTTTTAGCTCGGAATACGATGGCTTTTGTTTTCAGTGGATTAATTTTCAATAAATTTTTGCTAGACCACAAGAAAAGCTTGTTCAATAGCTTATTACACTGTATAATTAGCTCATTTGCATCAGGGCCTGAAAAAAGTAAGTTCGTGTCATCAGCATATATAACAAAGCTCACACTGGGATCAATATCCACAATGTAATTTATGTAAGCATTAAATAATAGCGGCCCCAGTACGCTTCCCTGGGGCACACCATTTAGAACAGGTAAATATGATGACGTATGAGTGCTTAACTGAACGCATTGCTGTCTATTTTGCAAGTATGACTTTATCAACTGAAGTGACGTGCCACGGATTCCGTATGATTCTAGCTTAAGCAGTAAAATGGTATCATTAATGCAATCGAAAGCCTTGCTGAAATCAAGAAAAACAGCTAACGTGAAAAGATTTTGTTCAAAATTTTGCAGTATCATTTCCTTAAGTGTTAATAGGGCCGTCTCCGTTGACCTTTCTTTCCTAAAACCAAACTGAAAGTCGGTGATTATATTTCTGGAGCAGAAGAAGGCAGATATACGTGTATAGATTAATTTTTCTAATCCCTTAGAAAACACAGGAATAATAGATATAGGTCTATAATTAGTCACCAGGTTACTGTCACCACCCTTGAACAACACAGTCACTCTGCTTCTTTTCATATCTTCTGGAAAAACACCCGACTCAAGTATCAAATTAAAAATGTGGCTGAGCGCAGGAGTAATGCAATCTAAGACGTATTTTATAGGTTTTATTTGAATGTTGTTAATGTCTAGTGCCTTACTGTTCTTTAGGTTTATGAATGTCGTGTAAATTTCTCGTTCATTCGTTGGTGCTAGAAAAATACTGTCAGGGCGTTTATTTTCTGGTGTAGCCCTGAAAGAGTCTGCCTGCATGGCACGTTTGCTGATACACCCACATTGACAAAATGATTATTCAAGTGATCCGCAAGTTCTTTACCAGCGAGCTCGACATTGTCAACGGTAATCTTAGCTGTTGCGGAGTCCCGCTTACCGCGACCAAGCCCATCATTAATTAAGCGCCAAACAACGCCAGGTTATTGCTGGGCGCTTTCAGCAAACATTTTCTCGTAGTAAGTTACCTTAGCTCGCTTAAGCTGCCGATTCAGCTTGTTACGTGTTTTTTTAAACTCTGCCAAATCTGTCAGTACTCTTGATTTCAAGAATAAGTTGTAAAGTTTATTCTTAAGTCGTATCATACTAGCAAGAGAGGGGGTCACCCATGGTTTACATATTTTTTTTTATAGTTTAACTTGCTTGAATGGGAAGTGTTTTATGTATATATGTACAAAGACATCAAGAAATTTTCGATAGGCTTCGTCTGCAGAAGTTAAGTTGAAAAGAAAAGACCAATCATGTTCACTAAAATCCTTCTTAAAAGATTCTAAACTGTGGTTTGTTACAGTTTGTATTGTATACGGTTCACGATACATCTCCTTAATATTCGTATTGTGGGAATAACACATAAATACCGGGCAATGATCACTTATATCTGATAAAACTGTTCCACACTGAAATACACTGGCTTCAATATTTGCTATTAATAAGTCAAGGCACGAGACAGATAATGGTGTAACATGTATTGCTGTGGCAATGACATTCCTAAATCCGGCACATTGAAGCATGTTAAAAAATCCATGGTAATAGGGTTATCATTCAAGATATTGATATTGAAATCGCCACCACATACCAGTGTAAAATTATTGTACGATACGTAATGCAGAAATTTATCAAAACAAGCTTTGAAAGCTCAAAATATTGCCCCCTGCAGGACGATACACAGCAGCTATCATGTCTGAATTGTGCCTGAGTGCCAATACTTTGTAGTCCTCACACGTGACACAGAAATTCGATACTAAATTATACTTCCAGCGACCGTCTACGAGAATAGCAACGCCTCCACCACGCCTGTTACGACGGTCAAGGAAAAATGCCTCATATCCTTAAACTTCTGCCGGCAGCTTGCGTCGTCATACCATGTTTCAGTCATCATGATGACTTGAAACTTGAAGTGGAAATCATTGAGAAGGTAGTGTATGACGTCACTCTTAAACTCTGCAGATCGAGCATTGAAATGCAATACAGTCGAATGGAATCTGTTTTGAGCACTAAGCAAATGAGGCAATACCAACTCGTGGTATTCCATCTTTCTTGGACCAAACAGTGAGCCCCTTTACGAACTAGAAGTTATCTTAGATAAAGAACTTTCATCGTGAATCTGAATTACAGCTGAAAGCTCACTCTGCCTCACGAAAATCTTGCCATTCGTTGTCCACACAGATTTCCAGTTGCATTCATGTTTTTTTCTTATTGCCATTCCAAGTAGCCATTTCAATGTCAGGCAAAGGTGCTCATTGATGTATATCGGTGTCGAGATATCTAGTCCCACGTCTTTGTTTGTTAGTCGAGCCTTCTTTGCTTTCCTCAGAGTTGCATCACGCTTCGCTCTTGATTTGAATTGTACAACGATGTTGGATCGCTCAGGGTTTCGCGTAGGCACTCTGTGACAAGATTCTATGTCGGCTTCTCTGATTGGCTCATTAATGGCACTTCCGATCATTGACAGGATATGCGGCACGCTTCCATTTTCTTGTTTAGCAACGCCCTGAATTTCTAAATTGACATTGCGAGAGTACTGCTCGGCAAGCAGAAGTCGCCTTTCCATGTCAGCACCTCTAGACTCCAAAGCTGTGCACTTAGCCCGAAGAAGCTGATTTTGTTTTTCTTGTTCAACATTTACCGAGACCGCAGTGCTCAGCCTTTGGTTCAGTTCAATTGTTTGGTGAGCAAATTCAATGCTGTTATTCATACTCCGCTGCTCAGTTGCCCCGCCGCGGTGGTCTAGTGGCTAAGGGACTCGGCTGCTGACCCGCAGGGCGCGGGTTCGAATCCCGGCTGTGGCGGCTGCATTTCCGATGGAGGCGGAAATGTTGTAGGCCCGTGTGCTCAGATTTGGGTGCACGTTAAAGAACCCCAGGTGGTCTAAATTTCCGGAGCCCTCCACTACGGCGTCTCTCATAATCGTATAGTGGTTTTGGGACGTTAAACCCCACATATCAATCAATCAATCAATCAATCCGCTGCTCAGTTCTTAATTCTCGAATTTCCGTTCGAAGATCCAGTTCTATCATGTCTTTATACTTTGCAAGCTCTTGTTTGAATTCCGCCCATAGTTCTTCCTTAACCATTAACAGTTCATTTGCCATAGTTCAACAACAACAGTGTGCGCTTACGCGTCCGTTACAAAAAAAGAAAGTCACAAATTTCACAAGCTTGGCAGTGACGACGAGAAAAAAAAAGAGAAAAAAAAAAGCTACAATGTTCAACCACTAACCTGCAGCGAAAAGGCAGCAAGGATTAGGCGATATCGAAGCGTGTTCATCGCCACTGCCAAGTGAAAGCTGTCCGTAGCCGACGTAGCCTTTTAAGGATGTCTCCGCTGTCCCGTGATGCTGCAGTGCCGCCGGAAACAGCTGACGGTAGCACCTCCTGGTAGCAGTTTGCTTGGGCCAGCTGATCACGTAGGCACGTGCGATGATCTGCGCCGATTCCAGTGCGAAGTGCAGCTGTGCAGAAGCAGCAATCTGCAGCAAAAAGGCAGCAAGGATTAGGCGATATCGAAGCGTGTTCGTCGCCACTGCCAAGTGAAAGCCGTCCGCAGCCGACGTAGCCTTTTAAGGATGTCTCCGCTGTCCCGTGATGCTGCAGTGCCGCCGGAAACAGCTGACGGTAGCACCTCCTGGTAGCAGTTCGCTTGGGCCAGCTGATCACGTAGGCACGTGCGATGATCTGTGCTGATTCCAGTGCGAAGTGCAGCTGTGCAGAAGCAGTGATCTGCAGTGATCTGCAGCGAAAAGGCAGCAAGGATTAGGCGATATCGAAGCGTGTTCGTCGCCACTGCCAAGTCTACTCTCTTTGCCACCTATGCGACCGGAAAACTACGATGGGAGGCCAACCTGAACAAATTGGTCTGAGAGCGATTTTCCCCCTATGAAAACGGATTGTCTTTTTGTTTCACGGCTTTTACTGCACCAACCAAAATCACCTTGATGTGAACAGCCGGCTGCAAATTCAACAAGGCGATGAATGTGTCAGCAGTGGCTCATCATCAGCAGCATGACTACGCCCACAGCAAGGCAAAAATCTCTTCCGTGATCCGCCAATCAACCCGGTATTGTGCTTTCTGGTGCCACACTACACCTGCGGACTTTTTAGTCTCATCGGCCCACATAACTTTCTGTCTCCCCTTCGTGCGTTTGCATTCTCTGGGAACCCAGTCATTTACCCTTAATGACCAGCGGTTATCCTGCCTACATGCTACATGTCCAGCCCATGTCAATTTCTTCTTTTTGATTTCCACATTAATATCCTTAACCCCAGTTTGTTGCCTGACGTACTCTGCTCTCTTCATATCTTTTAAGGTAACACCTATCTTTTTCCTTTTCATTGCTCGCTGCGTCGTCTTCAATTTAATCCATCCCTCTTTGCAAGCTTCCGGGTTTGCGCTTCATAGGTAAGTACGTACCGGCAAGTTGCAGCTGTTGTAACCTTCGTCTTGAAGGTTAGTGACAAAATGCCAATTATGATTTGAAAATGGTTGCTGACTGTGATTCACCTCATCCTTATTCTTCCACTTATTTCACTCTCCTGGTTCGCTTCCTCGGTTACTACTCATCCTAAGTAGATATATTCCTTTACAACTTCCAGCATCTTTCCGCTTATCGCAGAGCACCCTTTTTTGCTGAGACTGTTGCACATTATTTATACACACCGACTCTTCGGCTCTCCATGTCAAGGTCAGTAATCATGAGCTGTAACTCGTCACCTGAGGTACTCATCAAGGCAATGTTATCAGCGAATCACACGTTACTAAGGTACTCTCTATTAACTTTTAACTCTAACTATTGCCAATCTAGGGCCTTGAAAACTCCCTGAAAATGCAGTGAATAGCATTAGAGGGATCGTGTCTCTCTGCCTTACACCTTTCTTTATTTGGATTATGTTGCTTTTTTTTTTTGGATAACTATGGTGGCACTACCTCCCACATCAATATGCCAATTACCCTCGGCTTTCAGTCCCCAGGGACTGCGAAGCAACTCAACACGGTGGCAGTCAGATCTACGATGCAGTAGAGGGTGCTTAGAATGTATGGGTTCGGACAGGCTGTCATTGGAAGCAGACCTTGGCAATGTTTAACGCTAGAACGTTATGTTGTGAGACAAGTCCAGCTGTGCTTTCAAGAAAATAGAGGGTGTTAAATCGAATATAATAGGGCTCATTGAGGTTAGAAAGATACATGAGGCCTATACAGTGCTATAGAATGGCCACGTCCGTCGCTATCGTGGCTTGGCTGATAGAAGAGAACTGGGTGTGGGGTTCCTTATCCACATAAACATATCTGGTAACGTAGAGTAATACTCCTGTCACACGGGCAGATTAAGTGCACTTTGAGCAAGTATACTTCTTCTCATAAAGTGTCATTTTGGCAGTTGGCTACTACACCAGAAAGCAATGTGCACTGTGAAAATAATGGCAGCGACGAATGGTGGATTTCTAGCGCAACATACATTTGTTGATTCTATGCCTGTGTCTCATCGGCAGGCAACGTTGTCTTTGTGGAAGTATCACCAGTAGCACAGGTCATCGTAAATGACTAGAGAACGACTCACATACAAGTGTGCCTGGATGTAAACAAGGTGACGAACATAATCATTGCTTAGCATGTGCCGCATCCCCCTAGTGGACATGACTGCGAATTGCCTGAGGGTGAGAGTAGCGAGGTTTTTTGGTGCATTATGACTTGTTTTTTATTACAATGCAGGATTCGTCATAACAAAAACAATGGTTAGAAAGTAATATGAGCGCCGCTTGAGGCAACAGTGTATTTGCGCTTAAGGCAACAGCGCTTGAGGCAACCCACTTGCCGGCAAGTGTACTTTGCAACGAGTGACACTAAACTTGCTCGTGTGAGAGCCGGTAAATGATACTCGTGGGGAAGTGTATTCCCTCAAAGCGCACTTAAGTTACTGCATATTCCAGGGGTATAACACTGTCGCTATAATGAAAGGGTAGTAGGTATTGTAAGTAAACTCAATAGAGACACAAGATGAAAGTGGTACAGGCATACACGCCTACATTCAAACATGCTGACATATTACTCGAAAGCTTCTATGAAGACATGGAATCGGCAATGAGTAAGGTACAAACACAGTACAGTATACTGATGGGGGACTTCAATGCCAAGGTAGGAAAGAACCAGTATCGAGACCAGAAAGTAGGAGATTATTGCATTAGTACTAGAAATGCCAGGGTGGAATTATTAGTAGAATTCCCGGAATGCACTAATTTACAGATCCTAAATACCTTCTATCGAAAACGAGTGAACGGTAAGGGCACATAAAGGAGATCTAATGGCGAAAGTCGGAACGAAATAGACTATAGTGAATGCGTACTCAGGCACCGTGCAGGACGCGGAAGTGCTTGGCCAGGTAGGATGCATTGACCATGAAATGGTAAGGTCTCAAATTTGCCTGGACTAAAAGAAGGAATCACAGAAACTGATACGTGTAAAACCGATCAATGAGCTAAGCCTGAGAGAAAGAGTACATTAATTCCATCTCGCGCCAGAAAAGATACTCGGCTCTTATCGAGAAAACCTGCCTTAGTGTTGAATCAATGAATGATAATCTCACAAGTATCATTAAGGAATATTCAGTAGAAGTTGGAGGTATGGTAGCTAAACAGGACATTAGCAACTATAGCATGCTGTCCCAGGAGAAGAAGAACCTCATTAGGCAACATCAAAGCATGGCAACCTCAAACACAAGAGACAAAATAGAACTAGTATAGCTTCCGAAATTGATCGTTAGGCGTAACAGATATAATGTGAGAAGGTATAACATGAAGAGAATTGAACAACATGCTTTAAAAAAAGGAGGTGAAAGCGGTGAAAAGGAAACTTTGGGTAGCGAAAACTCGTTATATGCACTAAAGGACAAAGAAGGCAAGGAAACTACCAATATTGATAGGATAGTTGAAGTAGCGGAGAAGTTTTACACAGATCTGTACAATAGGCGGGACAACCGCGAGCATAATGTAAAAACTAGCACTAACTCAGGTGTTATCCCACCAGTAAAGAGAGAAGAAGTCAAGAGACTCGAGCCTTGTGGGTAATGCAAAGAGGCAAACTGCTGGTGAAGATCAGGTAACATCAGACCTGAAAGACCGAGAACAGACTTAGTTAGGAGAACTGGCCACCCTATTTACAAAGTGTGTTATGAGGGCGAGGATACCAGAATCTTGAAAGAACGCCAACATAATCTTAATCCATAAGAAAGGGGATGGCAAGGGATTGAAGAACTAGAAGCCGATCATCTAGCTCTCCGTCGTATAAGAGCAATTTACAAAGGTAAATGCTAACAGAATTAGGACAACATTAGAATTAAAATAAATCAAAGGATAAAGCAGACTTTCTAACAGGCTACTCAACAATCGATCACATTCATACTATCAATCAATTAAGTGATGGAGAAATGGTCAGAATAGAGCTAACCACTATACATAGCTTTCATAGAGAAGGCATTTGATTAAGTAGAGTGTCAGCAGTCACGCAGACACTGCAGAATCAGTGCCAAAACGAAGCACCCTGTAAAAAATGTACGAATGATTGACTGTCACCATAGTGCTTCATAAAGATAGGTGCAGCATGCCAACTAGAAATGGTGTAGGACAAGAAAATACAATTTCCTCAATGTTATTTACGGCTTGCTTAGAGGAGGTTTTCAGAGGCCAAGAATGGGAAGAGTTAGGTATAAGAGTTATTGTACCTTTATAGCCTGCGCTTTGTCAATGACATTGCATTACTCAGTAAATAAGGGACGAATTGCAATTTATGATTACTTAATTAGACAAGGAGAGCAAAAAGGTAGGTCTTAAAATTAATCTGAAGTAAACAAAAATAACCTACAACAATCTCAGACGAGAACAGCACTTCGAGATACTTTATACTTCAAGTGCACTTTATGTGGTAAAAGAGTAGGTCAACTTGAGACAAGGAGTGACCGCGAAGCTGAAACAGGAGATTGAAATGACTAAAAGAATAAGAATGGGATGAAGCATATTCAGCAAGCATTCTCAAATCATGACCAATAGATTGCCTCTATCTCAAGAGGAATGTATATGACAACTGCATCCTGCCTGTACTTACATATGAAGCAGAAACCTGGAAGCTTACAAAGAAGGCTCAGCTTAAACTGAGAACGATGAAGCGACCGATGGAAAGTAAAATTATAGGTGTAACCTTCAGAGATAAGGACAGAACAGAGAGGGTCAGGCAACAAACCGGGCCTAAGAATATCGTAGTCGAATTCAAAAGACGAAATGAACAAGGGCCGGGCACATATCACGTCGGCAGCATAACCAGTGATTCATTATCAGTAACTGACTGGATTCCCAGAGAAGGCAAGCGGGTAAGGGAGAGACAGAAAGTTATGTGGGCAGATGAGATGGTGCCTCTTTAGTCTATAAAGAGGCACCAGCAAGCGCAGGACCAAGTTGACTGGTGGAACAGGGGAGAGACCTTTGTTCTTCTGTGGGCGTAGTCAGGCTTATGATGATGTTGGCTTATGATGATGTGGATTCGCTGTAGATTTCTTCCAGTATGTTTATGTAGGCTTCACTGATGCCCTGATTGCTTAGTGACTGCATCACTGCGATGTCTCAACTGCGTCAGATGCCTTCTAGTAATATATGAAGGCTATGCATAGAGGTTGGTTGTATTCCACGTATTTCTGTATCATCTGATAGAGAGTATGAATATGGTCTATTGTAGAGCAGCTTGTACGAAATCTCGCTTGGTTATTTGGTTGATTGAATTCTAAGGTCACTCCAATTCTATTAGCTATCATTTTCGTAAATAGTTCATAAAGAATGGGCAGTAAATTTATCAGCCTGTAATTTTTCAAGTCTTTGCGTCTTCTTATGGATTAAAAAGATGTTTGCATTCTTTCAAGATTCTGGTACCCTTCCCGTCAAGAGAGACTTCGTATATAACATGGCCAATGTTTTAACGCAGTTTCTAACACAACTGGCGGCGGCTTGCATCGACTCAAATTGCAAACGACTCGTGCAGCATGACGAAGCTTCACCACTGAGCTTCATGGCCTCAACGAGATGCGTTCATCGTAAGCCTGGTTTGGATTATGATCGCCAATAACACTGGAAGTAGAAGGTGCAGCCGCAGCGTGTCCGCATACCCCAACGTGTCTCGCTTTATTACACAGCTTACTGAATTCACACCGAGCGCTGCCAGTGTGCCCGCTCGTGTCGTTTCTGCTGGTGTTTCTCTGAAAACAGCATTTGGAAAGGTGCAAACTGTTTTATTTTAGTTCTTCGCATGAATAACTTGAATTCCATGAAATAGGGATGGAAAAGGAATTGAATTCTCGAAGTGCTATTGTTGAAAGGTGGTAGTGGCATGCACAAGGGGCAGAACGAATGTGAATATCAACGCGCGCGGATGTAGTTTTTCGGTTGCTCTGGCGTTTTCGTTTCCGCTTTCCTTCTCAAGTGACATAATGTTGCGGCTGTCGGGAGCCAATATTGAAGTCCTGTCTCAAGCGCTTCCCTCCCCTGGCATCATAATTGTGCACATTTAGTGCAGGCAAGGAGGAAGATCCACGATTTTCTTCCTGAAGTTCCAAATGATGATCTTGGTTAGCTGGAAATCGAGGCTGCGTGTCGGCTGGTACGGAGTCAGCTGGGGAACTGGGAATGAGCTTCGTAGGCGACTCCTCACTGCTAATGCCCGATCTTGAGTGTGGCTGTCAATGATATCGTCATCCTGAAGCCAGTGAAGCTCCCTGGCGCCTTGTTGCTGGAGGGCCACAGGCAGCTGACACAGCTTGGCGGACACTACTCCTTGCGTTGCGTCCTCATGGCGCTGATGGACATGGCCCTTGACATGTGCACCAAGGTCTGGCAAAGCAGGCGCTGAGACTCCGCAGTACGCCTGGGGAAAGCTGCAGAGAAGGCAGTGTCGCCGAACGACAGGTTAAGGTAGCGCCATTGATCTGAAGCTGGAATTACTGGATTTTGGGTTGGAGCCCCGGCAGTGATGTGCCATGGACCGTCATGTAGAATGTGATGCGAACCTGCTTCTGTAGGCGTTGCAAGGTCGTGTGGAAACAGCCCACAATTGGGATGCAGGGCTTTCACGAAATGCTGTAGGTTAACTGGCACTTGCAGCTGGTAAAGCTTCGAAGCTAAAAATCTGTTGAAATCTTTCTTCTTGTGGATACGTCCGCCAAGAACGGCAATACGTTGGTTCTTTGAGCTAGTCGTCACAGCTTTCAGGAACTGAACTGTGGCTTCGTCGGAGTCAGCGTCTTGGGCAAAGGTAACTTTCTGTGCTGACGCTTGTTTTTAGGGCAGACTGCAGTGAAGTGCCTTTTGATGTGACAAAATTCGCAATTTGTTTTAGGGGCCGACCTCTAACCCTGTCCTGTGCCAGGTGTTGCCGGCAGTATCAGACAAATAGACAGACGAACAGATAGACAGACAGACAGATGCACGGGAGCCAATATTGAAGGACAGGAGGATGGATGGGTGCACCAATTGATGGACGGACTGATGTACAGACGAATGGACGGATGTATAAATGAACGTATGGACAGACAGACAGACAGACGGATGGATGGACGCTTTGCCCCACTCATCATCATTCACTCCGTCGATATGCTGTGCTTCTATATAGAAAGATTAATCACTACGTTTGTGCTTAAGGGAACCTATCGGCATTCTGATATGCTTAAAAGTAGTTTTAAAGGTTGCTTCCTTGCTCAATAAATCTCGGCACTTTGCTCAGTAGACTGATTCCTTGGCAAAAAATTGAAAAATAGCATAGATTTCTAAAAAAATAAAATTCATATGCTAATGCAGCTACGTTTCCGACTTGTAGATATTCCCCGAAGCTATGAACCTCAATTGTGCAAGTTCCTGAAATTGAGTTTCATGTGCTGATTCTGTTCTTGATGGACGGCAAGTGCAATAACCATTTTATGTTGGCCTTGTGCTCCTAAAAGCGTATATGAAGGTCCCATTGCCGGCATAGCAGAAAGACATTTTAGGAAGGGAATATTGCACAATGAGGAAGAAAGAAAGAACGAAAGAGAAGTTGTACGCCAGGCGCACCAGAAGGCCAAGTCGTTTTCTTCCAGATACGTAAGGTCATTTTTCGGCTGGGCAATTTCTTGAAGCTTCCACATGTCCTAACTTGACACAGTGAAAACAGGGGCCGATTTGAAGCTCAAAAGCAGGTTGACTGTTTCTGACGTTAACGCCTTCCTAGAGGCCTTTTGATAGGCCCGCATAGCCATCTTGGACGCCGCCACCCAACTTTGCGATCAAGCCGTCGCCAAGTTGGGTCACATGAGGAGCTGGCAAAGCAGCCAACCCACTATTTTGGGTAGCTTCGACGTCATGTGCAACACAATAGATGCTACTGCCATCACCGGCGCGGGAGCCAAGAAGCCGTTCATATTCGCCGAACATCCCATTGTCTTTGCCGGGTGCCTCCAAGTCGTGCCCAATCTCTTCTGCCTTCTGCAGCATGAGGGCTCCCCTGCAGGACTTAAGTTTAGCCCGTGCATCTACTTTGATGCCCCGGTATTTATTTGGTCACATATTCTGCCATCGTAAGTGGCTCCAGACTCGCAAGTGAGGGCATTCTCCTTAAGTGCTGTGACTGATTCGGGGAAGGCTTCGCAAAGCAGTTGCAGGTGGTTTGTAAACAGGTTCCGCTCGCCTAGTACGTTCAATGTCTCCGTGAACAGCTCGTCAAAGGAATTTGAGCAATGTATCACACGTACTCCGTCCTTATCGCTGCCGTGTCAGTCGCCGACTCGGCTCCCGAGCCGCACGGCGCCGGTGTGCTGTTCGTGTGTGTAGCATTTTGGATGACTTGAGCTTTGAGTGGCTCTTGTGCTGTGAAGTAGCTGCATTGTTCCTAGATACCAAGCACAGTGAAATGTGCTGTGGCGCATCCTACATGTCCTTCTGGCCGCTTCTGTCGGCCGCCTTCAGGTGTAGGTTGTGCTCTTCCTGGTGTCGCCTATTTGATTTGATTTGATTTGTTATTTTCCATTTACGCACATATGCAACATAGTAGTAAATTGAGGTGGGTGAGGGAAAACAGCCGCACAAACACAGCTTGAAGAAGACCTCACCCCCTTCATGTTTCCCTTGAGTGTTGTGGTTCGTTAAGTGGTCGTCATTTGTTGTGTCGTCGGAGAAGCCGACACGAGAAATGGATTAGGCATGTAGAGCAACGACACGTAGGCCGAACTATGGTGAGACTGATGGAAAATCATCCTCTCACAGGTGGTTTTAGGAAGGGGTAAGATGAGCGATCGGTTAGTGAGACACAAGTTACATGACTTGCATGGCCAAGCCGGGTTGGTGGTGGAGAGAAAAAAGATTGGCCCAGTATCTGCATCTTTCACTGCAAATGTCCTCGAAAGAGAATATTGTTTCATCTGGAGAGAGTGAACAAAACGTTTATTTGATGTTCCGAGCGAGAAAATTGGTGAATTGTATTCTGCAGGCGCTGCGTTAGAGAGTTTCAATTCGTGCATTGAAGGCAAACGAGTGCATCGAGTCATGTTAGACATGAGTGCTATCTGGCAGTTATCTGTGAAAACGAAGGAAGGTGTACACACCCGCCTTAGAGGTGATAAGGTGCGGAGTGCAAAGCAACGGGCAGATGCCATCATCGTTTTGTCTTTGCAAAGCGATAGAAACACTTGCCTTTTTGAGCATCATGTTGCCTTGTCAGCACAGCGTGATAAATTCTACGGTCCATAGAATTACTTTTCTAGTATAAAGGCACACATACAAAATATTGACGTGTTGTTATGGTGCCTCAGATATGCGCAATAACTGGTTTTTAATTGACAATTGCACAACTATAAATGCTGAAACTTTAGCAATATTGGTGGGGGCTGCGGTTGGGGTTGGCCGTTAGAGGTATCGTTTGGTGCCGTTTGGGATATCGTTATGACGGAAAAACAGACAAATGTATAGACAGACAGAAAGACAGACGGATCAAAATTTTCGCGTTGAAGTACCACAAGAAAGACTATCGTCTTTAAAAATGTTTATTTGGTGCTCTGCGCGGGAAGGTTGGTGAGCAGGATTCTTAGACCTGGATTTTGTTGGCGCTTGTCGCAGTTCTCGCACCTGTCACAGGGGCCTCTTGGGTCTTTTGATCTGAGATGGACACACCTGCCTTCCACTCGTTCAGGTTGTGGTGTGCCCTGGATTGCAAAGGAGAATTAGGTCGACATTCCAATAGGATGGGGTACAGGGCGGCTGGCTTAGTGGCTCAGAACCTGCGTGGTGGTGCATGTGTGTCAGAATTTATCCTAGACAGGTTTGTATCGATTGGTTACCATAGGATCTGGAAATGAGACCACGTTTCCTGAAATTCCTCACTGAGATTCAGCCCTGAAGACTCAAGTTTCAGTCTTTCATGTTACAAAATTTCTGTATGCATGAGAAGCGGGTTTATATGAAGAGTAGGGTGGGTGCGATATGCTGGGGTCAGAGGTCCAGAAGAGAAATTTTCGAGCTGATGAAAGGGTGAGCTCGTCCCCTTTAACATGGCAGTGGCCGGGTATTCATATGAGGTGTTTCCATTCTCCTTCTTAACGGGGCGATGATAGCTGTGTAAGGATTCGGTGCTTATTGTGGTCAATGCAGTCTTTACAGAAATTTTGGTAGGCTGCTTGTGCATCTGTTAAAATGTAGGTGGACCTGGGGTTTTATATGACGAGGGCAATTCCTGCTTCTTCCATAGTTTTTGTGACTGCGTCCTGAACTGACGTACAATCATTGTGTTCAAAGAAGGTGCCAGCAGTCGGGCAGGGCAGAGGCCTTGCGTCAACCAGTGGTGTGCACAAGAAACTTTCCTGCACTGGTGCCTTCACGAAACACCAGGGATCGCATGACATCCTGTTCCTTAATTATTCGTGTCTAAATCTGCCACGTAATTGTGAGTACTAGTATGACGACTGTTGTCTGAAACGCTGTTGGCAATCATTTGTAGCTGTGCCGGGCCCTCACAACCAAACACAACTATGCGCCTAATTTTTTCCTAACCCCCACTCGTTATGCTCTATATTTCCCCAATTTCGTGGTCGCCAGCTTGGCGGATGCACAATTCAACTTGCACACACAGTCAAAGGATTTGACAAGTGCCACAAATACCAAGTCGGATTTCTTGATTGCTTGCACTGTGGGTTAGTTCAAAATATTGCTTTTAATAAAATCCCAGTGCTCATGGACCCTGTGCATGATTTAGATGTTGTTGCAATATTTACACATACATTTGTTTGATAAAAATAAGCTTTCTTTGTTTATTGCTCCAAGTTCAAGATTTAGTGATAAAACAGACATTTTTTTTTCATAAACTGCTCTAAATCGGGATTTTCGTGCTCCAAAAGTGACATTTTGCAGCTTCAAAAATTGTTTCGAACCCTATTTGAGCTGTAGCACCACTGACAGTAATAAAATGTCGCCAATTCAGGTAGTGTTGATAGGAGCGTGTGAATAGAGTACGCTGCAAATCAAATTTTTTATATCAAAACAGCCAACATTGTTTACATGCCGAAGAAGGCCGGCCAAAGATTCAAGAGCACAGCTGCCTCGTGCATTGGCTTGATTTTCCAGAATATACACAAATATTTCAAGACGACGTCCGCTATTACAGTGAGTCTGGTAATATAGTGAATACGACCACATGTACAGTTCTCAAACAATGCCCAAATTATGTAAGTATCTTGCAACCCCTGACAAGATGCCGGTATACCGGTTTCCTTTTACATCTTGTCAGCTGATAAATGACTTTAATAATAAGTTTGTGTTATTGTGAACAAATCCTACTTTGTGTTTCTATGAGTGAGACAAACACAAGTTGGCACAGCGCCTTGACTTTTGCATTCCAGTTATAACAAGCGCCAGCTGAGTAGAATATACCCAAGCGGCACTCGCGTCTCTTCTAGTAACTACATGCCACAAGTGAGTTCTGTCTACTTATTCCTTGATGTAACGTTTATTCAAATGTTCTTCTGCATCCTTCTTTGTCACTGCCTTTTTTTATTCTTCTGAAGAGTTTAGTGCCAGCACAGTGTTAGTGCATGCAAGTAAACCTACATTGTACTGCCCACATAACGCTTTGAACTTGAATTTGAATTTGAATTTTATTCATCAAGCGTGAACATGGAAAAGTGCATGGGTACAGATTCACTGGGAGGTCCCAAGGTAAGAACCGCAGGCGGGACCTCCCATGATGGGGAAAGAAAAAAAAAAAAAAGGTAATCATCAAGCAACACTGAAATACATTGTCAGCATAAAAAAGAGAAAGATGAATAAAAAACGAAAGAAAACAGAAAAACCATTAGAATAATAAGCAGGAACACTAAAAAACAGGGAATACATCGTCAATCTAAAAAGTCGGATTC
Organism: Rhipicephalus microplus; assembly: GCF_043290135.1. Taxonomy (NCBI): domain Eukaryota; kingdom Metazoa; phylum Arthropoda; class Arachnida; order Ixodida; family Ixodidae; genus Rhipicephalus; species Rhipicephalus microplus. The sequence continues at coordinate 20,792,627 of NC_134705.1, read as the reverse complement.
CATGTTCTTGTCCAAGATGTGAGACCTGCAAACACCTTCAAGAAGAGGTGACAGAAGCACACGGCGAGTGATTACGTCTATCATTTATTATCTAGTTTCATCTACACAAATTGAAATGATATATTTTTGATTGAATGTTTATATTGTTGCAAATGGCTCATTGGCAAAGCGGGACAGCTTGTTATTGTTAGATAAAATGGGCCTTGCATGGACAGAGTGATGAAATTACCGATAGCAGTGGCATAGAGGTATAATGCAGCCGGTCTTAATTTTGGGGATCTCAAGCTTGGCATACTTCAGTCAAGCTTTCGACCTCCAAGAGACACAAAATATTGTCTACGAGTTCAGTACTCCAGTCAGTAGGTATAAACATTTCTAGGGGGCCTTTTGAAGTTATCCGACTTGGCACATGCATAATGGAAACCAATGACAGTTCAGCCGTCCTTCTATAAATTTCAAACCTACTATTGTGAAGTGCTGCTTCTTCTGACAACACTGATATAGTGAAGCGTGTGGTTTTATCTTCTTCTTTCTTTTTTTTCCAACTCACGGATTACCCTTCGACTCACACAGTTGCTCATGGTGGCTTTTCCCCCACCCGCAGCTTCTCCTTTGTTTGGATTGGAGCAAATGCATATACTCTCTGGGGCTACGGAAATAAGTTCCAGCCTTGAAGAAGATAAGTCCACCTGTCAAAAGGTTGCCTTGAGCACAGATTCATATTGCTTCATCGCAAGCTTCCATCCTGTCGTTGTTACATTACTGTTTGTCATACTTGCCTTAAAGTTCCTCTCCGCACAATACCAATTAGTTTTAGCCATTATCTCTCTTGTTAAGCTACGACCCTGTGCTTTTTTTTTTTTACCCACTCCTTCCAACTGGACTAGGATAAAGGCTGGTGCACGCTCGTTGAATAAAAGTGAAGGCCGTAGAGGCATACTAAGCTGCTCGACGATGACTAGCGGACTTGCAAAACAACCAGACACGTGTATATGACGCCCACCATCGCGATGACCATTATGTACGTAGCTGTGTTGTACGAAACGGCATTCACAGAATAGTTCATTTAGAAGAAACAGTGGAAGTCGATCGTTTCATTGAAAAGTGACAGATCTGCAACAATAACTCGTAACTTGCTACGCCTGACAAAGAATGGTACAGGGAACAGCGTTCTTTCTGTAAAAGTTACGGGACACTCAACATGTGCAAGCATGTATGACATTACGCAGAAGAAGGCGTATGGATGACTGTGTGGGGAGTCATAGCAACGGCTAGAAGGTACCGCTTGTCTATCATGTGAATACGATGCAACTTGGCTTTTATTTCTCGGCACGTACCAGAGACGGAGGGAAGTGGAAGACGCCGAAACAGACCAGGTGCGGGAGGCAGAGTTGTCTTTTGTCTTTTTAAAGCACAGCTGTTATGCTCGAGGTGTCGCAAAAGAAGAGTGATCGTAATAATAAAACGGCATACGTTCTTTTTTTCCATTTGGCTCGCAGAAAACACACTTAATTGTCCGTCGTGTGCTGTAGTTGTCGTGAAAGAGGTATAGAAAGAGTGATAAATGCTTGGCTTCAAAAATTTTTATACCAGGCGGTGCCACTTATCCAAACGCGAGCGTGGTAACTACTCGGCTATCCAACTTTTCTTTCACGGTAGTTATTCAACGTAGACATAGTATTTTGAAGCAGTTCACTGCAGACAGAAAACTGATGTGTCCATTCAGCTCGTATTGTGAATCAACGGCGAACACATAGTGCTAAAGGATTCACTTATTAGATCTGGTAATAGTAATTTTGAATTGCGTGAAAGAGCGGTGGTACGTATAAACATCTCTCCAATTCAGTATTTCTATTTGGCACTTTCCGTTTGCTCCCACACATCTCATGGCTGAGTAACCGTCCAAATAAAGCGAGATCTTGAGGGGATTATCAGCTATCTGTTTTTCTGTAAGGTGCGCCATGCTAGAAGTTCGTAGGGTAATAAGAGGGTAGGAAAAGGAAGTGAGGGTAAGCCAAAGAGGAACAAGTAAAGAGAGAGAGAAATGAGAGCACATCAGAGAAAAGGAAATAAATGTAGGTAGGCATCGGACTACAGAAAGGTAGGAAAAGGAAGATTTAAAGAAAAAAAAATATCCGGGCAACAAAAGGGAAAAGAAAAGAAAAACATAGAAAACTAGAATACATAAATGTGTTTGCTGACAGCGAACAGGGACTTAACTAAGTTGCATGTGTAGTTTCTGGACACCGCATTCTTCTCGCACTGAAGTATCGAATTAGCACTCAATAAACGCTTAAGCATTGGCTGTTTTGATGTGGTATTCATTGCAAAAAATTTAAATACATTGTTGCATTGGCGGAAAATATACTTGAAGTGCAGTATGCTGACAGAATCTTGGAAGATCGTCGTGAAAGGCTGCACATGTTTTGAACAGGAAATAGAAGACAGCAAAAATTTCAGTTAGTCATGTTTATAGAAAGGCCTGTGGTCTCTAAGACGTTCGTCTGAAATGGTTTACTCCAATTCCTTTTATTTACGTATCACCAGCTGCCAGTAATGTTATATTTTTATAGTACCTATATGTAGCTTGATGGCTGCTTTAAACTGCTCACTTAATTTGGCCTAAGGTTCATCTGACTGTATATAACTTTTGAAAGGCCAAATATAATGTTAATGTAACTACACGTTCCAAATTTTGAGATGTAATGTTTACGAGTTCTTTGGAAATTGAGGAACTTGTAATGGCAACTCATCCTAAAATTGGGAAGGAACAAACAACTATGTTAGTTCCTGTTTTAGAGGAATGTGTAGGACATTAGTACTCGGTAATCTGGTTCTGCTTTGATCCCTCTCCCGTCGCATTGAACTTTTAGAGAAGCTACTTCCAAATATTTCAGAACTTAACACATCTTACGTCAAGTGACCAAAGTCACCTTCAAAATCGCTCTCAGTGACCCCACCGTCGCTCACCCTCGTACTGACATAGTGATTGTTACGTGCCTCAAGCGAAGATTCTACTGTCTTCTTTTTATCACCAGGTAATTACACTTAACTGACTTGTTAATTAGCATGGTGTTGGTGTGATGGCAGTAGGGAAATGCGTACTCGCATGAAAAAAAAATGAGAGAGAGGACAAAAACGAAGACGACGTGGAGAGACATTTTGTCAGGCGCTGAATTTGATCTGTGTATAGTGTAAATATGTTTCTCCCCGTAACAATAAGGCGTTTCAAAACTCATCTTTCTTACAGGCTCTTATAAAAGTACTGTACACCTAACTCAACATATCGGTTAGCAAAAAGTTTTTCAAGGCAATCACGTGCTCATGCCTTTTATATTTATTGTACATACTGAGGCCACTATGCCTGACTTAGAAATATACATTTTCAAGTTCCCCATATTCAAAATGCTTGAAGGTGGTGCACTAACTCACATGAATTTCAAAATATTTTTGTAGCCATCTTGCTATTTTTATATCCACTGCGAAAACAACTAAGCCTTCGTTTGCACAACATACTTGTTTTTCAAATCGCTTATTCCACTCTCTCACACACTTCAGAAAAAAAAAAAAGATTTTTGAACTTGCATGCACTGAGCTGGTATTCAAGAATATTGAGTTTCTGATCCTAACATTTATAAATAAAAAAAAATGTGCTAAAGTTGGTTTCATTGTCTATGCCTACTTCATATCGGAAAAAACAGTTTCAGGCTTAGCTTCCGTCTGCTCGAAGACAACAACTACTAATTCAATTCTTGTTTCATCATTGTGACACTGTCTAATCTACGGTACCTGCCCAGGACGTACCACGCAGCTCGGTTTTGAACACTTTCTCTCTGAAAAATGAGGGTGGCTTCCGATGGATTTCATAGTGGGCAGGCATACACTAATATTGGTCTTGCACACGTAGTAAATGCATTACCTTTTAATTATATCTCGCGACATCTTAGGTTTGGTTGAACAAAGTTCAGTGCCCGTCCAGCCTCACTATCTCACTGATATGCGCACTGCATGAACATTCAGCCGAAACCATGACACCTAAGTATTTAGAATTATCAACTGTGTCAACCAACTTCTTATTTATACAGTATTTAGTTATACAGTATTTCTTTGCCAGTGGTTTTTGCTTTTTCGTGAAACAATATTAATAAACTTTTTAGCAATAAAACACATGTTCAACTGTTTACACCAGTCATGAATCCTATCAAGTCTCCCTGAAGTGCTGTTGCGTCCTGATCACAATATACACCACGCAGTCATTTGCAAACAGTCGTAAAATGGAGGTAACGCCCAAATTTATGTTGTTTATATATATATATATATATATATATATATATATATATATATATATATATATCATCATCATCAATAGCCTGACTACGTCCACTGCAGGACAAAGGCCTCTCCCATGTTCCGCCAGTTAACCCGGTCCTGTGCCTGCTGCTGCCAATTTATACCCGCAAACTTAATCTCATCTGCCCACCTAACCTTCTGTCTTCCCCTAACCCGCTTGCCTTCTCTGGGAATCTAGTCAGTTACCCTTAACGACCAGCGGTTATCCTGTCTATGCGCTACATGCCCGGCCCATGTCTATTTCTTCTTCTTGATTTCAGCTATGATATCCTTAACCCCCGTTTGTTCCCTAATCCACTCTGCTCTCTTCTTGTCTCTTAAGGTTACACCTACCATTTTTCTTTCCATTGCTCGCTGCATCGTCCTCAATTTAAGCTGAACCTTCTTTGTAAGCCTCCAGGTTTCTGCTCCGTAGCTAAGTACCGGCAAGATACAGCTGTTATATACCTTCCTCTTGAGGGATAGTGGCAATCTACTTGTCATTATTTGAGTGTGCTTGCCAAATGCGCTCCACCCCATTCTTATTCTTCTAGTCACTTCAATCTCGTGGTTCGGCTCCGCAGTTATTACCTGCCCTAAGTAGACATAGTCTTTTACAACTTGAAGTGCACTATTACCTATCTCGAAGCGCTGCTCTTTTCCGAGGTTGTTGTACATTACTTTCGTTTTCTGCAGATTCATTTTAAGACCCACCTTTCTGCTCTCCTTGTCTAACTCCGTAATCATGAGTTGCAATTCGTCCCCTGAGTTACTCAGCAATGCAATGTCATCGGCGAAGCGCAGGTTACTAAGGTACTCTCCTTTAAATCTTATCCCTAACTGTTCCCATTCTAGGCTTCTGAAAACCTCCTGTAAGCACGCGGTAAATAGCATTGGGGAGATTGTGTCCCCCTGCCTTACACCCTTCTTGATTGGTATTCTGTTGCTTTCTTTATGAAGCACTATGGTAGCAGTTGATCCCCTGTAGATTTCTTCCAGGATGTTTATATATACTTCATCGACGCCCTGATTCCGCAGTGTCTGCATGACGGCTGATATTTCTACTGAATCAAACGCCTTCTCGTAATCTATGAAGGCTATGTATAGTGGTTGGTTATACTCTGAGCATTTCTCTATTACCTGATTGATAGTATGAATGTGGTCGATTGTTGAGTAGCCTGTTCGAAATCCTGCTTGTTCCTTTGGTTGATTGAATTCTAATGTTTTCTTTACTCTGTTAGCAATTACCTTTGTAAATAGCTTGTATACTACAGAGAGCAAGCTAATCGGCCTGTAATTCTTCAAGTCCTTGTCATCTCCTTTCTTATGTATTAAGATGATGTTAGCGTTCTTCCAAGACTCTGGTACCCTTCCCGTCAGGAGACACCTCGTAAACAGGGTGGCTAGTTTTTCTAACACAATCTGTCCTCCATCTTTCAGCAGATCTAATGTTACCTAATCCTCACCAGCAGCTTTGCCTCTTTGCATGCTCTCCAAAGCTTTTCTGACTCCTTCTATCATTACTGGCGGGGTGTCATCTGGGTTACTGCAAGTTCTTATAGTATTAAGGTCGTGGTTGTCTCGGCTACTGTACAGATCTCTGTAAAAGTTCTCCGCTATTTTAACTATCCTATTCATATTGGTAGTTATTTTGCCTTCTTTGTCCCTTAGTGCATACATCCGATTTTTTGCCTATCCCAAGTTTCCTCTTCACTGCTTTGACACTTCCTCCGTTTTTCAGAGCGTGTTCAATTCTCTCCATGTTATACCTTCTTACATCGGATACCTTACGCCTGTTAATCAACTTCGAAAGCTCTGCCAGTTCTATTTTGTCTGTTGTACTTGAGACTTTCATAATTTGACGCTTCTTAATGAGATTGTTCGTTTCCTGGGAAAGCTTGCCAGTGTCCAGTCTAACTACCCTGCCTCCAACTTCCACTGCGCGCTCCGTAATGATACTCGTCAGATTATCATTCATTGTATCTATGCTAATTTTGGTTTCCTCACTAAGAGCCGAGTACCTGTTCTGAAGCGACGCTCTGAATTCCTGTATTTTCCCTCTCAGTGCTAGCTCATTGATTGACTTCTTGCGTGTATCAGTTTCTGTCGTTCCTTCTTCAAGTCTAGGTGAATTCGAGACCGTACCATTCTATGGTCACTGCATCGTACCTTGCCAACCACTTCCACATCCTGCACAATGCCTGGGTGTGCACTCATTATAAAGTCTATTTCGTTCTTATTTTCGCCATTCCCCGCAGGGGCGCCCGCGCAAGTAGGCGTTTGGTGTGTAGCGACACCACGGACCCGAGCTAACGAGGGAGTTTTGACTCTCTCCCACGCCTAGCCGTGCGTGGCTTTGCCGTGTCCGGGGAAAAGGGGATCCTGGGGGTTGAGCCAATGCTGGGTGATTGGACCTTTAAGGCCCCCCGGCAGAGGTAACACACCCCTTTGGCCCCGGCTTCACGTAGACGGCACCCCCGGATTGACCCGCCCGGGGGGAATCGGCAGTTGCCTTTTCCTGTCTCCACCTCACATCTTCGTCTTTCCTCTCACTTTAAATCTTTCCTGTCCTCTACTCACTTCCATTGACTTCCGTGTTTCCTGGCGGCAAGGGTTAACCCTGTGTGGCTATCCTACTTTGGATACACCATATTCGGTTATAGTGGTGGCGTACAGCTGGCGTCTGCGGGGCCTGTACTTACAGACCCTCCAGCGTCCCCTTGTAGGACTCCATGGTGGGTGGCTGGCGCCGCTGCCGAAAGTAAGCATTAACATATGGCATGTTCCTTCCCCCCACTCCCTGATCGCCCTCAGAAAAGAGGGCGCACCGATGAAGTTTTCCAGTTTTTTGGTAACCAGAAAGTATCTTTTCCCCGATTTCATGTTATTCACGCTGACACACCCGGCAAATCAGTGCGAACACTTTCACCTTTACTTGTATCAAAGTCTTTGACGGAAATCTTTGGCCCAGGATATAAAGCTTCGAGAATGGCAAGTGGTGACCTCCTGTTGGAGCTCCGCGACCAGAAACAATATGAAAAATTGCCTAACCTTGTGAAATTTGGAGATACCAACTTAATAGTAACCCCACACAGAACCATGAACACCACCCGTAGCGTTGTCTCAGATGATGACCTGTTAGGGCTGACGGAGGCTGAACTCCTGGAGGGTTTCAGCGAACAGAATGTCATAAACGTAAAACGAATCAGCATGAGGCGTGATGGCAAAGAAGTCCACACTAAACACCTGATACTTACCTTCAATTCAAGTGTACTGCCCGACTCCGTTGAGGCTGGGTATATCAAGCTTCGAGTTAGGCCATATATACCAAACCCCCTCCGATGTTTCAAATGCCAACGGTTCGGCCACAGTTCACAGAAATGCCGAGGCCGCCTAACTTGCGCGAAATGCAGTGCTGAAGAGCACACATCAGATGCCTGTGAAAACTCTCTTCACTGTGCGAACTGTAATGGGGAACATGCCGGATACTCGCGGTCATGCCCGTGCTGGAAAAAGGAAAAGGAAATTGTCACAATTAAGGTAAAACAAAATATTTCATTCAAGGAGGCACGAAGGCAGGTGTCCTGCCTACCAGAAACTAGCTTTGCCGAAGTGGCGCAACAGGGGGCAGCGCCACGACGGCCCCTGGCGCCTGTCTGGCACACGCGTAGTGAGCCAGCGGTGACGCCATTCGCCCCCTCGGCGGTTGCAGCCAGTGCTGCTCCGCCATCCAAGAAAGACCCACCAACCTCTGGGCTGGGGGCCCCGAAGGTCTCGTCTTTTGAGGCGAGGCCCTCAAAACAAATGCAGCGCTCGCAAGAGCGCCTGTCCAGCGCCTCGCAAGAGGCAAGTGACACAACTCTGAGCGTGAGGGCGCAGCAAGCGCCTAAGGATCGGCGCGACTCCGTCGACCGATCCAAAAAAGAAAAATCTCGTGTCACGGCCCCTGGAAAGGGTCCGTGAGCTAATTCTCTATCCTTGAGCACACAGCACAAAACACATTTAAAATGGACACGCAGATTTTACAGTGGAATGTGAGAGGACTTCTCCATAACCTCGATGATATTATAGAACTCCTTAATAAACACACTCCAAAGGTGCTGTGTGTTCAGGAAACACACCTCAAGTCCACACAAACAAACTTCCTAAAGCAATATGCCATCTACCGCAAAGACCGTGACGACGCTGCCGCCTCGTCGGGCGGTGTCGCTATAATAGTTGATAAAGGTGTTGCCTGTAAGCAATTAAACCTCCGAACTTCTCTTGAAGCAGTTGCTGTCCGAGCAGTGCTGTTCGGGAAGCTACTAACAATTACTTCTATTTGCATTCCTCCGTGCTATCAACTTTCGAAGACAGAATTTCTAAGCTTCATTGATGAACTTCCTCCGCCATATATAGTCGTTGGTGATCTAAATGCACATAATCCTCTATGGGGCGACTCCCGTTTGGATGCACGAGGACGCCTAATAGGACACTTTCTGTTTTCGTCAGGTGCATGTTTACTTAACAAAAAAGAATCAACATATTATAGTACTACGCACAACACATACTCTTCTATAGACCTGAGTATTGTCTCGAGTACACTAATTCCTTATCTGGAGTGGTCTGTTCTCAAGAACACCTTTGGGAGTGACCACTTCCCGATAATGTTGAAGCTAACTAAAGAAGATACATGCTCGCCTGACTTTCCTCACTGGAACAGCAAGTCGGCCAACTGGGAACTGTTCCGAGAAAACACATTTTTAGATGGAGGGGACATTGCTGATTTTAATATAGACGATGCTGCGGCATACCTAACAGATTTTATTATTGACGCTGCAGCGAAATGTATTGAGCAAACTAAAGGAATGTCTAATAAGCGTCGCATTCCATGGTGGAATTACGATTGTCGGAAAGCGCGAAATAGTCAAAATAAAGCTTGGAGATTACTCCGAAATTACCCAACGGCTGAAAACCTCGACAATTTTAAACAGGTGAAGTCACAAGCTAGAAGAACGCGTCGTCTTGCAAAGAGAGAAAGTTGGAATAGGTACATCTCCAGTATAAATTCTTACACCGACGAAACGAAGGTTTGGAATAGGGTAAATAGGTTATTGGGTCGGGAGTCACACCCCCTATCCTTGGTAAGTAGCCGAGGTGCGAGCCTAGAGGAGCAGGCGGACTGCCTAGGCGAACACTTTGAATACGTCTCAAGTGCACCAAACTATACAGAAACTTTCTTAAAATTCAAAGAACGCGAAGAGCGACAGCCCCTTAAATGTAAACGTCCATCCAGTGAGTCTTACAACTGCCCATTTACATTAGCTGAACTTAAGGCATCTCTTGCGTGCTGCAACAACTCAGCGCCAGGTGTTGATCGTATAACATACGAAATGGTCAAGTACCTTTGCCCAGAAGCACTAAAAACGCTCCTAACCCTCTTCAATACCATGTGGGCAGCTGGGTATATTCCATTGTCATGGAAAGAAGCTATAGTCATCCCAGTACTTAAACAAGGCAAAGATCCGTCTTTGGCCGCCAGCTACAGGCCAATAGCGCTAACGAGCTGTCTATGCAAACTATATGAGAAAATGATAAACCGGCGCTTAATCCACTTTTTAGAAAGTAACAATACACTAGACCCCCTTTAGTGTGGTTTCAGAGAGGGGAGGTCGACAACAGACCACCTTGTTCGCATAGAGACATACATCAGAGATGCATTTATTCATAGGCAGTTTGTACTTTCGGTATTCCTAGACTTAGAGAAGGCGTATGACACCACATGGCGATTTGGGATTCTCCGCGATCTTGTCACCATGGGCATCCGTGGGAACATGCTAAACACAATTAAAAGTTACCTGTCTAACCGAACCTTTCGCGTAAAAGTGGGAAATGCTCTCTCCAGAACTTTCACCCAAGAGACTGGTGTTCCACAAGGGGGCGTGCTTAGTTGCACACTCTTTATTGTAAAAATGAACTCCCTGCAGTCAGTCATTCCAAGTGCGATGTTTTATTCCGTGTATGTTGATGATGTGCAGAGGAGTTTCAAATCATGCAATATGTCTGTCTGCGAACGACAAGTGCAGCTTGGAATGAATAAATTCACTAAATGGGCGGATGAAAACGGTTTTAAAATAAACACGAAGAAAAGTACTTGCATACTTTTCTCTAACAAACGAGGGGTAATGCCACAACCAAATGTTGCAATCAAGGGAGACCAACTCTCTGTAAGCAGCGAGCATAAATTCCTGGGAACCACTTTAGATTCTAAGCTTACGTTTATTCCCCATATTAAATATGTCAAAATGAAATGTTTGAAAGCGATGAACGTCCTAAAACTCCTGTCACGTACAACATGGGGTAGTGATCGAAAGTGCCTCTTGAAGTTATACAAAAGCCTTGTCGGGTCGCACCTTGATTATGCCTCTATAATTTATCATTCCGCAACGCCAAGTGCATTAAAAATCCTAGACCCCGTTCACCATCTGGGTATCCGACTTGCAACCGGTGCTTTCAAGACAAGCCCGATCCAGAGCCTCTATGTAGAGTCGAATCAGTGGTCACTTCACCTGCAGCGATCCTATAGCAGTTTCACATATTTTATAAAGGTACGTGCAAACATCAAGCATCCATCTTATTCAACTATAAACGATATGACCGCTGCCACCCTCTTCCATAATCGACCCACAGTGAGAAAGCCGTTCTCCTTGCGTGTGAGAAACTTATGTGAGGAATTGGGTGTTCCGCTGCTGGAACTCTGTCCTACGCCCACAGCGATACTTTTACCGCCGTGGCAGTGGCAGCTTATACACTGTGACACCTCATTTGTTGAGATCACTAAACACGCACCAGAAGCACATATTAAAATGCATTTCCGAGAACTCCAGTCCAACTACTCATGCGTAGAGTTTTATACTGACGCTTCTAAGTCGCATGCAGGGGTGGCTTATGCAGCCGTCGGACCATCCTTCTCGGAATCCGGCGTGCTGCACCCGGAAACAAGTATATTTACGGCTGAGGGTTATGCACTATTGTCCGCTGTGAAGCATATACGGAAATCAAACATAGAAAAATCAATTATATTCACAGACTCGTTAAGCATCGTAAATGCATTAAGATCCCTTTTCAGATTCAGAAATCCGATAATAATTGAGCTATATTCCGTTCTGTGTACAGCGTATATGTCCAACCAGCATGTTACTATTTGCTGGGTACCTGGCCATAGAAGTATCGAGGGCAATGTGTTAGCTGACCAAATGGCCACGTCAATTATAATGCGCGCTATTAACCCCACCGCTACTGTCCCTGCAACAGATCTAAAACCCTTTCTACGAAAGAAACTGCGAAACCACTGGCAACGTTTGTGGGACACAGAAATAAATAATAAGCTTCATTTGATTAAGCCGCGGTTGGGTTACTGGCCCTCCGCTACAAGAACACGGCGAACTGATGTCCTATCCTGTCGCCTCAGAATAGGACACACTTATGGTACTCATAACTTTCTTCTGACTGGCGATGAACCTCCTACTTGTGGTAGATGTGGTGACAGGCTAACCGTCCTCCACGTCCTCCTGGAGTGTGCGGAAGCTGAAAGGGAGAGAAAGAAATATTTTGCTTTAGCATACCGCTATAATCTTCCTTTACATCCGATTATGTTTCTCGGTGAAGAGCCGCTTTTTGATACAAAATCAGTTTTAAGCTTTTTAAAGGATGTAGTACTGAATGTGTTTAGTCCAACATTGAATGTTTTTAGCCCAACAGGTTCATAGCACATCCTCTGTTCAGAGGATGCTGCTGTGATAGCAGATTTCAATGAGCCCAGGCCTCCATGCTCTTGTTTTAAGGGCTCTGTCGAGGCACTGGTGCTCCATGCCAAGTTTTTATTTGACATACTTATCACTTTTAAATCATTTTATGTCTCCATAGCACACATCATTTGTCATTGCCATAATTTTACCATATGTATATTTTTACACACCTACAGCGACTGTTTTTTAGGCCCATTTACAGCAACGTCACATTTGTTTTATCTACACTGCACATCCCACAATTCATTATCATCGCTCTGGCGCTCTTTGGCCATATCTGGCCCTTGCGCCAATAAACACCACCAATCATCTTATTTTCGCCATTAGGGCTCCTCCATGTCCACTTGCGGTTTCCTCGTTTTTGGTAGAAGGTATTTAAAATCCGTAAATTATTGCGTTCTGCGAATTCTACTAGTAACTCTCCTCTGGCGTTCCTAGTACCGATGCCATAATCTCCTACTGCCTGGTCTCCAGCCTGCTTCTTCCCTACCTTTGCATTAAAGTCTCCCATCAGTATTGTGTACTGTGTTTTTACCTTACTCATTGCCGATTCCACGTCTTCATAGAAGCTTTCAACTGAAGCATCATCATGGCTGGATGTAGGCGCGTAAGCCTGTACCACCTTCATCTTGTATCTCTTGTTCAGTTTAATTACGATACCTACCACCCTTTCATTAATGCTATAGTATTCCTCTATGTTGCCAGCTATGTTTCTGTGAATTAGGAAGCCCACTCCCAGTTCTCTTCTGTCAACCAAGCCCCGATAGCAAAGGACATGCCCATTCTGTAGCACCGTATAGGCCTCATCTGTCCTCCTAACCTCACTAAGCCCTATTATATCCCATTTAACACCCTCTAGCTCCTCGAATAGTACAGCTAGACTTCCCTCACTAGATAAGGTTCTAGCGTTAAACGTTGCCAAGTTCATGTTCCAATGGCGGCCTGTCCGGATCCAGAGATATATATATATATATATATATATATATATATATATATAAATATATAAATAAAATAATATAAGTCCCATTACAGAGCCCTGTAAGATTCCTGCAGTGTCGTTTACGTAACTCGACTTTTGCCATTAACAACAACAAAGTGGCTGCGCTCTGATAAAACTGTTTCAGTCCACTTGATAACATCGCTATTATACCTGTTTGCTTAAGTTTGAAAATAAAAAGGGAGTGGGTAATCGTGTGGAGAGCTTCTAGAAAATCAAAAAACAAACAATCTGGCCTTCAGCATCAATTTCACACCTTAAATCATGATAGAATTTTACAAGTTGAGTAGTGTAGGTCAAGCCCTTACGGGAACATTGCTGTTCTTTAATTAGGATATTGTTCTGTGCGAAGTGATTCATGATTATGTGTTTCGTTAATTTGCCTACTATACATGTCACGAAAAGAGACCTATCATTTAGGACATTGTTCCTCAAACCATCTTTATGTAGAGGCAAAAATAGTTGGATTGAGCCGTAATTCTGTGTCCACTGATTATTTTGCACCAGCAAACTGCTTTACATTATTTGTTAATCTTCTGCACTCACCTATTAAGACAATAATATCTTTGTTTTCTTGAGCTTTCCTTTCATTTATTGGCTACGATTGTTCTTACCTTTGCCATGTCTTCTCTTTGCAGGTATTTTGGAATGCAGGCTGCCAACTGATAGCTTTAAATTTTCAATCACTAGGTCAGTAGTGTTTCATTTCTTTTATATGTTGAAATAATTCTAGGGCATGTGGACGTGATGTATATTTATTCTTTTTTTTAAACAGACCAAACTGAGTCAGTCATCCGTACTTCTTCAGAACAGAAATCTTGTGCATTTCAGAATAACTATCAGTGGGCTTGGCAATGTAGTGACACCCTGTACTGGCAAGCCATCTCACGGCTCCTTTTCCTGTGGGCATGCTGATACTGGCATAATATTAATTAGTAGTTTTTGAAGGAAGTCATTTGCTAGTGGAACACAACCCTAGTTGGCCCAGTCACTGGACTTTTCCTTAGTGTAGTGGCTTCTTTTGCCAATGTGGAGTGTGCATTGTGTTTGCAGGAAAACGTTGAGAAAAATACTGAAAAAAGAGTGACACATTCTAGCAATGTTAACTGCAACAAAAGCACAATATAAGGACACAATCCTTACATTGCTTTTCATTAGGCTTGTGCGAATAGTGAATTTTTGGTTCGAAGCGAATTCGAAGCGAATAGTGATTTTGATCGAATAATTTCGAATCGAATTCGAATGGTATATATGTCATATAAAAAAAGATATTCATCATGACAAAACTAACCGGCACAACATTTCTTTCAAATTGAAACTGGGGCTCTATGCAAATGCAATTTATTTTTTCGTTCAAAGGAAGTCAAAGCAACCTTGAGTAGTAGTTTCGGTAGGATGCGTGTGATAACCTGTGAGATACTTAATGTTTTAAAATTTATTATACTAGGATTACATAAGCTGTCATATTAAGCTTAATAAAATGAAGAATTGATTTGAGGGTTACATGTTCCTTTAAAGGGGCCCTGCAACACTTTTTCACGTAGCCATGGAGCCAGTAAAGATGCTTGTTGCCTCACAAATTTACTGTAGCAAAGTTTCTGGAATCACTCCAGTATGAGCAGAGTTCCAAAATTGGCGTACGTTGCAATGGGATTCTCTCTTCTAGTCTTGACGAAATAGCTAGAAGCTAAGCAGGGAGGAATGGCACGGCGAAAGAAAATAATCCACACGCAGCTCATGACCTTGAGCACCTCTTTTTTTTTTTCTTCGAATACGTGGCTTTTCAGTGCGATCGTACCCATACTCGTGGACAAGCGGCGGCCCCGGTAACGACAAGCGCACCATGCTCAAAGAGCCATATATATCTTCTTGGCTGTGACAAGTGATTTTTGAGCCTGTAGGGTCACTTCCCCAGGAAAGAAAGCAGTTTTTAGCTTTGAAAATTTATTGTGAATTACAGGCCATGTGCTGCGCTACAATATTTGCCTCGCGTGTTTTCGGTAGCCTCGACTACCGATCGGCAGCGTTTTCTGACAATGTACAGTTAATGTTGCAACGCCCCTTTAAATTTGAAGGGGGCTTCACGGCAAAACAAATGTTCTTTGAATAAGCGTTTTCACTGTTTAACACTTCTACAGTGCAGTGAAACCACCTCTACAGGTGGTGACGTGCAGATCAATATAACCTATTCGTTCATTGCGAATACTTCCAAAATATTCGATAATTTAAATTCGAATCGAAGCGAACTCGAATACTCAACTATTTGTTCGAATATTCAAAGCATTCAAATATTCACACAAGCCTACTTTTCATGAATAACAATGAATGATACTTAAAGAATGACTAACCCCACTATTGTATTGAAACTACAAAGGCTCACAGAGGATCAAAGTGCAGTGTATGTCTGGAAATATGGTTACTATAATTTTGCCAGGGCTGGGCAAAGATAATTGAAATGGTATCCTGATATGATACAAGATACTCGGGCTAGAGGTATTTGAGATACAGATACAAGATACTTCCAAAAAAGGGTATATTCAATTCAATACTTTCCAACTGTATTTTTAGGTACTTCGATAAATTTGTAAATTTGCTGTTACAGATCTACATATGAAGCAGCAAATGCCCACATACGGAAATGTTTTCATGAAAATGTTTAAACTGCAACTAGCTTTAATTTCGAATTAACATCTGTTTGAATCTGTCTTTCTTGGTCAATTAATATTAGTTTCATCCCTAAGCAAGTAACATTTAAACCTGCTTTCAACGAACCTCCATATAACGAATTTCACGATATAACAAAGTGTTTCTATTTCCTACCGTTACTCTATAGAAGCACATGTATTTGCAACCTCTATGTAACAAAGTAGCAGTGGGAGACAACCTTGATATAACAAATTTTCTCACAGACAATTTAGGAATTTCGCTCCGCATTTCGGCATTTAGGTACGAGCATGGATCTTCCGCGGCTGCCTCGCTGCTAACGAGCGGCGCGCATGGTGCGCCAGGCAAGAGCGAGCGCTAGTTGTTGCGGATGGGTGAGCGCGATGCGAGCAGGCTGACCTGCATTCCACGAGCCAATGTTGTCACTACTTTCACTGCCACTGGGGCATGCGTGGGTGTGCCCCCTTCGCCACTGCGAATCAAAATTAAAAAAAAAAACTATTTTTGCATGTTTGCAGTGCCATGCTTCTAGTTAGTGTCACATATGTGGGGCCGTGCTGGTAGGGAGGAGGGCGCTTTACCGAATAATTTTCCACGGTATCTGTGTCATCCATGTCATTCACTGTTCCATTTTCGAAGCCATGCACGCATGCACAGTTTTACTGCACACGCATCGTGTGGCCCCCAACAGATTGAGCTTTGCTTTTTTTTATTGCGATATAGCAATTATATGGACAGTCTTGCCTGGCTTTTTGTCGGCTCTACAGCCGTCATTCACTGTATATGTATAAGTATCTATATATATGAAAGCTCAAGAAAAGAAAAAAAAAGCCGCCCACGCTCGGCGCCCAGCTTGTCACAATCAGCCGACGGGCGCTTTTCATCCATGCGTACTTGTCCCGGCGAATAGGGAGTGGGGGAGGAAGGGGATGATGTTGGTGCGCTTATCCTTCGGCGGGAAGAATCGCGCACCTTTGACCTTGACCAGAACGAGGGTATTTAGTTGGAAGGCGCAAAAAGCTCACTTCGCTCGCTAGACAGGCGCCGTTTGCGAAAAGAGTGTGCTTTTCAAACACAGAGATGTAACAACTGGGGCATTTGTTAGTTCGCACTCATATCTGTACCATATCTGTATCTGTACCATATCTGTACTCATATCTGTACTCATATCTGTACTCATATCTGTATCTGCACTCATATCTGTGATTACGTTTTGTACGTCCTTTTTGTTTTGTTTAAACAGTGCATAATTGTCCAGTGGTAAATGTCAGTTCGCTCTCGTCCTGTGTATGTTATTTTCCTGCATCATTTGTGCTTGAGCTGTGCACTGCACGCTTTTTCTGATTGCAGTTCTCAGCGTTAAATTTCAAGTTGTTGCTATTCATTGCTTCGTTTTGCAAAAAAACTGGATTTTCTTAATTTCGGACAACCGTGTCATCACCATCGAAGAGGTTGTCAAATTAGGCGCTGATGGAAACTTGTTGATACCACGGTGACAACGAATCTTCAGAGGTCGACTCACAGACTTCCATCTTTCGTGACCTCGCAAGTTGGCAGGCTGGCAGTTTTCATGATTAGTTCATTAGTTTTAGCAATACGCTGGCACATTGAATGCGATACAATAGCAAAAAATTTTAATCTTATAAGAAGTAAGGCTGGCAACCAACTCTTTTGGATGTGATATCGTGGAACTCCTACAAAACGCTGGTGTAAGCAAATACGGCCGCTCCAGGGTAAAGTGCTTTTTTCACACCATTCCTTCGCGTTGAAACCGCACTGATACTCGCCGAGATAGCCAGCGCGCCAGCGATTGCGACCACCCTTAAAATTCAAACTCATTACTGCTACTCGAGTGATCCCCCCTCCCCTCCCTCTCCGCGTTGTTTCAAGCTTGTTCAAGACGGGTGGTTTACTAAGAGAATTCGACAGCTGTTTTAACACACAAGAGATGTTACTTTATGCACTTTCCAGGCGATAGAGATAGGCTGTCTTATTTCTTCTCTGCTTCAGCAGTGCTCGTGCGCTTTTACACAGTCATGAAAGTTTTGATTCGCGGGGGCATGTTAAAAATTTGGACTTGTTAAGGAACTTGGCACCTACGGTGAAAACCCGCTGAGAGTGTGCATATAATTACTATTGTGTGAAGAAGAAGATGTGCCTGCAGCGAGCAGCATCGCCAACGCCCGGCTCTCTCGGCTCGTGCTTCGGTTCGTTGCTGTGCCGATCGCTGGACGGTTGTTCACGCTGTCTCGTCGCTGTCTTTAACGACTCATAAACCTCCTCACATTTGGTGGAAGGTGCTGTTGATCCCCGTCGCTACACCCTGGAGCTGCGAAGCCGCACGCTACCACCTGTCATGACTGCCAACGCCACTACATCGACGCCTCCGCTCCAGTTCAACTGCCCTGGCCATCCTACGCTACGGGAGCCGAAGGTCTTCAGCGGTGCAGATGGGACCGACGTCGAAGACTGGCTCGAGCACTACGAACTCGTGAGCGCCAACAATAAATGGGATGAAGCCGACAAGCTGGGCCACGTGATATTTTATCTCACTGGCGTCGCCGAATTGTGGTTTAATAACCACAAACACAACATTCCCACATGGAGCGTCTTCAAGACGTCATGTGCTGAAGTGTTCGGTCGGCCGGCTGTCCGCAAGCAGAGGGCAGAACAGCGCCTGCGCGTCCGTTCTCAGCAGACTGGCGAGACCTTTACCAGCTATATTGAGGACGTCGTCGACCTTTGTCGACGTGTGAATGACACCATGCCCGAATCTGACAAGGTGAAAAACATCATGAAGGGCATCGACGACGGCGCATTTCAAATGCTCTTGGCAAGGAATCCAAGCACAGTTTCTGAAGTCGTCAGCTTGTGTCAGAGCTACGACGAGTTGAAAAAGCAACGCACTCTGACTAGGCAGCCTAAGCCTGGTGGTGAGTCGCTGTCCAGTTTCGACTCCATGCCGGACAATTCACCATTGCTTCAGCAAGTCCGAGCCTTCGTCCGTGAGGAAGTCGCCCGCCAACTTTCCCTAGTGCCCTTTACTCACGAGACCACCACCCGTCTACCTGCCCCGCTTCACACTGCTATATCGGAAGAGGTTGCACAAGCTGTTCCTCTTGCGCACTACGAGCCACCTCTACCTAGCCGTGGTCCCTGCCCGGGTGGCGTGCAGCCGGTAGGCGCTCCTGTCGCCTATCCACCAGCCGTTCAGCCTGTGGCCGCGCCCCTAACGTATGCAGCGCAGCCTGTGGCTCCTCCTGTCGCCTTTTCGCAAGAGATGCAGCCCGTAGCCGCGCCACTCACATATGCAGACGCTGTACGTAGGCTCCCGCAACCACCCTACACCACGCGCTCACAGCCCGCACACCCGGCTGCTTATACTGCACCTTGGGCGGCAGCACCAGTCGCCAATCCCTGGAGGACGCCCGATAACCGACCGATTTGCTACGCTTGCTTCACTCCCGGACATGTTGCTCGCTACTGCCGCCGTCGACCTCAGACGTTCGGCAACTATGCCCGGTCGTCGCATCCCGGCAGCCAACCCTTTGTCCAATACGGGCCCGTCTCGCCACCTCGCTATGCGCCTACTGACCACCTTGACTTCCAGCCGCAACGCGCACCCTCTCCTCGTCGGCGATCGCCCTCCCCCATGCGTCGCCGGCCCGGACCCTCCGACCAGGAAAACTAAGCAACGCAGTTCAAGAGGCAAGAACTGCGCCGTTTTCGAACTGTCTAAGCCCTCGCTCCTCTCCTGCTAACGTGGTCGCAGTAACTGTTGAAGGTTATTGTACTTTCGCCCTTGTGGACACTGGCGCCGCTGTTTCTGTTATTGCCGCTAATCTCTGCCGTTTATTACGCAAAGTAACGACGCCGCTTTCCGGACTGTCGCTTCACACCGCAAGCGCACAGCAGGTAACGCCTCTCGCAGCCTGTACTGCAAGAATCTCCATCGAAGGCATTCTTTACATCGTGGAGTTTATTGTTCTTCCTGTCTGTTTGCATGACGTCATCCTCGGGTGGGACTTCCTATCCCGCCACAATGCCGTCATAGACTGCGCACGCGCCGAAGTTGAGTTTTCACCCTTGTGTGATGTCCCATTACTGGACGCTCCTCATCAGCCGCCGAAGTTGCTCGTTCATGAAGACACCGATATTCCGCCTGAAAATTGCGCCCTTGTTCCCGTTTCATGCAACGCCTACACTGACGCTACAGTTCTTTTTATGCCTTCCGATATCTTCAAATGTCGTCGAGCTTTGCCGCTGCCTTTTGCAACAATTGACCTTGCCGCCGGAAGAAGCAACATTTTCGTAAGCAATCCGCTTTCCACACCTGTCACATTGCTTGCGGGGGAATGTCTCGGCCGCGTGCAGGATCTCGACCCTTCGTTTTTGTTTGATGTCCCGGACGACTACTGCGACCACCCAAAAGCACTGTCGGCACTCGGGGAGTCATCCAATGATACGTTTTCCAGCGCCATCGCCGACACTCTCACTCCCACCGAACATGCCGACCTGCTGGATCTTCTGCATGAGTTCAGGAGTTCGTTCGATGTGTCGCAATCTCAACTGGGCCGCACATCACAAATCAAACATCATGTTGACACCGGCCTACACCAGCCACTGCGTCAAAGACCATACCGTGTCTCCGCTGAAGAGCGCCACGTCATCAACGATCAAGTCGAAGATATGCTTCGTAGAGACGTCATTTGACCATCTCACAGTCCCTGGGCGTCTCCCGTCGTCCTGGTGCGTAAGAAAGACAGATCTATTCGATTTTGCGTGGACTATCGTCGTTTGAATAAGATAACCCGCAAGGACGTCTATCCTTTGCCGCGCATTGATGACGCCATTGACACCCTTCACGGAGCGGAATTTTTCTCGTCGCTAGATTTGCGGTCTGGTTACTGGCAGGTCCCAATGGCAGAAGCCGATCGCCAAAAAACGGCATTTATTACACCAGACGGACTATATGAATTTAACGTCATGCCCTTTGGGCTTTGTAACGCGCCTGCCACGTTTGAACGTCTTATGGATAATACGCTACGTGGCCTCAAATGGAATATGTGCCTCTGTTACCTCGACGATGTCGTGGTTTTCTCCCATGACTTTCCTACGCACCTCCTTCGCCTCAGGCACGTTTTGAGTTGCCTGACCAACGCTGGTTTCCAGCTTAACCTGAAAAAATGCCGCTTCGCTGCACGCGAGCTCGTCATCCTAGGCCACATCGTGTCCAAGCACGGCGTATTACCAGACCCAGCAAAACTTCGAGCAGTCGCAGAATTTCCCAAGCCGACGACCATGAAAGAACTTCGCAGTTTTGTAGGCCTATGCTCTTATTTCCGGCGCTTTGTTCGCAATTTTGCATCTATCATGTCACCGTTAACCCAGCTTCTTCGCGGTGACGTGAACCTCACCTCCTGGTCCCCTGCATGTGACGTTGCCTTCACTACTCTGCGCCGTCTGCTCACTTCCCCACCTATTCTTCGCCACTTCGACCCGACGGCTCCTACCGAAGTGCACACCGACGCCAGCGGCGTCGGGCTAGGCGCGGTCCTCGCTCAACGAAAGCCCGGCTATTCAGAATACGTTGTAGCCTACGCTAGCCGCACTCTGACGAAAGCCGAAACTAATTACAGCGTGACAGAAAAAGAGTGTTTGGCTCTGGTGTGGGCGCTTGGAAAGTTCCGGCCGTACTTATACGGCCGCCCGTTCGATCTAGTAACTGATCACCACGCGCTTTGCTGGCTCTCCACATTGAAAGACCCTTCTGGCCGCCTTGCGCGATGGGCACTCTGCATCCAGGAGAACGACATTCGTGTCGTACACCGCTGCGGACGCAAACACTCTGACGCTGATGCTCTGTCCCGCTCAGCTTTACCACCAGATCAGACGTGCGGAAACACTTGCCTCCAGACCTTGTCATCACTAAATCTCGACTCGATTGCCACCGAACAACGTCGTGACCCGTGGATCGCCTCTCTTATCGAATATTTATCTGGCACGCCCAACCTTCCAGTATCTCGATCCCTCCGACGTCAAGCTTTCCATTTCGCCATCCGCGATCAACTTCTTCATCGACGCAACTACGCTCCCGATGGCCGCCGGTGGTTGCTGGTCATTCCACGCACTTTACGATCGCAAGTATGTGCCTCCCTTCACGACGATCCGCAATGTGGCCACGCCGGAGTGTTCAAAACATATGAACGCCTTCGCCATCGCTACTACTGGCGCGGCATGTACAATTTTGTACATAAATTCGTGCAGTGCTGTCCTGACTGCCAGCGACGTAAATCAACACTGCCACGTGCGACTGGCGCATTGCAGCCACTTCCATGCCCTGCCAAGCCATTTGATCGCGTCGGCGTTGACCTCTACGGTCCCCTTCCATTGACACCAGATGGTAATCGGTGGATTATAGTGGCGGTTGACCACCTGACACGCTACGCCGAAACAGCCGCTTTGCCGAGCGCTACAGCTCAGGATGTCGCCTCTTTCATTTTGCAACGCTTTATCCTTCGACATGGTGCACCTCGAGAGCTCCTTAGTGACAGAGGCCGCGCTTTCCTTTCCGAGGTCGTCGAAACTCTGCTTTCGGAATGCCACGTCATTCATCGGAAAACAACAGCATACCACCCGCAGACTAACGGACTAACGGAACGGTTTAACCGCAGGCTAGGTGA
Source organism: Rhipicephalus microplus (assembly GCF_043290135.1). Taxonomy (NCBI): domain Eukaryota; kingdom Metazoa; phylum Arthropoda; class Arachnida; order Ixodida; family Ixodidae; genus Rhipicephalus; species Rhipicephalus microplus. The sequence continues at coordinate 20,770,167 of NC_134705.1, read as the reverse complement.
TATGCTCTCAATGTACGTGGCATCTGATCATAGCAACTGGGACCGTGTTCTCCCATACGTCACGTTCGCGTATAATACCGCAATACAAACCACCACGGGATTCTCACCTTTCTTTCTTCTTTACGGACGCGAGCCTTCCCATACAATTGATACCCTACTTCCTTACCGTCCTGATGCTTCCGAGTGTCCACCTATCTCCGATGCTGCTAGACAAGCCGAAGAGTGCCGCCAGCTCGCCCGTGCGTTCACCTCGGAAGAGCAACAACGCCAGAAAGAAACCCGTAGCACCTCTCTTCCGGATCCCAGCTATGCCCCAGGGTCTCTTGTGTGGCTTGCCATCCCACACCAAACACCGGGACTCTCCTCGAAACTTGTCCCCCGGTACGAGGGGCCTTACACCGTTTTGGAGAAAACATCTCCGGTTAATTTTCTAATTGAACCAGTTTCCCGATCGGACGACATGCGCCGGCGTTCACGTGACATCGTCCATGTTTCCCGACTGAAACCGTACCATGAGCCTCTGCCTGAAACTTCTTAAGTCGCCAGGATGGCTCCTTTTTCAGCGGGGGCGATTGTGAAGAAGAAGATGTGCCTGCAGCGAGCAGCATCGCCAACGCCTGGCTCTCTCGGCTCGTGCTTCGGTTCGTTGCTGTGCCGATCGCTGGACGGTTGTTCACGCTGTCTCGTCGCTGTCTTTAACGACTCATAAACCTCCTCACATTTGCAATAATAATGCAGTTTTTTTACTGTAAACTAAGTGTTCTCGGTTAGCTCTGCCTTCATCTCCCTTTTGTTTATATTCACTTTTATTTCCTGAATTTTCGTACCGAACCTGCTTATAACAAAATATTCTTTATAACAAATTTTTCTAAAATTTTATCAATCTTGTTATATCCAGATTTAACTGTAGTAGGATTTGTTTGTTTTACATTTTTGTATTTGATGGAAGTCGGTGGTCTACTTGTTGACCAGCTTGCGGGTTGCCGTCTAATTCAAAGAACTTCAATTGCACTGCTATATGCACCTCCTCATGATAGTACAAATACCGGTGCAAAGTCGTACCTTTTCTGTAAGCATATTACGGTTTTCACAGAACCCCATAATCTGACAGGTGTAGAACTGCAACATAACTGGCGACGATATTTTTTGTAAAGCATCATGTGAACAGTATATAGCTATTGATTCAGCATTCACAATTAAGTGAGGACACAGAACTGCAGTGAATTTTTCATATTCCACGGATCTACTTGCGTGAAGAGTTCGTTAGCAACTTATTCGCTAATGTTCAATCTTGTAGTATTCCCTCTCCCAGAGAATTTGGGCTGCCCAAAAGCTTCCCCAATGTATTGCATAGAGCAAAAAGCGTTGCATATTATCACTGCTATTGACAATATTGCAACTTCTCTCTCCTTACTTGTAACATTGAAAAAAAAGAAAAAAAACTGTTACCATTGCCTAAAAAAGAAAACCAATGCACCTAAAAATTATTAAGGCAATTCTGTATAAAACATGACAGTGAATGAAGGGCATTTCATGTTAGTGGAACCAAATATAAAAAAGAATGAGCGTTTAACCATGCCTGACTGAAATCAATAATTGATTGATTTGTGGGGTTTAACGTCCCAAAACCACCATTTGATTATGAGAGACGCCGTAGTGGAGGGCTCCGGAAATTTTGACCACCTGGGGTTTTTTAACGTGCACCCAAATCTGAGTACACGGGCCTACAACATTTCCGCCTCTATCGGAAATGCAGCCGCCGCAGCCGGGAATCGAACCCGCGACCTGCGGGTCAGCAGCCGAGTACCTTAGCCACTAGACCACCGCGGCGGGGTGACTGAAATCAATAACATATGAATCACCACCATGTGGCCCTCTCTATGAAATCTTTGTGTAGTACTTAATTACTAGTTACCTGAAGTGAGTCATTCATTATTTTGATATTCTTTTCGTGGCCAAGTGCACTTCATCACGTTCTAGAGTGTACTTTAAAAACGACTGAACGAATACTTTTTTGGCTATCAGTATGGTGAATATTTTCTGGCTTTTATAAAAAGTGCTCGAAACAAAATATCAAGCCATCTGACTGCTGATGCACTATCGATCACTGCAGTGCTCCTAGCAAACGGGCTTCGAGTGATACAACCGGCACGCTACACAACGCCGTTTGGCTTCTTTTTCACCTGTGACTGATAAGCAAAGGTGCAGTCCCCAAGGGCCCACATTGCAATTCGTTGAGTCCTCTCAAAGATGGCCATGAGTGCGTATCGTATCTTTTCGGCGTCTGCTAGCCAGAAACCTGCCCAAAACTTTTCAGAGAGCTTTCACAACGATATGTCCTGGGCGCTTCTGGCGGCCCTCGGGATCCCCGCGGGTAGCCAGAACCATCCAAGCCGAGAAAAACGGGCGCGCTCTGACTGGCTCTGAAAGCCCGCAGGTAACCAGCAGTGGAAAATCGAGAAGACTGATTGTTTTAGGTCTGCATTCAAGATCCTCTAAACTGAACACTAAACTCACATGGAATGTAGATGTGTGAATAGCAGCAATGACACAGAAAATGAAAAAAAAAAGTACCAGTGAAGGAGTTGAGGTGAAGCTTATAAAAAGGCATAAACAACCGTGCAAAAACGATGCAGAGGCCTTGTACAACTTGAACACCCAGCGAGACGGCCGAATTAAGCGCCCAGATGATCACCTTTGCGACCAAAGAAATAGTCCCGCTCAAGTACTCGAGAATGTTCTCTCTGCTCGTTACGTTAGTCTGGCGTGCGTCCCCAATGGTGCATCCACCTTTGAGGAGAATAAGCGGCAAGCTTCTTGACTTGCATGCAAATATAGGTAAAGTGTGGTTCGAAAATAGAGGACAGCAAAGAGAGCTTTTCTGCTTACAATCAACCGATCACTAAAACTCTTGAATAGTTTAGCATGATACAATACACCGCAAAATATTTTGTTACGAAATGTTTGTTCAATTGCATCAAGCATCGACAGCTCTGGTCCGATGGTTGTTGGAATGTAATTTGCAAATAAATCAGTTTCATAGTATGAAGCTTATTGCACGAGATATTTCCAATCCTTTTGTGAAAGCCATGAGATGCAAAGGAACCCCACATCATTCTTACATTTTTGACACTTTGAAAAAAAGTGCCATGCAAGATAAACTTTTATACAGACACTATATAGTGGCATCAGAGTTTGACTGAAAGAAGCCGCAGGCATTGGAGTATGAAGCACTGAATTATGGCAACAACCATGCTTCATAGCACTGACACAGGTAAAGAGAAAGAAACCACTGAGAAGCATAATGTCAGCTGCGTTCAAGTGCCATCACCTGACTCTAATTCACCAATAAAGACACGTATAGACTTAATCACCTAAGCTTGCTGGGGCACTCAAGCAGAAAGACAAAAGAATGTCACTGTTCTGAATTTGTTTAGGTGGCTTAGTGGCAGCATCATCAGCTGGAGAAGCACAGTTCTGCCGACGTTAAGTGTATCACATGATGTTTCTACAGCAGTATGTTGTACTTTATGATACCCAATACATTGTTGAATATATTTGAAATGCAGACTGGTACTTGTTTTGCAAGCTGTATTGCAATACAGATACAATATACCTAAAGAGCATCTGAGATAATATTTAGGATACATGTATTCTAGATACTGCGCAGCTCTGATTTTGGCTTATCACAACATGAGCAGCACTCACATGTTTATATTTTTTCAGCATGAAGGTCAAGCTCTCTAATCCAACTGTTTGTTCACTAAGAAAATTCTGAAGCGGGCCCCATATTGGACTCGTACATTTGATCCTTGGTCGTTCTCTAATGTTACTTTTAATTCAATATTTGTGGCTTGTGAGCTGGTAGTCTATATATTGTGGAACATTTCCTGACTTTAGTCATTGAAGGAAGTGGCCTGTTTCGGATCGGTTTGTGTTCACAGACCTTTGTTTAATCTTTCCTGCAGTTCAATAATGATTTCAGCAGTATTTCTTTATCAGATTAAAGAGAAGTTCATTAATCTTTTCCTTGGCACAGATCTAGGAATGCAGCTGAACCTGGGAATTTTCGAGTTCAACGGGCGCAGCGGATACCTCCTCAAGCCAGACTTTATGCGGAGGGCTGATCGCAAGTTCGATCCCTTTACGGAGTCTACAGTTGATGGCATAATTGCCGGAACTGTTTCCATCAGGGTGAGCACACATGTTGCATGGTCTTCATGATTAAAGTAGCCACATTATTAGGAAGCTCACATGCATATATATATATAATGTACATATATATATATATATATAGATATAAATATAAATATACATACATACATACACACACACACCAAGAAGTGGAGGACGGGCAAAACGAAAACTTTTTATTTTTCCTACGTTTCAGCTGGGGACCGGCCTTCATCAGGGAATACACGTTACAAAAATGCACTTTTCTTAGGTAGGCATGGTATATCAAGGGCCCCTGACACGTGAACTATCACTATCATGCACTATGTACTGTGACGTGGTGAGTAATGAACAGCAGAGAATGTGAAAGCAATGTCAAAGAAAGATTATGAGAATGCATGAACGGTGTTTACATCAAGTAGATCACATAAATAGCACTTTGAAAAGTACAGTAATATCTACAAACAAAACTATCAAACCCATACAGCAAATCACACGCACAAAAAAGACAAAAAGTATAGCAGAAAACGTTCAAATGGAACAAGATGCACAACTAATAATTTCATGGGGCACAAACAGAATTGATGACACAAAGTAAAGAAATTCACTGCACCGAAAAGGTGTAGTAAAAATCTGCGTGTACAGTGATTATGAACATACTGTGATGGAACGAGAATTTAGTTCTGCACTGAAAGAAACGTCAGTTTGCCTGGATCTTCATTTATACCGAATAAGATCGCGTTGAACTTGTGTATCAGAAATGACTCGCATAGTTCCCTATCATGTTGTGAAGGGAAACCTGATTCCAGTATAGTAGCTCTTAGTTTATTGAAAGAGTGACCAGGGATGTTAATGTGGCCTGCCGCGGTGGTGCAGTGGCTAAGGTACTCGGCTACTGACCCGCAGGTCGCGGGTTCGAATCCCGGCTGCGGCGGCTGCATTTCCGATGGAAGAGGAAATGTTGTAGGCCCGTGTGCTCAGATTTGGGTGCACGTTAAAGAAACCCAGTTGGTCGAAATTTCCGGAGCCCTCTACTACGGCGTCTCTCATAATCATATGGTGGTTTTAGGACGTTAAACCCCACATATCAGTCAATGTTAACGTGCTTAGACAAAGGCAGATTGGGTAGGCTTGTGGCATGTGACTTATGGTTATTAAAGCATAGTCTAAAAGGTGTTTCAGTATGTCCGATGTATTAGAGTTTGCACACAGAGCATTCAAGCATGTACACAATATTGCGTGTGTCGCAGTCAAAATCCCCTTTATTTGTAGATGAAAGTTTGATGCTGTACTCTTAATCAAAGTGGTCGTCGTCGTATGGTTACAAACTTTGCAACGGGGTTTTTTGCATGGATGACAACCAGAAAAAGTGGTGGCGGTAATCCTTGATGAGGTTAGTATGTCGCGTAAGTTCTTCGATCTGCGATATGCCACACGTGGGGGATCAGGAAAGAGTTTTTTAAGGTGATCACTCTGTATTAGTATGTTGTGATGCTTCTGAAGAATGCTGTTGATGTTTGGTTCTGATGCGGCGTGTGGTAAAACCAGGCTTGTGCTTGAGGGTGCGACCTGCATCTTCCGAATAAAAAGTTCCTTACGGTCAATGTCTTCAGCCCGTTTAATAGCATTGTTAATAACTTGTGGTGGTTATTTTTGTTTCTGTAGGGCCTCCCGAAGTTTGGTGCAGTTGTCTGTAAGATCTGAATTGTTCGAACATATTTTCTTGAAACGCAGTGCTTGACCATATGGGATTGCGGTTTCGCAGTGCTTTGGATGTGAACTATTGAAATGTAGGTATGACTGCCCATCCGTAGGTTTTCTAAAGAGTTTAGTTCACTTTGTTAGCACGTATAGTAACCGTGACGTGAAGAAAACTTATTGCTGTGCTTGAGTATGATTCCGAAAACGAGATGGTGGGATGAGCCTTGTTGAAGTCTGCAATGAACGACAGAAGTTCTGTCTGTCTGTGCTGCCGGATCGGAAAGACGTCGTCAATATAACGCTTATAATAAAAGGGTTTGAGACTACATGCGTCTAAGAATTTATCTTCGAGTTGGCTCATAAAGATATTTGCATAGCTTGATCCAATTTTCGTACTCATAGAAGTGTCACTAACCTGAACATAATGTACACCGTCAAATTAAAAATTGTTCAATGTCAGGATTAGTTCCAGTAACCGTGCTAGTGTGTTGCTGTTCACCGTTTTGTTGGAAACGTTTTCTTCATAAGCCTCCGTTAACATTCCTGGTCATTCATTTATTAAACTAAGAGCTACTATACTGGAATCAGGTTTCCCTTCACACTATGATAGGGAACTGCACGAGTCATTTCTGATACACAAGTTCAACGTGATCTTATCCGATATAAATGAAGATCCAGGCAAACTGACGTTTCTTTCGGCTCAGAACTAAGTTTTTGTTTCATCACAGTATGTTCATAATCAGTGTACACGCAGATTTTTACAACACCTTTTCAATGCAGTGAATTTCTTTACTTTGTGTCATCAATTCTGTTTGTGCCCCATGAAATTCTTAGTTACGCATCTTGTTCCATTTGAACGTTTTCTGCTATACTTTTTTGTCTTTTTTGTGCGTGTGATTTGCTGTATGGGTTTGATAGTTTTGTTTGTAGATATTACTGTACTTTTCAAAGTGCTATTCATGTGATGTACTTGATCTAAACACCGTTCATGCATTCTCATAATCTTTCTTTGACATTGCTTTGACATTCTCTGCTGTTCATTACTGACCAAGTCACAGTAGATAGTGCATGATAGTGATAGTTCACGTGCCAGGGGCCCTTGATATACCATGCCTGCTTAAAAAAAGCGCATTTTTGTAGTGTGTTTTCCCTGATGAAGGCCGGTCCCCGGCTGAAACGTAGGAAAAATAAAAAATTTTCGTTTTGCCCGTCCTCCACTTCTTGGTATTTTTCCACTGGATTCAAGGACACCTTCTTTTTCATATATATATATATATATATATATATATATATATATATATAGGTCACCAGATGAAGCGAACGAGCAAACGAAAAATGATGCTTTATTGTCAACAGTATTTATTTTTTTGTTATTTAGAAATACTGTCAAACATCTATTGAGGGTCATTACAGGAAAGGTACGGCACACTGTACAAATAAATTGGGGATATAACTATAGATATACATATATACAAATCCGTGAAAGCTCTGCATTCCAAACGAAAAATGAAAAACACACACCCTGATTCGCAATGCAACGAATAACAATTGCAATAATATTTACAATGAATCACATAAATGTAAATCAAGTAAATGCACGAATTCATTAACATCGCTCGCATTGACTATGTTACTCGGTAACCCATTCCAACCTTCAATATGACATCGGGGAAGAAAGTATGACGGTACACCTTCGTTCGTGCAAAATAAGGGTGCAGTACTCGTGTATGGTTTGCCCTCTCGCTTCGTTTCCCAGGTTGTTCTATGTAGTAATTTCTGTTAATTTTAAACTCACCTTCTAATAATTGAAAAAGAAACTTTAATCTATTTTTGCGTCTGCGCTTGTGGAGCGTCTCCAGATCACATAGTTGTAGCATTTCTGTGACTGAGTCGTTCTGTTTATATCTCGAGCATATAAAGCGAGCTGCAAGCCGTTGTATGCGTTCAAGTTTATTTACAAGCACTTTTTGGCGAGGACTCCAGACATTACTGGCATATTCCAGTATCGGCCGTATTGCGCGCACAGGTATCGTGATTGACGTCGCAAGCGGAGGCTACAGCGACAGCCCTTCCGACACCCTACGGCCTTTCTCTGCACCTCCCGTGGTCTCGGCTGCCAGTAAGTCGCCGGACGCCACGAGGAAGAAGAAGGAAAAGAGACCAAGCGTTGCCCCCACGGCCCGCGGCTCCCGCTTCGACGCCAAGACTGGTCATTTGGTTGGCGCGGCGGAAAACGGTTTCGTGCGTACAGCCTTCCCTCGAGCATAATGCTGCCGCGATGAACGAGGTCTCGGCTATGCCGGTGACCCCCCCGCTAAGCAGCAACTCGAATGGCTCGCTACCGCCTTTGTCAGGCAGCTTGTCGAAACGCGAGAAAGCACGCCTGTCGTCGCTGTTGTCACGTTTCAGCGACACGTTCACGGAACGTCCGGGTTGCACCGCTCTGGTGAGGCACCGGATCGACACAGGCGACGCACAACCGTGGAAATGCAATCCTCGCCCCGTTAGTGTGGCAAAAAGAAAAGCAATTGACCAGGCACAGGATGAGTTGATTAAGACCGGAGTTGTCCAACGCTCAAACAGTCCTTGGGGTTCACCGGTGGTAATGGTCCCCAAAAGAGACGGCTCTCATCGACTCTGTGTGGATTATCGCCGGTTGAACGAGGTCACGAGGAAGGATGCTTATCCTATGCCTAATGTTGACTCGATCGTGGCTGCTCTAGGCGGTGCTTGCTTCTTCAGCACCTTGGATGCTAGCCGCGGTTACCTACAGGTTCAGATGGAGCCGGCTGACGCGGAGAAAACTGCGTTCACCTCTCACAGAGGTTTGTACGAGTTTACCCGCATGCCGTTTGGCTGTTCTGGAGCAGCAGCTACGCTCCAGAGATTGATAGACGGCGTTCTAGAGGACGCTAAATGGCAACACGCCATGGCGTATCTCGACGACATCGTCATCTTCTCTCGAACTTTCGAGGAACACCTTCACTACTTAAAGGATGTCCTCAGGAGGTTGTGTGCCGCCGGGTTGACTTTGAACCCGAAGAAAGCTCAAATAGCTGAGACTCGCATCTCACTATTAGGCTTTACCATTCAGAGCGGTCGTGTTCTGCCGTGCGAGGAGAAGGTACGTGCCATTGTGGAGTATCCGATGCCGGCAAACATTCAGGGCCTGAGGCGTTTTTTGGGCATGGTGAACTACTATCGACAGTTCATCCCAAACTGTGCAGCCCTCCAAGCGCCCTTGACTGCACTCTTGAAAAAGTCGGCACAATGGAGCTGGGGGCCAGAATAAGAGCGAGCCTTCAAGGCGCTTTCAGAAGCTCTAGTGGCCACAGCCGAGTTAAAGCTGCCCGACCTGAACAGAGAGTTTATTGTCCAAGCGGATGCGAGCGACGTGGGTCTCGGCGCGGTACTCCTTCAGGGGCACGACGGCGTCCTCCGGCCAGTCGCCTTTGCGAGCCGGTCACTTAACGCCGCCGAGCGTAACTATAGCGTCACAGAAAGGGAATGTCTCGCTATAGTTTTTGCTCTCAGGAAGTTCGACTGCTATGTCGACAGCGTGCCATTCGTGGTGGAAACGGACCACATGGCACTCACCTGGCTTAAGCGCTTGCGCGAGCCCTCAGGCCGTTTCGCGCGCTGGGCGTTGAGCGGTACAACTTTGTTGTGCGCTACCGAAAAGGGAGTTCGACCGTCGTGGCTGACGCCTTGTCGCGTGCCCCCGTTTCGGCGTCTGACACTTGTGACCGCCAGTCCCAAGAGCAATCGCATCAAGTAGATTCGGGCCCTCTGGCTCCAAAGGGTCGAAAGGCGCGAACCCCGATGCCGAAGTGACTTTCGAGTCTACAGCCTCGGGTGAGGACGCATACCTGGTAGACCCTGTCACGTCCACTGTTATCGTCTTCAGCAGAGAGGAGCTGCTCAAGGCACAGCAAGATGATCCATTTTGTCAACACATCGTTGACGAGCTCAAAGAACTGAGCTCCCAAGCGGAGCGTGGCGGTCAAGTTGCCGGGCGCGAACAGACAGCTGGTATTGCTGTCGGCGCCGAGTGCCGTACGCAGGCTGGTATTGCTGCGGGCACGTTGGGCTCGTACCTGCTCGATGCCGACGGCGTTCTCCTGTGTTACGTCCCATCTGAAGAAGCTCCCCAGGAGTCTTTCAAGGTGGTGACACCCCGCAGTCTAAGGAAAGCCACCCTAGGTTGTCTCCACGACTCGCGGTTGGCCGGACACGAGAGTGGCCTTAAGAATTTTCAAAAGTTCTGCCGCTCCACAACCTGGCCTGGCATGAAGCAGGACGCCCTTCACTAGGCCCGCTCATGCCGCGTGTGCCAATGCGTGAAGCCTCGCGGGGGCAAGCCTCCAGGGCTAATGCAGCCCATCGACAGCCAACAACCTTGGCAGGTCGCGGCCTGTGACATTATGGGACCTTTCCCAAGAAGCCGGAGAGGCCATGTTTTTCTCCTGGCTGTCACAGATCACTTCACGAAGTGGGTCGAACTGTTTCCCCTTTGGAAGTTAACGGCACGCGTAATCTGGGACAAGTTTACCGAGGTCTTTACCCACTTTGGCTTTCCGGCGGAGTTGATCACGGACAATGCGTCCTATTTCACGGCCAAGGTGTTTGTGGATACGTGTGCTGTCTTTGGCATTAAGTACCATAAAACAACCACGTATCACCCACAGGCCAACCCGACCGAGCGGATCAACCGGAAACTCAAGCCCTTGCTGACAGCCTTTGCGCAGCAACACAGGGATCGGGATGCTTATCTTAACGAGATCGGCTTCTCCTTGCGGTCTACGGTCAATCACTCGACAGGGTACACGCCCGCTTTCCTCAACTTTGGGAAAGAGCTGCCTAACCCCACGGACCGCGTCCTACGGGGCGGAGGTAGGGCAAGCGCCGTGAATGTCAGCTCGTCTGGCTACGCGGCGGAACTGCGCTCACAAATGGACGTGGCCCTCGACCTGGCGCGTTCCAACTTGGCAAAAGCGCGAGTTGGTCGGAAGGCTCGATACGACTCGTCGCTTCAGGATATCCGTTACGATGTCGTTGATCTCGTCCTCAGGCGCAATCACGTCTTGAGTGACGCCGCCAAAGGCATCTCAGCCTCCCTTTCGGCCAAGTGGTTGGGCCCATACCGAGTGCACACCAAAGTGTCGTCCCTGGTATACAAGCTGGCTGACTCCCAAGGGAGACCAGTCGGCAGTCCAGTTAACGTCTCCGACCTCAAACCTTTCGTTGCCCGCAGTAACGACTTCAGGGAAGGGGAGGCAGTGACCGAACCGCAGGGAAACCGGGATAAGGCTGGTTCCAAACTACGCCATCGGTACAACTTGCGAAAACGCACCTAGGCTGATTTTCGGCCCCGACATGTAGCGGGACGTCATCCCCTCAATGTAAGGGAGCGGAGATTATATCTGCTGTGCGATTGCCCATCCAGCAGCAACAGTAATGGCTACCTGGCGAGATTTCTCCCTGGTAACAACATTACGTGCGCTGCGCAAGGAATTTCCACTCAGTTCCCAGCGCTCCCGGCTGCTCGAGAGAGAAAAGCCCTTTCCCCGGTGGCTCACTCTCTCAATGGGTATTTTCCACGTAGTCGGCGGGAGAAGAGAAGCGTGCGCCCTATTGGCTGACGCAACTTTCAATCCAACGGAGTTGGCTCTCTTTATTGGGCCAGCCTGTTGCGCCTCCGCGGTCGCATCTTCAGTTGCGTTTCGGCTTTTCACCGACACCACAGCTTTCGTTGTGTCCTCCTCGGTGACCCGTTCTTTCAAGAAAAAGCCCGGGAGACCAGCCGCGTGCTCGGTCGTACCGCAGGCACCGGCCGCGTACATGTCGCCTCCGTCAAATGCTCCCCCGGCCTCGGCTTACAAGACACCATGAAGTCGCTACGTGGACGTTCCAACACCGCACTGAGGCCCCAGTCGCCTTCGTGTCGACTCATCGCTGGTCCAAGCAACGCAAAGTCTGGGTGGGGTCAGACCCCGAGTCCATCCCACGTCCTTTCCGCGGGCGCACTCTTTCGGACCTGCTCGACGCTTCCGGAGGTGCCTCGATGCCGCCTATCCCGAGGCCTCCTATTGCGAGGCTTGAGGTGTCCTGCTGGTACACGAGGCTACCCACCTCTGTTCGCGGGTTCACCGAACGAAGTCCGGCGGTGCCCCTGCGGTCCTGTCCACTCCTGCGGTGCCGTCTGGCCTGGGCCTTCAACCTGTCCTGTCGACCGACTTCGTTCAGGTGGTCGTGGCGGCGCTCGTCATGGACTGATCATTCAAGTCTGCCATCGCTGCTGTGGTGTCTGCCGCCCTCCTGCGGCCCCAGGTTCCTGCTGAGACGCCGCCGACCGAAGACACCGGTGCGCCTGACGACCTCGTGGACGGCATTGAGCTGGACCCCAGTTTTTTCGGTGTCGGTGGATGCTGGTATTATGGCGTCTTTAGGGCAGCCTCCGTCTTAGGAGGGGGGGATGTGGGAATCGAGAGTGCCCTCCTACCTGGCTGGCGCCTCGTTCCCCAGTTGCCGCATGCGTGCCGACAGCGTAGCCCGGGCGCTCATAAGCGCCTGCATCCGCCAAGATGGCTGCCAGGGCGCCTCTTGGTCTGGGCCAGTCAACCGTCGGCTGCTTCCCGCGCTGGCATGACCGGGGACGCTACACTGGCGCGCTGGGCGGGCCTACGTCACAAGGCAGCGCCATTTCCCATTGGGCGGGCGTGACATCCTCCTCTCCTACAAGCAGTCTTGCACCCGACGATTCGCTCGTCGCGGCAGATGCTCTCAGGCTTAGCAGGCGGATTCTCGTTCATGCGTTCGTCTTTGGCCCTTGTGCGGGAGTTGTAGCGCCCTAGGCAAGCATACTTGATCGGTCTTGCGGAGTTCCCTATACGACCTGCAAGTCCGTGAATGTCGCACTGTGCTGCTTCTTGGGTTAATAAACCTGTTGTTCTTGTTTTCCTGCCTCGTGCATGGTTTCTGCGCTGTGTTGGAGAAAACGACGAACCCGGCCGCAGCGTCGTCGCATGCAGCGGGTGTGATGGACGTCGCATCAATACACGGTTGCGCTTAGTGATAAGCCTAGTACAAACCTATCTTCACAGCGTGTAGAAGCTCAGATGCCGGGATGACTGAGGTTGTGTAACTGGTTGAAGAGGCTTTGGCGATGCAAAGAAGGGACTATGGTCTCACTCGTCCTGTTGATATGTCACAGTAGAGAGCGTCCGTTGACCCAGGGATGGCAACTTTTTGAAGTTGAAGGGAATAACCATTCTCGAGGAGCTGCTGGAGTTCGTTGTCCGTTTTCTGAGCTTCGTCGAGGGTGACGGTTGTAACAGTTGGTAGCTCGACAGCCGAAACGCGAGAGAGTGCGTCGGCGACCACGTTTTCCTTTCCGCTGATATGGCGGATATCTGTGGTGAATTGAGTGATGAAGGACAGCTGGCTCTGCTGGACCGGTGGAAGTTTTTCGCGGCTTTGGGAGAAGGCGTAAGTGATAGGTTTATGGTCGGTGCATATGGTGCAGTGCTGTGCCTCGAGAATGTGGCAAAAGGTTTGGACTGCTTCGTAGATGGCAAGGAGCTCTCTCTAATAGGCTGGCCAGGTCGTCTCAGCAGGGGGCGATGTTGCTGGAAAGCGTGGGTGGCTTCAGGGAAGAGAGTTTCTTCGAGAAGAACGCGAATGGGCGCCAGCTGTTTCCCACACGCTGCATGAGAGAGGCTCTGATGGCGGTGCTAGAGGCGCCTGTGAAAATACCCAGGGGCGCCTCTGGCTTGGGATAGGAGAGCAGCATAGCGTTGCAGAGGGCAGTTTTGCAGTCTTCGAATGCTTGCATTAAGGCTGGGGTCCAAGTGACAGGATGGTTGCCGCGTTGGCAGGCCAACGCATCATGGAGAGGGGCCTGATATGTGGCCGCTTTAGGCACGAAGCGCCTGTAAAAGTTGAACATGCCCAGGAAATGGCGGAGTTCCTTCGCTGTGGCAGGTAGCGCGTAATTTAGCAGAGCCAGGATGCAGTCAAGTAAGGGTCTAGTTCCTTCTGAAGAGATTTCATGGCCAAGAAACGTGACGACGGGAGAGCCGAGCGTGCTCTTCTGATCGTTTATGAGTAAGCCGTGTTCGTCGAGACGCTGGAACAGTTGACGAAGGTGTTGGCGATGTTCCATTTCGTTGGGGGAGAAGATCAAGATGTCGTCTAGGTAGACAGAACAGAAGTCCAGGCAGCGGACGTCGTCGTCGATGAAGCTTTGAAAGGTTTGCCCCGCGTTGCTGAGACCAAAACTCATGAATGGGAATTCGAATAGACCGAAAGGTGGGATAATTGCAGTCTTTGGGACGTCATCCGGGTTTACAGAAATTTGTGTGTAGGCCTTTACGAGGTCGACCACTGCGAAGATAGTGCTGCCGTCTAAGCGGTGTGCAAAGTCCTGTATATGACGGACGAGGTACCTGTCGGGGATGGTGCGGGCGTTGAGGGCGCGATAATCTCTGCAGGGGCGCCAGCCATTGGTCTTCTTTGGTACCAGATGAAGCGGTGAGGCGCAAGGTCCTTTCAAGCGGCAGGCAGTACCTTCACGGAGCATGGCTTCGAATTCGGCCTGCGTGATTCGTAGGCGGTCCGGGGCGAGCAGACGGCCGCGGCATGAGACCGGGGGGCCACGAGTAGTACAAATGTAGTGCACGGTTGAGTAGCGCACCTCTAGCGGACACCCGCTAGGTCAAGTCAGGTCGGGAAATTCTGCGAGGATATCATGGTATGGCGACTGGTTCCCTATGGTGAGTGCCTCTACGTTAGGCTGTTGGGTGGTCGCACGTTGGCCCGGTGTGGAGAGGCCTGCTGTAGCATCGATAAGTCGGTCATATCGGCAGTCAGGTAGAAGATTGCAGTACGCCAAGAAGTCGGACCAAATGATCGGCTCTGCGACGTCGGCAATGACGAAATTCCATGGAAAATCTCGACACAAGTTTTTGAAGTTGATGTTAAGGCGGAGCGAGCAGTAGGTCTTGATGGTCAAATGGTTCGCCGCGTTGATCTCAAAGGACGTGCAAGGACGCTTGTCATGCAGGAAGGTGCGGGGAAAGCAACAAATGTCAGTGCCACAGTCGACCAGAAACCGCTGCTTTGTGACTTGGTCAGTGACGAATATGCGACGACCTCTAAGTTGGCAGCTCGCGGCCGTCTCTATGGGCTGCCGTTGAAGTTTCCCTGATGTCGAGCTGAGCAAGGTGGTTCACATTTCAGAGCTTTGTCCCCGAAGCGGGGATGGTAGTAGCAGGGGCCGTTATCATTTTCGTGCGATGAAGCGGCGTTGTTGTCTTGGCTTTGGGAGCGTTTTTGTGGACGCAGCTTCGGGCTTTGATCCAGGCGCCTTTGAATTGAGTCCAGCTGACGGGTGATTTCGTCAACACGGCGCGAGAGCTCGCTGCTGGACTGTCGGGTGTCAACGGCGTTGACGGTGAGAGGCGATGCTGGCAACAAAATCTCGACGACTTGATCAGCAATGTGAGAGAGTTGGTCCTGCTGCAGATTCGGCTGCACCTGAAGGATGGCCTGCGCATGGGAGGGTAGACGCTGAAGCCATATGATACTGACGGAGGAGGGAGTCGTCGACCAGGGTGCTGCCCAAGAGGTCATGCATGTAACGCAGGAGCTGCGATGGCTTGCAGTCACCGAGTTCTTTGTGCTGGAGTAGGTGACGCACCTTCTCGTCTTGTGAAGGTGAAAGCCGGCGGATCAGTTCCCTCTTCAGGTGTAGGTAACGGTCATCAGCCGGGTGATTCGCAAGTATATCGCGAACCTCAGCCGCATAGTGAGAGTCTAGATGGGCGACGATGTAGTCATAGCGCGTCCGGTCCTGGGTGATGCTTGCCGTGGAAAACTGCGCCTTGACTTGAGCGAACCACACGTCAGGCGCCTCTGCTCAAAACGGCGGAAGTTTGACGGCGACGCGACAAACGTCCGTGTTGGTGGTGGCCACAGCAATGGAGGCGCCCGAGGTGGCAGGGACCGCTGGAGCGAAGTTTTGAGGGGGCGTGACCCAAGTGGGGTGGTAAACGGTCGTCAGACGAGAGTGCTTCATTTTCATTGCGGTGCTGCTGTTCCCAGAGCTGCTGCTCTTGGTTCTTGATCACTTGCTGCTGGGCCTGCAGTTGTTGTTGCATTTGTTGTGCTTGTTGTTGAAGGGCAGCAAGGGTTTCCTCGTAGGCCATGGCGGTGCGGTACGTTCGTTTTCCGGGTCACCAGATGTGGGATAACATAACTTTAATGTTTCCGCACTGAAGGTTCTACAACGACTGCCCCTGAATCGGGGCACACACACAGTTTTCTTGCTTATTTCGGGCGAGAGTATTGTTATCGCTGGCGCCCGGGTTTGGAGGCATCGCCGCGACGCGCAGGCGCAGATGCGGCGCCGACCCGTTTCGCCACACAGTTCTTTTTTTCTTTTACCTCGGCCCAACTCTTCCTCCTCGCTCATTGCTGAATAGTATTCCAAATGTCGCTGAATTTCTAATGCCTTCTCATAAGTTTCTGAAAAATATACATATCAGTGCAGGGAACACAAGAAGCATAATTGCAATCATACCAGCCCAGCCTTTCACCACACAATTGGTTTGCTCCCAGTTAAATGATGGTGTTGCTCCTTCGGTGATGGCGTGAAGAAGCTTTGTAGAACTTTTTATGATTGGCAATGCATCTGATTTCTACTCTTAATAAGCCATGATGCATGCACAACAGCCAAGCTGTCGTCTTCTTCAGGGAATTCTACCACGGCAAATCTGCCAACTCAAGATACATGAAGAAGCAAAACATAATAAAACACACAAGTGAGACATCTAAGAAAAGCAACAAGCAACACAAAAGAGAGCAATGTACAAACAGTAACTAGCTTATGCAGCTTCATTCCATGCTTTTCTTTGTTACTAGTAGCTCAAGGTTACATTAAAGCTGATTTAATAGGTTAAATGTACTGAAGTTTTGTACAGGATAGAAAGAACCTAACTGTAGCCACACTTCTGATAATGGCAGACTGCTGTGCTTGGAAAGAACACATGCCTTTTAAAAATAGTATAAAGTTAGAAGCAGCTAGTGAAAGGGCATGAAGTAAAATTACAAAGCGTAACTATAACTCTAACAAATATCACTGCATGTGTCGCATTGAAAATGCAGCATACTTTCTCCTGAAAGGCAGCCTGACACATTTCAGTGGGATATCTGAAACAGGCCAGAAGCAGAGCTCTGAAAGCTTGGAAGCTAAAAATATGTTCATGAAAGAGGAGTTGCATGGATAAGTGTAAAGGCCTTCCAATTTCTCATACTTTCTTCTAATAAGCACAGGCTCTAGGCTAACATCACTAATTGCAAAGTTCTCCATTTTGACAACACTATTATCATGTAACATGCACGTGCAGTCTTTCTTGTTCGCTTTTACAGTGACATGTTGGGAGAACTTGAAACCTTTGAATTGAGGTCCTACAGAACCTAGTGGAAGCGGTCAATTATAATGCCTTAAAAGCAGCTTTTGAGGTTCTGTGAAGCTTCCATTGCTTGGATTTTTAGCAACAGAACTTTCTGATCTGCCAACCATGCCAGCCAATGTTCGTTCTTCCATAATTCCATTGTAAAGCTGATGGAGAGGCTTTTCGGCCTTTCTGACATACATTTTGAGCCTAGGCATGTAGTTTTCAAAAGGGAAAGCACTGTATCCATGCAGAGATCCATGAATTCGAACATCATCCATGATGTGCACCAAACAGTGAACATTCAGTGAAACAGCATGATTGCCATATATTGTAATTAATACATTAACAAAGTGCACAAACAATTTCTCTGCATACTCCAGGTGCTTGGCACATGACAGCGGACTGCGCAGAATGCTCATAGCTGTATGCAATGCCATGAAATTATCTGCCACTTGGTCAGGTACATTTGATCTTAAGACCACTGGACCAGTATAGAGCAAAAAAGATGGAATTCTGAAGCCTTCCACCTATCAATATCTGAGAGGCTTCTGGGCTTTTGGGGCATCTGTGATGCCACATATTGCCGTATTTCAGTGTTTGCTCCAGACACACTCTCTCTTGATTTTTTCCCAATTCTGCAAGTTTTCTGCCCTTTCATCCATAGCAGCAAGAGCTTATGAACAACACCTAGACATGCAAGGTGCATGTAGTCAAGAGGCACCTGCTTAATCAAGTCTATTGGAAGCTCCTTGAGGATTGTATCCGAAAGGTGGAGATCTTCTTGATCTGCATCACGAAAGCTTGAATCTGTTTGCAATGGAGTATTAAGTTCGAGGAAGCACATACGACCATGCTTATAGTCTCCTTCTGTTGTGCACTTAGGACAACTGAAGTAACCACTGTGGCCCTTAATGACAAGAATATAAGCCTTAGCTGGAGCGTCACAGATTATTGCCCCAAGTTCCATACGGATAACCCTGTCTTTCACAGAAACACCTTCATGTAGGGCTGTTTTCATAATCCAACACATAGTGATGCAGGAAGACATTTGGCTCTAAGGCCTTGGACTGTCCATAATGAATACCAATTGGAAATGCTGTACTGCCTTCACAATTCACTGCTCTACAGAGAATGGGCCAAAACTGGTCCCGGGTGCTTTTGGTCTTTGTCTTTGTTTGTTTCTTTGTTTTCGTTTGTTTGCTTGTATTTGTTTTTCTTATGTACTCGCTCACTCGTAATGTAGTTTGATGCTTTCCCTGCAGTAGTTTCGAGGATTCATTATTTCACTAAATAACGAGTTGAGGTTAATTGCGAAAACTTTATGCAGCATCGTAGCAACGGCACTGTTACTCCTACACCTGGCCTTCATTAACTTGTATGTGCATATGACCTGTGAGACCAGACAATGTCTCATTGAGACAAACACTGTTTAAATATTACGTGGCCACGTTGCTGAGAGCACCATCAAAATAATTCACAACGCTCATTTCGAGTTTCAATCGGTTAGAAAACGATTTTTATCAATAGTGCTCCCACGTGAATTAAACATTACCACTTGTGACGCGGTGTTTGATCAGGCCAGCAGTTTAAGAAAATCGGAATATATGGGCACATAATTCCTGGTGACTAGGTGTTTAGAGCAAATATTTACGGAATTCAAGCACACTAACATCTGAGCATTTCCCAAAATATTTTGTGTGTGACCATATACATTCTGAATATATTAAAAATTTTATGGTAGACCATCTAACGTCTCTTTTAGCAATACACACAACTTTGTCAAATCACCAGAGCCACGTGCATAAAAACTGATATATTAGGGAATTTGAAGAAACATCCTGATTTTATTTGTACTTTTTCGAGACACATGCTATCCCGGAGTGACCCCTAAGTTGGAATGAAGTTAGAATCATCACGTATATTCTTTTAGCACCAGTTTTTGGCGTAAGCAGTGACAATAATGAATGCGTTCCTGTAACATGCCGCCATTTTCACATGAACCTCTTACTTAAGCGAAAGTTTCCTCTTTAGATAATCGCAACTTTCTGCAGTTCACTTAACTCTCGATAGCAGTGCGAAAAGCTGCCTTCTACCTTAGTAGATGTGCATTGCAACAATGAGAAGTTGTCCCCACCGTATCCCGTAAGAGCGGGCACATGGCGGGCGCTGAAAAATGCCTTACTCGGCCGCAGAGTAAGCGAGTACTTGCCGTGATGTCACTTTGCCCTGACTGCCGCACCGCCAGTGTTCGTTCTCATGGCTAATAGATGTTTGGGAAAAAGTGCAAGGATAAAATTTTTTATTGTTTTTTTTTTTCATCTTTTCTTTTTTCCTGATAGGGTTGTCGCATGACTATGCACGCTACTTTAGTGATGAACTTGTCAATGAAAGAGAAAAAGAAATGTTTTATGCTGTCCAAAAACTCTTTTCTTCCTGTCTGTTCAGGTGCTGTGATCCCTGTAATTATGCATAAAAAATTAATCTCCTGTCAAATGTTCCTGCGGTGTGCTTTGTCAAAAATCGGTGAAAGCGATTGCCTAAGAGATGGCTTTTTAAAGTAAAGCTGATGATATATTGTATTCTTATTTTACAGGTGAAAGACGTACCCTGCTCAACAAAACTGATGCAGCTATTTCGGACATAACAAAAGAATGGGTCGTGTTCGCTTCAAATAAAGAAGCTGCACCTCTGCGCCATATGAGAAAAAGTTTCTAACAGAAGCCCAATCAACACTTCATAAGCGCGACAGAGCATATAATCTTCAAAGTAGTGTGGTAAATAAATGTGAAGCCCGAGAAATGTTTGCCTTGTGACTTATTTGGGGGGGGGGGGGGGCATGCAAAGTTCTAGAAAGAAAGTAGCCGGGCATCAAATTGTAGCCAAGACAAAAAACTTGAATAAATGTGCCACAAATTTCATTGACCAAAATGCTTGGTTCCTATGCGAAAAACAAGCTTAGCTATACCATGGCATTTTAGTATAGCGCCAACCATAGAAAAGGGTGTTTCCAGTGACTTTCCAAGCGCGGCCTTCTTTTGCTTGGCTAGTGGTAGGCTTGTCAGACCAGCCAAGCAAATATGTCCCTTCGCATTCAATAATTTTCCAAGCATGAACAGCTTGGCCCCTGATGATTTACTTTGCTTGGTGCCAGCAAATGTTACTGGTAGGGTTGTTGCTGCCTATAGTAATAAAGTTGTTAAAACCCATCCTTTGATCGAACCTACATGAAAAGCAAACCTGTTAGGTTCGGACATTGATTATGTTGAGTAGTGTTAAGAAAGAGAATTCACCTACTAGCACCTTTTGTTTAGATGACCTGATGCTGACGCAGTAAACATGAAGCACTTGCTTCATTCATCACTTGACAAATGCGTTTGATTGTGCAGATAATCTCTGGTCAGTTCCTGACAGACAAGCATGTGGGCACGTATGTGGAAGTGGACATGTTCGGCCTTCCAGCTGACACTGTACGGCGGCGTTTTCGCACCCACACTGTGCAAGCGAATGGCATCAACCCTGTCTACGATGAAGAACCATTTGTCTTCAAGAAGGTTGTTCTCCCGGACTTGGCTGTTCTGCGCATTTCGGTGAGTAAAATGCTTTGAAATCAGCACAATCAATTGCTGTACTTTTGCTTATCTTACATATTTGAGAAATGTTATGTGTGTCACACTTACTAAATTTATTGATGCATGTAATTGGGCTAGTTTGATTTTAGATAGGGTTAGATCGATTTTGAGGACATGTTTAAACGGCCCGAGGGAGGTAGCACTGTCCTTGTGTTTTTTTCTTAGTGCTTACGCTTAAATTGATCTGCATCTGCGCAACACGTTGGGAGCATGTGCGCTTTCTTTCTAATGCGTTGTGTTCTTTGCACAGTTTAAACATGCCTTTACTACGTCTATTCTGCTGAATATTTCCTATTCAGTTCTGCCGACATATGTGTCTCTGTATGGGCATAGAATCATTTACAAGTTTACATGTTGATAGCTTGTGTATATGCAACAAATTTACTGCATTTACTCCCACTTTTTTTGGCAGAAAACCGATACAAAGTTGGGGGGTGCAAGAATTACGCAGAGAAAACTTTTCACGAAAACATACAGAGCGAAAAAGAAAATGAAATGGCCGCAAATCAAGATTCTCACGCAAGCAAATAACAGCAAGCTTTGAGAACTAAAATTACCTCAACAATAAAAGCAGAGGTTCAATACAAGGCAAGATTTATTTGAGACACAAAAAAGTGCAAGCAAATAGCATAGGCAAAGCTTGTGGGCGTAAGCGTAGGACGTCAGTATTTAGCTGATGGCTATTAAACAGAATCGTCCACAGTTTCCTTCTGAAGAAATAAAGTTCACCATCAATCTCAGTCTTAGGCACACGGCAGGCCCAACGCGTCTTGGTGGTTTTCAGCTGTCGTCACCAGTAGCAAACACAAAACTCGTCGACTCCGAAGGGCCTACTGGAGGTTTTGTTGCCGTTGTTTAGTGCATGATCAATCACTTTCAACTTGAAAGCAGCCGTGTAGCTTCAGTATCGCCCCATGACGTGACAAGATTGCTGACACAACATACAAAACACGCCGCAATACGCACTTGCCGCTTCGGCTTTGGCTTAGATTGGATTGAATTTTTATGCAGTAATAGTATGCTTGATTCTTAAGAGATGGTGCCAGGTGTCGCGCGCTATCATCATCAACCGCTGGAACAAGCAGACGACAATATTGCGACACTTTTCGGTGGTGCAACAATTACTTGAGGAAAAAAAGAAAACGTATTTTTGTTGGGCTATGGGGGGGGGGGGGGGGGGTGCGAGAATTATGCGAGCGCGAGGAATATGTGAGTAAGTAGTAAGTACAGTATATGGCTACACCTGCTTATAGCGAACCTTGATATAACAGAATCCTCAATATAACGAAGTTTTAAAATTCCTTGTCATTGCTCCATAGAAGCTCATGTATTTGCAACCTTTGTATAACAAAGTAACAGCAGGAGACAACCTTGACATAACAAATTTTCCCCATGGGCAATCTAGAAATTTTGCTCCTCATTTTGTTATGAGCATGCATCTTCCGCGGCTGCCCCGCGGCCAACAAGGCGCGAAGCCGCGCGGCGTGCACGGCGCACCAGGCGAGAGCAAGCGCTCGTTATTGCGCACAAGTAAGCGCGAGGCGGGTGGGTGGGCCTGCACCTTATGAGCTGGCGTTGTTGCCATTGTCGTCGCTGCAGGCGCATGCGCAAGTGTGTCCCACCCAATCCAAACAAAAATAAATAAAGATAAAAAAAAACTCCCTTTGCGCGTTGGCAGTGCAATGCTTTAGCTAGCGTCACATATGTGGGGCTACGCTGCATATGAAGAGCGCTTTACCTAATAGTTTTCTGCAGTATCCGTGTCTCTGTCCGTGTCGTTTGCTCTTCATTTTCAATGACGTGAGCGCTTGCAAAGTTTCACTGCGCGTGCATGGTGTGGCCTCCGACGATGTTCAGTTCTGCTTTTTTTATTACCATAACATTTATGCACAGAGTCCCGGCTGAAGTATTGCAGTCGCCGCCGCAGTCGTCATTCATTATATATGTACGTATCTAAAATGAAAACTCAAGAAAAAAAAAAGAAGCCGCTCAGGCTCCAAACGGAATGTCATTTCTTCTGGAAAGTATCGCATGATGCAACCAGCATCAAAACCAGCGAGCGAGCCGGGCTAATGCAATCCTCGGCAACTCTTGTGTGCGTCTTACGCAATGCATGGTGAGCCCCTCGTCCATGAGTGCAATTCCAGCCGCAATCAATGGGGGTTCAGATTTGGAGGCTTCGAACTACTTGCTGACACAATTGATCATCAGGGCCTATGAAAAAACCAAGCAGCATGATGAAAACCAGCATCCAAGAGCGTTCAAAGAAATCTTGGCTCATCGTCGCACCTCAGTGCGAGCTCCTTAAGCTGTTGGCCCCAGTGTCGAACATGTAACGCCTCTGTTTATATATACATAATTGTTGCCTTAATTTACCGTCGCCTTGTCTGCTCCGTCTATCAGCTCTGCGAAGATGCAGCCACGAGCTGAGACGCACGATACCGTACCCCCTTAAATATCCTTTCCAGAGCATTACATAATGGGGGACAAAAACATAAATAACAGCACAATCATGATAATGCAATGATAGAAAAAAATAAAAAAAATGTTTCCAAAAATACAGAATACATCATATCACTTTCAAAAGTGAAGTGAAGACAGTGCGATAGGCAGAATATAAATACCGTTACAAGAAGCATAGTACGCAAAATAACACTGCAATGGTGGAAGATTACGTGTTGAGAAAGCATCAAAGTATGTGCCTAAATTTATTGGAGTCTTGCTCATTCACTATTTGTTCGGGCAGCGTGTTCCATAGCTCAATAGCAGCTGGTAGGAAGAATTCGTGTAATGCTTCAGTGGTGTCATGTAAGCGTTGAATAAAGAGGTCATTAAACAGACGGTGCATGGTGCGGTTGGGTGGAGAAAAAATAGTGTCTCTGAGGGGAGGGAATTTATTGTACAGTTTGTAGAAAACAGAAAGTCGTAAAATCTTACAGCGGAGAGATAGTCTAGGTATACTGAGGGAAGATTTGATGGAAGTGCTAGTCATAGTTTCAAGCAATAAAACGTACCACGCGATTCTGTACTGCTTCAAGTGAGTCAAAAGGACAAGTCTAGTGAGTGTTCCAAATCGCTGAAGCATACTCAAGTTTTATCGGAATGAACATTTTGTAAGCTAGTTTGTGGACAGGGATTAGGGATAGAAAGAGTGATCGCTTGAGGAGGCCATGCGATTTTCAGCAAGCTTATATAAGGTTTGTTACGTGCGATGTCTATGTGAGTTGCTCGGTGATTGTAACTCCGAGATCGTTAAACAGCAGACTTGGGTGAGCGCCGAATATTTGAGATAACTGGTAATTCAAACTTGTGTGCTTGTGGTACTTGTTCTTGCATTTGGAAACTTTGATGGACATAAGCCAGATAGACCACCAATTAACAATTTCATTTAGGTATTTCTGGAGGATAAGCTGCTCATTGGTGGAGGATATGCACCGATAGAGGACGCAGTCATCAGGGAATAATCGAATGGATGAAAAAATATTGGCAGGGCTGTCATTTATAAAAATCAGGAACATGAGAAGTTCAAGCACTGAGCCTTGTGCTTGAACACCTGACAAGACAGAGCTACTTGATGACTGAATGTTATTGATGATAGTGTGTTGTGAGCGGTTCGTAAAAAAACACTCAATTCATAATAGTACATAGGTATCGAGAATGAGGCAAGCAAGTTGTTAAGTTGGATGGCAATGGGTGACCTAATCGAATGCCTTTGAGAAGTCGAGATAAACAATATCAGTATAAAAAAGGGCATCAAGGATAAGGTGAAGGTCTGTGCTAGACTCAAGGAGTTGTGTTCGTCATGAGTGGGCCTGTCTGAATCTATGCTGCTTGGTAAAAAAAAAAAGAGTGCTGGTCCAAATGAGATGCAATGCTGGAATACAGAATATGCCCCAGAAGTTTACAAGGTATGCATGTTCAGAGAAATTGGGTGGTAATTACATTAATTGGAATGGCTATCACATATGTGTATGGGCACAACCTGGCTGATATTCCAGTCATGCGGAATTGTGGAACACGCAACTAACTGACAATGAAAATCAATTGCAAGAAGCAGCTAGTTGCGACTCGGTCCCCTTTAGGGCTTTTGCCGTTATGTCATCCTGGCCTGGTGCACTGGAAAGGTTGAGGTTGTCGATTAAGTTCGTGATTCCTTGAATATTTGGAATAACTTTCGACATAGTGAAAAAATTACGAGATGGCAACGTAGAAATATTCGCAATAGGTTCATTAGTGAAAACAGAGTAAAAATTTGAGTACATGACATCAGGACAATCATCCCTTGAAACAGATGTCCTGTCAGGCACTATACTATAACATGAGGTGCGTTATAGACAATAAGTTCTAGAATTTGGGAGGGTTGTCTCGCAGAATATTTACGCTTAGAATGCCTCAGTAAGTCGATGAATTCACATAATGCTGTAAAGATATCTCCAATTTTTGCGGATTGTTGTTTTGCCTGAGTTCACGGTAAGTGTGCTTTTTTCCAGATAAAGTTCTGAGGTTATTGGCATACCATGGCTTTCTAGCGTCTCCCCGAATCTGCACGAAATAAACATAGGCATCAATAAAAGACTGAAGTTTGACCTTATAAAGTATCTAGTTTTGCTCCATTGTGCGGAGAAAGGCTGACCGCTGGATATCTTCAAAAAAAGAATCCAGCTCATTTTTAATTTCGCAAAAGTTTTTTTAATAAATGTATATGAGGAGAGGTTGGTGTTAGTAGGAAAAGTTTGCTTTGTTATTATCTCGAATGTACTTGGTCAATGGCTGATGATCAGAGAGCTCAATGGCTATGTTAAAAAGCATTATAATATGGTCACTAACACCTTGAACACAGTGTAAAGAATTCGTTCACTATCGTTGGTTAGAACTAAATCGAGAATGTTGCTACCTCGAGTACGTGTGGTACAACTTGGCTTAAACTGTACATGAAGACGACTTCAAGGAAATGTTTGGATACACAGAACGATTTGATGCAATTATTCCAATTATTATCCGGAAAGTTGAAGTCTCTGCATAACACAAGATTTGCATGAGGAAAGCGCGAGATTATATCGGATATGACAGAATGAAGTATGTTTATAAATAGAAAGTTTGAATCAGGGGCACGGTAACAAGCAAGCATATGTTCATGCTTGCCGGTAGTGAAATCTTCAGGCAGAGAATCTCGTGCTGGCTTACAACAGGTACGAGGGAAGAGACCAGACACCAATTAAAAAAACCCAAGACCCAAGTGCTTTTAGGATCAGGCCTGCCCTGCCTAAAAACGGTACACGACACGCTGTTCAAAAGTTTGTAATCCTCAATATTTCAGTTCAGCTATGACTCAGTGCTCATGACAACGTTAGTGTCATCTGTGATAACTGCTTTCAACACTCTTCTTTTGGCAAAAAATCTTCAAGCATTAGTTGTCATAACCCCCATTATGTGAAACGTTGGGCTTCTTGACAGCAACTGGCTTGGAGGAGTGCGATGGGAAAGTGGAAGACCAGTGATACGAGTTGATGGCCACTTTATTAGTTGTATGACAGAGTCATAATCTGCGTCCTAGATGAACTGCTTCTCGTCAATGAGAAGTTTGTCAAAACAGATCTCACATTGAGAACCCGTTTGCACATCAAACAGGTGTAGCTTCTTATGGGCTGGGCGTATGCGCGCAGAGTACAGTGAAAGAGGAGCTTTGCTTTTAAGGGTAGATGCTACTCGAAGACACTTTTGTTTTAATATTCACCCTAGAGCAATGAAACTTGAGCTGTTTATGGAACTTTTTATGCTGATTTCAAATATATAATTAGTTTTCTTGCAAGTTACAAACTTTTAGCTCTGCAACATGACAAAGTGAAAACCATAACCTTTTTGCCTCCCCTCTTTTCATACCTAATATTCTGTAATTTTTTATTATTCAAAGTTCATAATGCTTCAAATAAAGTGTAGACTGCAAATAACTAGTTAGGAAGCACATACAAAATATGAATTAAGTGTGAAAAGTAATAGACGTGGAAAGTCCATATTTCACCTACCCTAGTAAAGGTATACATACAAGTTTTTATGATACAACAAAATATTGAAATTTAAACCAGATAACTGCATTTGGCATACTTAGAAAAATATTTGGGCTAAGTTTCATGCACATCCGAGCTCTAGAAGTGCCCGAAAAAGGAGGGGCACATCGGAAAATTGAAAAATATTGTGTTTTGAGAAACACGAGTTTTAAAGTTAAGAGTTTTTATTTAAGAAAAATATCATTACATCAGACGAAATTTGCACACCAAAAAGAACAATCCTTCTTGTAGTGGCCACTACGACTAAAATACGCCATCACCATGAGTTTGTTCCTCTCGGCTTTTTCGAGCCCACTCCTCACAGACACTTCGCTCACAGACAGGGCCATGAAACGCTTGCCAAACTTCCACTCCATCTGGCAGAGCCTTGTGCCAACTGCAAGCTAAGAAGAAGTTTGACAGGATTGTGAAATACAAAATAAGTCCAGTGTCACACCATTTTGCAGCCATGTTTGTGCTACATGCCGTTGTACATAACGGCAATGTCGTCCCTGCTAAGTTCTCTCACTGCGAGCTCTTTCGATCTCGCAAGATTGGTGCTGACGTCATCCATTGCCGCATCACGAACTTTCCGGCTGACGGGTGTGAATGACTTTTGAAGCATCGGCTTTTGCAAGCCAACAACTGCTGCAAATCGGACCAGCTGCTCGTAGCCTATTCCTACAGAGCGCGCCGCACAACAGCTTTTACTTGCGAGCAATGCCTTTTTTCATTCATAACGGAGATAATTACTTGAGAAAAACATTGTTCAGCTGCAGTGCTCGACAAGACATGGACCCCGCAAATAAATTTCACAGCACATACAGGCGCGCAACGGCCTATGGCGGTCCCCGATTCGTACCATGTGATAAGCCAGTCGCAGCGCTCGAAAAACGCGCAGAAGAGTGCTTCTTTTTATTATTTCTTGCGCTGCATTAGCGAGATGAACTGTTGTTATTTGAAGAGTGAGGCTCGACTCTTCGATTCATGGGATCAACAATGGCGAGCGACGGTGCATTATCGGCGGGAAGGTGCTCGAAGACTGCACACTTTCGACCTTTTAACAGGCACCTTGTGCTCTTTAGATGCAATTTTAAAGCATTTTCAGTTAAGTCTCGACCTGTATTATTTTTTTCATAGCAGTAGAGGTACTAATTTTATCAAAACAGGTGAAAATAAAAATAGGTAATTTTGAAAAAAACTTGCGTTTTTCGACCCACATCTCCCCTTAACGGGGCCCTCTAACACTTTTTATAATCTCATAGGTTTACATAATTGCCGCGATTACATTTAACATTACATTTATCCAATCATATGGGGGATCAGGGCAACCTTCCCGTGTGATGTTTGTTCGCGATAGTTTTGGTGAGTGCCACTACGAGTTATGCAGTCAGCACCAATGTTTTCAAGTGCTAGAGAGCCCCTTTAAAGCACGGTCAGAAAACTCTGCTGATTAGTAAAAGAGACTCCCGAGAACACACAAGCCAAATATTGAAGCGCATCACGCGGCCAGGAATTCACAATAAACTATCAAACTCAGGTAAAAATTGCTTTCTCTTTTCACGAGCAATGACGAAAGATGCTCAAAAAGCACTCGTAGATTGAGCGCGCCATGTTCAAATCCGGCGTTGGCCGATTTGAACATGGTGCGCTCAATCGTTACAGAGATTGCCGCAAAAGGCCGCGACTTTCCCGTGCGTGCGCGCGATCACATGGAAACCGCGCATTTCAAAAAAAAATTTAAAAAGGGATCAAGCTCACGAGGCGCCCGTGGCGTGTTTTCTTTGCCCCTGCCATTCCTACCTGCTAAGCTTCCAGTGCTTTCGACAGGACGAGAGAAGAGAGAATGGAATCGCACCGTGCGACAAATCTTGTTAACTCGGGTCGTACTGTACAAATTCTTAAAACTTTTGCAGTGTTGTGTTCGTGAGGCAATAAGCTCTTCCAGTGAATTCATTCTATGGTTACTTAAAAAAGTGTTTGAGGTCCCCTTTAAAGTAGGAAGCAGCTTGAAAAATAGTGGTATTGCTTTTAAACTCCGTGAACTTATTGACAATTCGTAAATTTTTGTTTTCATTGAACCGACCAAATCTGTGTGCACATTCTGAATCACCCTTATATAACAACGGTTGGAGTTAGCACAGCCAGAGCCACTATGAACATTCGGACTTATCCTGCAAGATTTGTTATCCTACGACAGTGCCCCACAGACGTGATACTTGGGATGGATTTGCTAAGTGACCATGGTGCCATCATTGATTGGAGGTCTGAATTAATAACACCGACGTCAGAAATAATCGCAGCATATCCACGGCATGAATGATGGAGAGTGGGGCGAAGCACCCATCCGTTCATGCGTCCGTCTGTGTGACCATCCCTGCATCCATCCGCCCGTCCATGCGTGCGTCTGTTCCTGCATCCACACGTTAATTCGTGCATCCGTCCCTGCGTTCGTCCATGCATCTGCTCCTGCGTCCGTCCGTGCAACCATCCATGCGTCGGTCCATGCATCTGTCTGTGTTTCCATTCGTCCATCTAGTCAACACTCCAAGTACCACCATCTCGCACCTTTTCATTCTGCATATAGAAGCACCGCCATCCAGCGGACATACCAATGACTAAACGGGAGGTGGCACACGCACAGTTTCTTACAGCTGGTGCTTCGTGTCTACTTCCCACTTTAACCACCTCGAGTTCAAGGTATATACTAGTTCACTGTATTTATAGCACTACGGCTCAATGCTCTCTAAACCTTTCTAAAACCAAGGAGGTTACGCCCAGCGAATATAACATAACAACCCTTTCTTGTCAGATAGTGCTCAATGTACATGTCAATGGCTGCTAATGGGGAATGAGAGACAGGAGAATTCAGCCTTTAGTTAACGCGCACACTGCGGATTTTTTATTGTTCAACAACGCACAGGAGAAATCTCCCACTGGCACCACCTTACAGGTCAAAGCGTAAGACATGTTACGTACTACGACGAGGAACGAACGAGTGCCGCTTTTGGGAGCTTAGCCCCTAAAAAGTGCTGCTACCCTACATGACAGCACAGAACAACGCATTGAATGTAAGAGAAGAGCACGTCACAGTGCCGCCTTTCTCCAGGGTCATCAATTCAGGTGGCACAAAGAAAGCCGAAAATCATTGAAGTGTCATCGAGGGCTATCAGCACATACTTCTAAACCGTCAGGTAAATCACTAGGGGCATAGTCGAGCTGTGTGACGGCAAAGCAAAGGTCGTGCTGACAAACTTTAGCCACATATTTAGGCACCTCAGTGTTTGTACGGCAGTTGCCTGCATTGACGAATAAAGGGATGCCAGCAATGGTTACACTCTTTTCGATGCTGCCAAAGCTGTTTTGACGAATAAAGGTATGCAACTAGATCTTGACGTCAACCCGACCTTTCTGACGTGCGAGCAGGGCCAGCTCAAAACCTTGTTCCTGCAATTCAAAGACTGCTTCTCGTCATCAATAACGCACAACAACCTCGGAAGAGCACATCGCTCTTCAGGTAGCAGTGTGCTTGAAGTTGTAAAAGAGTACGTCTACTTAGGACAGGTAGTAACCGCGGAGCTGAAGCACGAGATTTAAGCTACTAGAGAAGAATAAAAATGGGGAGAATTGCAATCGGCATGCATTCTCAAATCATGACTGGTAGATTGCTGCTATCCCTCAAGAAGATACAACAGTTGCATCTTGCCTGTACTTAGCTACGGAGCAGAAACCAGGAAGCTTACAAAGAGGGTTGAGCTTAAATTGACACCCCAGTGAGTGCTGGAAAGACAAGCGATAGGTGTAAGCTTAAGGGAAAAGAATAGAGCAGAGTGGATCAGAGAACAAACTGAGGTTAGGAAAATCATAGTTGATATAAAGAAGAAACGGACTTGGGCCGAGAACGTAGTGCGTAGACACGATACTTGTTAGTCATTAAGGG
The DNA here is from genome assembly GCF_043290135.1 of Rhipicephalus microplus. Lineage (NCBI taxonomy): Eukaryota > Metazoa > Arthropoda > Arachnida > Ixodida > Ixodidae > Rhipicephalus > Rhipicephalus microplus. The sequence goes on along the minus strand of NC_134705.1, from coordinate 20,739,221 downwards.
TAAATGACTGGATTCCTGGAGAAGGCAAGTGGGTTAGAGGGAGACAAAAAGTTAGCTGAAAAGATGAGATTAGAAAGTTTGCGGGTATAAAGTGGTAGCAGAAAGCACAGGGCCGAGTTGACTGGTGGAACATTGGGAGGCCTTTGTCCTGCAGTGGACGTAGCCAGGCTGATGATAATGCTTATGAAGCATCTGCGGCGTTCAAGCGTATCATGGACATCGTTCTGACTGGATTGAAGTTGTAGGCTTGCCTCGTATACTTGCACGTCATCGTGTTTTCCTCGAGGTTCGACGAGCATCTTCAGTGCCTAGAGGCAGTACTTCAAGCTATCGAGACCTCTGGACTCCCCCTGAAGCCGGAAAAGTGCCGCTTCGCGCACGAGGAGCTCTTGTTCTTGGAGAAAGTGTGATTAGCAAGTCTGGAATTTGTCCCAGCCTGCGAAAAACAGCTGCCATCACCGATTTCTCACCACCAACCGGCAAGAAAGCAGTATGGCGATTCATGAGATTGTGTGCCTAATACAAGCATTTCGTCAAAAGATTTTCACAGATGCTGAACCGCTAAGTCACTTGACTGAAATGAACATCAAATTCAGGTGAGAAGTGGCATCAGAGGAAGCATTTAAAGAAAATAAGCAACGGATGCAGACACCGCCGATACTAGCGCATTTCGACAAATACTCCGAAACAGAAGTTCAATACTGGTACAAGCAGCGTAGGCTTTGGCACGGTCTTTGTGCAAAGGACTAGATGGCCTAGAAAAGGGTTATCAGTTATGATAGCCGATCGTTATTCAAGGCCGAGGCCAACTATTCCACAACAGAACAGGAGTGTCTTGCCATCATCTGGGCAGCGTCAAAGTTCCGCGCTTACCTCTAGGGCAGGCCTTCCAAAGTTGCGAGTGACCACCGCGCCTTGAGTCAGCTAGCTAACTTGGAAGGCCCTTGAGGTCGCCTCACATGGTAGAGCCTAAGGCTTCAAGAATTTGACATTGCCATCATGTACAAGTGGTGATGAACACACTTTGACACCGACTGATGGACAGACGAACGGATGGACTGGCAGATGGATGGACCGTAGTACACATGAACAGACGGATGGGCGAACGCAGGGACGGACGGATGGGTGAACGCAGAAACGAACACACAAACACTTCGACCCACTCATCGTCATTCACTCTGTGAATACTCTGTGATTTTTTTGTTTATTATTACTGTAAACCCCAAAAGGAGGTTTAAAGCAGCGGAAAACACGTACAGTCTTACAAAATAGTATACCATGTTATGCTGAAATGCGAGCGAAAAAATAAAATAAGATGGGCATGAAATACGCCACAAAATACAGACATACAGCAAACACAGGCATGTACACTTATATTCTGAGCATTGAAATTAAAAATTAACTAAGAGGCAAAATACATGGACATCCTGCGGACAAGAATAAAAAGTATTAAAAATAAGTGCTAAGGCACATTTGTTTCAGAGAAAATAAGTGAATCTTTAGCTGCAGAAAAAGCTGTTATGAAGGAAGACATCACGAGGGAGTTTGGTAGTTCGATTCATTCCTTAATTGCCTTCAGAATGTTGCTATAAATAAATGTGTCATTTCGTGTGACTGGTGGCTATATGTACAAACTGTGCCTGTGTCTACAGTGTGGATATGAAGAAATTACAAAGAAATAGCCTGATTTGATGTTGACCTGATTAACAATATTGAGGAATCAAAATTTTGAACGGTCCTCTTTAGAACCAAGTTTTAAGGCAGGAAGTTTTGGACAGAAGCATAGGGCACGCATTGATATTTATTTACTTGAATGTAAACATTTCACAGAAGTCTGTCTGGTTGGGTATGAAACTGGGAGATGATTTAGACTGCACCCAAAAGTTTTTGAAGAAACCCGACGTTTTGAAACCGTCTTGGTTCTTTCCTCAGGGGTGACTGCAGGACTACCTAGCAGTGTGGCTTCAAAGCACTCGCGGGGCGGATAATGACCCCCCTCTCTCATTTTGCCGTGGAGCGCAGTTCATGTGTATACACTGGGGGAATGGCTCCGAGAGAGCGGTTGATGTTATTGGCTGTCCTCTGTATGTGCTACGACTCGAGTAGTAATCTTAGTAGCCTTCATAACATACAGAGGACAGCCCATAACATGAACCGCTCTCTCGGAGCCCTTCCCCCAGTGTATACACATAGACTGCGCTCCACTGCAAAACGAGAGAGAGAGAGGGGGTGTCATTATCCGCCTCGTGAGTGCTTTGAAGGCACCGCTACTATGTAGTCCTGCAGTCACCCCTGAGGAAGGAACCAAGTTGATTTCGAAACGTCGGGTTTCTTCAAAAGCTTTTGGTTGGAGTCTAAATCATCTCCCTGATGTTTATTTAATATTAACCTCAAAGTCATTTTTTGTACTTTGTCCAGTTAGCAGCGTTGTGAGAGACCACACTACCATAGAATATTTGATAATTAGTCGTGCTAATGTTTCGTAATCAGCACTTTATCCGGGTGTTACGTTTTGTAACCTTCGCCTCAAGCCCAACAGAGCTTTATTTCTACTGAACTTCTAATTTATTTCAATAAGAAAATACAAGGTAGACATAATTATACATTCAGAGGTCTCAAAGTAAAAACTGTTGGGGGACCGTTTAATAAAAAATAAATGGGAGTTACTCTAACCTCGGCAAACAGTGAGATTTGTCATTTATAAATTAGAGGTGCGTTCATAGCAATGGAGAAAGATAATCACAAAAATATTTTAATGATAATCACAAGGATAGACAGATTGAAGAAAACACCAGGCCTGCGCTGAAAGCGCAGCCCAGTCACAGCGAAACCTAGAAGAGCGGCCTTTCAGAGCTTCTTTTAAACACTCATTGGGTAACTGCTGCAAGGACACTTGCTTGATGCCCACTACGGCATAAGTATTAAATTTTTTAGGGTAGTAGGGCGGCATTTTTTGTGCTATTTCTCTTCAACCTTCTGAGAAGCGTGGTATCCGCTAAACACTTGCGAGGAATTTTGTGCCAATTGTTCATGTAGTGGCTGACGACGATAAGGAATTATGCCTGAAGTGGGTATGTACCACAGTTTATAGCTGAACAAAAATAAACTTTTGTAAAGGGCTAGAGCATCAGATGACCCACTCGTTACGCTATTTCCATTGTGCGACGACTGCTTGTGTTTTCGCTGTTTTGAAACGCTTTTTAAGTTGTATTAAACTGATTGCTTTCCCGACATCAAGCCTGCCTAAGGCAAGTTTGCCAAGTAGTTGTAAGCACCAGCATGGCTGAGAGGTAGAATATTGGGCTGACACCTAGCGGACCTGGGTTCGAGCCCCACTGTGTCATTGGTACTAGGTTTTATTCCGATTTCGCGTGAAGTGTTGCGCACACCGCCGGCCAGTGTGGCGGCATTGCAACCAGCAATGCGAAAAGCCACCAAACATAAACGAAATTTATACATAGGCAAAATTAAATTTGCCATAGGCAATTTGCATTTTGCCTACATAGACAATTTGCTTTTCTGCAGGTGATGTCTATGTGAGTGTTCCAAATTGCATTGCAACCAGCAATGCGAAAAGCCACCAAACATAAACGAAATTTATACATAGGCAAAATTAAATTTGCCATAGCAATTTGCATTTTGCCTACATAGACAATTTGCTTTTCTGCAGGTGATGTCTATGTGAGTGTTCCGCAAATGTGGAGTAATTATTAGCCATGAATATTTATATTCTGTTTTCTTTTTAGTTCATGGGCACTAGTATTGTAAATAATATTCAAAGGTAAATTTTTTCTTGTTATACTCGTGCAAACTGATTTTACAGGCTTTAAAGTCTTCTTCCATTCATTACGCGAAAGTAAAATTTTTTGTAAGTTATTGTTCATCTAACTGGTCTCCCAAGGAAATGGTCTTGTTATATATAATGCAGTTACTCCAAACAATTTTACGGAAACAGACAAATCTTAGGGTAGGTCGCTAATAAAAATAAGAAATAGAAGGGGCCCTAGAACACCGCCTTGAGGCACGCCTAATTGATTGGGTCTGGACGTTGGTTTAATTTTTTTTCTATGTACTGCATATGAGGATGGAGGCGTGAAATGAAGCTTTCAGTAATATTTAGGTTTCAGAATATTTCATTTAGTTTTAGTTAGAGTTTATGATGCGAGACCTTATCAAGTGCTTTGGCAAAATCTAAGAAGATTAGATCAATCTGTTCCCGGTGGTTTACTGCTTGCGCAAGATTATGAACTGTAACGACAAGCTGTGTTACTGTAGATAAGCCCCTACGGAAGCCGTGTTGCAGTGATGATAATAAATTTTGACTGTCTAAATAATTCAACAGGTGCTGGCACATTATATGCTCAGGCAGCTTGGAGCAAGTACTCGTAAGAGATACAGTCCTGTAGTTGCCCACTTCTGAAGTGTTCTCACTTTTTGTGATCTGGAATTATTTTAGCTTGTTTCCAGTGGAAATGAAGTCTGACCTGGTTAATTGAAGCTTGAAAGATTATAGTGAGATACTTTGCGACCCATCGAGCATATATATTCGCAATGTTAGCAGACTGTCGCGCCATTTAGTGAAATTCAGGACCGTTCACTCAAGAATCATCAGTAGGCAGACGCTTCCAATGCTTCCTTGCTGTTCCTTTTTTCGGCAGTGCTAGCCGCAGTGTTAATGCGTTAGCAAGAAACAAACACAAACCAATTTGTATGATTTGTGCATCAGTGAATATACCGAGCATTCGTGGCACAATAAATCTGCTTCGTTCTTACGAGACGCGAAGTTTTTGTGAAAATACGTGGCAACTTGCGCTTTCAATTATAGCTAGCAGAGTACACATACCAGCTTCCCGAGATTTTCTGTAGCCACTTTAAATAGTTAAATGCTATCGTCTGAGGATTCCAGTTAAAACTCGCCGTGTTTTACGTGCATATAGCATTCGTCAGTGCTTTCGCAGTGCATGAATCCCAATTCATTCATTGTACACAGAAAGTAACGCAGGCTCGCGATTTGTGCTTCCGAACCTTGGACTACGCGGCGCCGCTTGTTTTTTATGTTTGTTGATAGACGGCAGCACACTACAAGCGATTTCTTTTTTGCCACGTATCGGAGCATAATGATCTCGGCACCCTTAGATAAACGTGGTCATTGACGCCGTGTGGGTGGCATGCGTGGTCAATAATCGATGTGTTGTTTGTGCTATCGAAGTCATTTCACAGAGAGAATTTCTCAGATTATCAGAGAAACCGTCTTGACGTCGAGGATTTTTTACAGAACATAGATGAAAGTGACAGCAATTATGCATGATCAGCTGCTCGTTCACAAGCAGAGAGTTTCACTTCACGTTCCGTGGTGCATTAATATTTTTTCACGCTCATAAGGCACTTTGATTTTATTTATTGTATATGATCTTTCAGCGAGCTCAAAATGACAGCATACTTTTTCTTGTGTATTTATAGTATTCAAATTACAGTGGATATTACAAAGCCTCGCATGCCACCAACGTGCTCGTGCTCGACCGGCAAAGCGAAATGGTTAGAGCAATGAAATATGCAGTTAAGACTACAGCCCATGCTAACTTCTCCTGCACTTGATCGGTGTCGTCCAAACGACGTTGTGGTTCGACAAATTTTTGCAATTTCGACGTTGCGAAAAGTGTACGCATGTCAATATTTTTGTTTCCATTGCGCTGATAGAACCTGCAACATTCGACTGCAGGGAATTATGCACTTTTAGTCTGATTATGGCTGTGACGCAAGGGCTATCTAATGGGAAGTTAAATCCTTATTTCCATTGAAAAAGCAACTGCATGATGCTTACAGCGCAAGTAATGACGACGGCATAATATGTTTACAAACCATCGCTACGTTAAACATTCGGTCCTGTGCAGCCGGGGCCAGGCATTACTCGCTAGTGGCCTATTACTGCAGCAAGTCCGCCAGACAAGCTCGGCACAAATGATCTTAGAGGGCCATTCAGTTCATACATGAATTCTAGTTCGCGCAGTTTTCTGTAGCACGCCCAAGATTACACAAAACATCGTTGAAACACGGTCGATCAGCTGACACCACCACCCTTTGCACTGCGACAATAAATGAGTTTGCAAACATTCAGCAGTTTCTATCGGTTAGGAAAGTATTTTTGTTCCATATGCATTCATTTGACGATCAAGAGTTCATCCGGTGGAAGCGGCACGGGGAGTCGTTTGTGCATCTTATCTTTTGCGAGTTCACAGGCTGGTCATCCTTCCGCAGCCATCTTGGATTGTACGGCGTGCCACCTATAGATCGTGGGCATTGCGGATATAACAACTCGTTTGGAATGCTCTTGGGACAGGGGATTTCTTATTGATAATATGTAAAATAACATTTAACACTCCTTCGTTGATAAACAGGTCACATAACGCTGGATAATCGGAAGTTTCAAAAAAGAACGAAAGAACATTATTATGTTCGGGGAAAACAGATGAAAAAAGGAATTGAATTTTTCTGCATGTTCAACGACAATTTTTTCATTGACAGGTTTATTTTGTTTCCTGGATGCGTTTACAAACCTCCAGAATTTTATAGGTGCTTCGAGAAGAAACTTTTTTGAAGTTACGATAAAGAGATCGCTCCTTACATCACTTGACAAGATGATTTAGATCAAGCATCATTTTATGAAATAAAGCTTTGTTCTGGGCACTTAGATCCCGAGCTTTTCTCTTTTTTTTAAGCGCTTATTTGACATAAAATATATCTCTCATGAGCCAAGGTTTTTTTTTCTTTTGGACATTCTAAGATTTAGAAATAAATTTCCTAATGCATTCCATGCATTCAGATGTTGTGAGAAAATTCTTACAAGGAGTCAGAGCTGCTATTTAATTCATAAATAGCTGTGGAATTGTCAAACGACCGCTCGAGAAAATCTGAAACATTAACATCATGGGCAGCTTCAAAGTTCAGATAAGTGAAGCCGAATTTCTTTTGCAATCTGCACGATGACATCCTCGGATACAACAACCATCTACAGTGGACTCCCAATAAATGAAACTCACTTAAATGAAAATGCCTCATTAACAAAACTAAACGAGCTCATATGGCTGGATTTTTATGTACTGTGCAGTAAAATTTATCAGTTAATCGAAACAGTGCTTATTGGTCAACTACGGTTATATGGCACAAACTCTAAATACAGCATAGGCTCACTCAAGCCACAGGTAGTCTCACAACCGTGGCAACGCCTCGAGATCGAGACAAGCCAATCTAGTAGCCATTCTCTCCAGCTGAAAATTTTCTGCTGATTGACTATTAGTTCCAGCAGTGCTGGTTTATTAGCACATTCCCAGTAGGCAATGGAACCAGTAGCTGGTGGCTCCAGCAGGTGTTGAAACCAGCAGCTGATGGAACCAGTAGCTGGTGGTTCCAGCGCAACGTTGCAGGCAGTCGGCCAACTTGTAACTCGCTGACATGGAGCACGCCTCCAAGCAACAAAGTAGGCAATAAGCCTTATTCGAGCTGCATATTGTCAGCTGCAAGCTTTATTGCAGCTCGAACCAGCTGAAATATGGCCTGTTTCTAACGGCAAGTTAGTCCCCTCACAGCTGAACAATCGTAACATTTCATTTTTGTAAAACTTAGTAATATGAGTTAGTAATACGAATTACATTGGTACGAATGAGCAGATTAAGTTTGCTTCCCTCAATAGCATGTAGTTCTAAAGGGGCTGCTTTTCAAAAGTACATTAAATACACCCATAACACACAAGCGTTGATCTATTAAATTTTATTAAAAATTTATTTACACTTGAAAAAGGTAATCTGCCAGCTTCGGCTCCCACTCAAATTGCTCTGAATGAAAATCCACAGGCGACCTTGATCCTCACCACAGATGTCTGCATTGTCGAGGGCAGCCAAGTGATGCAGGCAATCTATAACAAAATAAAATATTTAAAATATTTTGTTTTTAATGCAGTTCGTGACTGCAGATTATTAATCTTTAACAATTCTACTTAACGTCCATTCCCGGGAAGCAGTGCGCACGACGACGTACATATCAAGCGAATAACTTTTACATCTATAAAACCCCATTAGTTCACTCAGCTAACTAGAATTAAGCAGTGTGTTAATACTTCATTACACGGAGACAAAGGTTCATGGCTTACTTACAGCAATCGGCGTGCATATGCGAATTCATTAACATCACAAACACCAATGTCCGACTACAGTGAGCTTATTAAAGCACAGAGACATTCGGGATATCACGGTTTCCTTATATTTGAAATAAATATGCAACTTACCTGCATGAAAGATCGATCACTGAGATACAAGGTGGGTCTCGATCTGCACTCACAAAATCAAGAAACCACATAGCATAGCACCAAAAACAGCTGAAATAGGCTGATATTCACTTGTTACACTTTTCACACATGTAACTGACCCAAAAATAAACTATTATATGTTCATGTCACACAGATTCTAGAGGAAACTTGCAACTAACACACCGAACATACAAATGCAACGACAGACAAGTGACAACAAGAGCCCAACATGTGTTGTACTAAATTACAGTGCTAAGACATAATAATAATTTATACGTTATATAAAACTGCTATTTTTTATGCTTTTACCTTTAAATAAATAATGAAACTTTTTATTGTGCTGTATTTTTATTAAGTAGCTAACTATTCAGTATTAGTTGAAGCTGTTGGTAAATTGATGAAGCTGTTGATAATAGGAAAATCAAGGCATCCACATTGTTTCAAAGGCGTTCGACAACTGCCCGTTGCATACCTTGAGAACGGAAGAGCGTGGATGACCATGGCCATTTTCGAAAATTAAACAATCAAACCAAAAACAATTAAACAGTCAAACCAACGAATTGACAAAGAAACAGCATCGAAGCACTGACGTACCCTTCGGTCAGCGCTCCTGCGATCGCGCACCCCAGAACATGCAGAATAAGCATAATAATAAACAAACATAGCAACACTTGAGAGGTACGTACAGTACACGATCGCGAGGCGCTGCCTCGGGACTTCAAGACCATGGGAAGGAGTGCGCGCGCGCCAGGGCCAAAGCCTCGATGAAGCGACGAAACCACCGGCCAGCAGCGATGAACGACAAAGGACATAGGATTGCCGCCAGCCGGAGGGGCCAAAACGCTTACGCACCCTCCGAAGTCCCGAAGTGGTCTCCGCAACTTCGTGTCGTGCCCCCCCCCCCCCCCCCCCCCTTGTCGGGTGAGCACGAGAAAGGTACGAATTCGACTAAAATTAGGCCAATGGGACACCTTGTTAAACTATGAGCGGTGGGGATGGCAGCGAAGTGACAATATTCTGCCGGGACGAGAAGCGATGCGAGAATTTTCCAAGGAAAAATGGCATCGAGCGATGGCATGGACACTTGAATTCCTACGAAGTTTAACCATAAGTTTTTTTTTTACCTAACCTCTGAATTCTCTCAATAGTCGTTACCTTCACCGCTAGGGTAAAGGCAAAGATTTCATCATTTACTTTACTTATAGAGTTTTTTCTTTTTCGTTCTCATCTTCTGCTACTTCTCTTATAGTAAGTTTGGTTCTTTTTGAACGATTATCCAAATCGTCCACATGATTAAGCTGAATAAATTATTGCCAGCCACAATTTTTGCAAGAGTTCGGAGCTTGTTGCGAGTCTTATCTAAGCTACCTTAGTCTCAAACCAAAAAGGTAATTTTGCATCTCTAGGATTCTAGTTTCAAACGAATCTTGCATTTCTTGAAGTGCAGTAAGTTTACATAAAATTTGCATTTGATTGTGAAGCAATTCCTTGTATACAGCATCTGTTTTATGTCCCTGATTCAGATCGACATCGCTAGAAAGACCTAACAACAAATGCACAATAAAAAAAGTCACTTATACAGCCAACTACAACTTTCTTTCATTCATTCATTTTTATTTCCTTAAGGACCCCACTGGGGGGTATTACATAAGGGGTGGATACACAGGAAAAGAGAACATTTGAACATGTTAATTTTCGCAGCACAGGTGATTTGTAACATTTGTCGCGAAGGATGATGGGCACGTGGTTGAAGCAATGGAGTAGAGAAGGTTGTTCCAATCCTTGACGGCGCGGGGAAAAAAAAGAAGCGGAAAAAGTGGCAGTTCTGTTGTGATAACAGGACACTTGAAGTGGATGGCTTGTGTGGTGTGAAATGTATGTTGGGGGGAGGATGTAAGGAGCTGCATTGAGAGAAGAATGAAAAAAATTTATGAAAGAGAGAAAGGGTGGCAATACGGCGGCGAACAGAGAGGGGTGATAAACCGGATTGTGCTTTCAAGGATGAAATGCTGATGTTGTATGAGTACTAGGAGTGAATGAATCAATTTCGGACAGATTCCAGATTGTTATTGAGGTATGTTTGGGGCGGGTTTCATATGATGAGGCATATTCGAGTTTCGATCTGATGAGGGACTGATATGCTGGCAACTTCACATGTTTTGGTGCATGACGTAGGTGACGCTTCAAGAAGCCCAGAGTTTTATTTGCCGATGAAATCACGTTAGTAATCTACGCATGCCAAGTGAGATCGCGATACAATGTGACACCTAGATACTTGTAGGATGGTTGTGATTGTACAGGGACGTTGGCGATCTGATATGAAAAAATGAAAGGATTCTTACGGCGGGTAAACGTAACAAGTTTGAATTTGTTAGGGTTAAGTGACAAAAGCCAATTATTGCATCATTCTTGAATGTGGTTAAGATCGTTCTGGAGAAGATTTTGGTCGTGAGTGTTAGTTACTCTCCGATAGATTACACAGTCATAAACCACTTTTGGACATGGCAGCACTATAAGACTAATAAAATTGCTATGGAAGTTATTCTTTCGGTCCCCAACCTGCATGACCAGTAGTACGTCAGGTAACATTGTCACGGCAAAGCTGCCATGTCCACTGAAGCAGGTCCCACAATTAAATCATACCGGAAGACTCATGTGAGCATGCTTGGTGACGTCATTGTGCTCCCAGGTGGCTGGCCAAAATGATCCTCGATGGGACGAAGCTGCCGAATGGAGATGTTCTTAATAAACTGGAAGGGCATCATAGTGAAGCCCGTTGCATCTAGTATGAAAAGATTCCACACAGCCTCCAGCTATGAAGCGTAGTCACGCGCAGAGGATCTGCATGAACAGTGGCAGGTGAGGCGACATTGTCATAGTGATGTCGCCGTGTATTCCTTGGTATTCCAGCAGTTCTGGAAAAATGGAACTGTTAGACAACTCGCTGCTGGTGCCAGCATGTCATTGGCAGGCAGTTTTAGAATATTTCATGATGCGAACTGGGTTACAGATCAAAAAAACCTCCTGAAGAAAGTGACCAAAGAGGCGCTTTGGCATGGTGTATGCTTTGAGGTCATGCACTTTGTAAAAAGACGCAAGAAATGTTGCCATTGAACTGATGTTCTTAATGTGGTGAAGTGTTATAAACAAAAACTTGCCATGAAGCAATGTTCCTACGTGGTGAAGTGTTATTGAAATTGTTCACTATATAGTTATGAGCAATGAACATGCGAACTGGGGAACAGTGAGTGTCTGATGTGTTAGTTAACAGAAGGCTGCATCCTTGAGGAAGAGAGAAGTAATTTTTTTTAGAAAAACCTCTTCAAGGAGGCACTAATGTCATGAGTGAAACGGTGTGAAGCGCGTGTCAAATGGTGGAATGGGGTGTTGGTGCGCATACGTACCGCGTTCACAAATGGGATTAGGTGGAGGAAAGCCTGCGGCGCGTGACCCGTGCTGTGGTGGGAAACCCCCAGAAGTTGAGGTGGGAGTGTCCTGTGGAGGGCTAAACGAAGAAGGTTGAAGGAGACGGCGTTGCTCTCCCGGTGAAGTTCGGGTAACTCGGATATGAAGGTAGCGCCGTTAGGGTGCCGGAAAGCAGCCATCGATCTTGGTAGACACCGAGATGCTCTCCGGGCCGGCAGTACCTTGCAACAGCAGTTCTCGGGACACCTGCCGCTCTTGACCTTCACAGGATGACTGCGACCCACTTGACAGTAACATTGACTGATAGGCCTAACCTGTCAAGGCCCATGACGAGTGGGTTACAAGCAAAGACAAGTGGATCGTCAAGTGAAGGCTGGCCGACGATGATGGCCGGAGACAATGACCAGGAGATGCAAGCACTTCGGCGTTGGGTCATTCCATCGTAGTTGCTAACCGCCAGTACGAGCAGTAAGATCCCTTGTTGGAGGGCGAGCGTCTTAGATTAATTGAATAGGCTTTAAATTGGCTAGGGCTAGAGGCGACCCTAGGGTGGCTTACTTTAGTTTTGCTTTTGTTGTACAGTCAAGTTTTGTGTGCTTGTTTACATTACAATAAATTCCAGTGTTTGTTTGTTTCATCCGCTTTGTTTAATAAAGTGTAACTAAGTTTAATGAAAGGTACAAGATGAAGGTGGCACAAGCCGTTGTGCCTACACTGTGCCATTAGGATCATTTGGTTTAACGCTTCTATGAAGATGTAGAGTCAGCCAATAATAAAATCACAGTACACTATTCTAATGAGTGACTTTAGTACTAAAGTAGGCATGAAACAGGCCGGGGACCATGCAGCGGGCGAATAGACATCGCACCTAGAAATGCCAGAGGTGAGTTATTGATAGAGTTCACAGAACGTAATAATTTAAGATTTTAAAGACCTTCTTCAGAAAACAAGATAACTGTAAGTGGACGTGGCGAAGTTCTAATGGCGAAACTTAAAAATGAAAAAGAATTAATTCTGTGTGCACATCGAGATATTGTACAGGATGCAGAAGCAGTTGGCAAGGCAAAATGCGTTGACCATGAAATGGTTAAGAGCCTGTGTTTACCTAGATTTAAAAAGGCAATGACTAATACTGATACACAAGAAGCGCATTAATAAACTAGCGGTGAGAGGGCAAGTACAAGAATTCAGAGTTTTGCTTCAGAACAAATTCGAAGCACTACACGAGGTAACTGATGTTAGCGTTGACAGAATGAACAATAATCTTGCTAGTATCATCAAAGAGTGTGCAGTGGAAGTCGAAGGTACAGTCACTAGACAGGACACTGGCAAACTATCTCTGAAGTCGGAAAATCTTATTAAGAGATTGCAAACCATGAAAGCCTCAAATGGAATCAACGAAGTAGAGCTAGTGAAGCTTTCGAAGTTAATCAATAGGCATAAGGTAGACGAAATCGGAAGGTAATTACATGGAGAGAATTGAGGAGGCTGGAAAAAGGAGCAAAAGCTTAAAAGCTACGAAGCCAGACACGTGCATAGACAAAAATCAGATGTATGCATTGAGAAGCAAGGAAGGTAATTGTCATAACCAGTATGGATAGGATAGTCATAGTGGCGGAGGAGTTCTACAAAAAGCTATACAGAAGCCCCCAAAAAAAAAAACAGGGTATTGTTAAAAACAATAATTGTCCAGAGGAATTTGACATCTCACCAGTAATGACAGGGAAAGTAAGAGAAGCCCCAGAAGGAATGCAGAGAGGCAAAGCCGCTGGTGAGGATGAGGTAACAATGGACTTCCTGAAATATTGCGAAGAAATAGTGTTACAAAATTAGCCGCCTTATATACAAAGTGTGTCTTGACGGGAAGGGTGCCAGATTCTTGGAAGAATGCCAACATTATCTTAATTTATAAGAAAGGGCGCATCAAGGACTTGAAAACTTACAGGCTGATCAGCTTACTGTCCATTCTCTAAAACTATTTACAAAGATATTAGCTAATAGAATTAGGGTGACATTAGTGTTCAATCAACCGAAGGACCAAGCAGGATTTTGTACAGGATCCTCCACAAAAGACCATATTCATCTATCAATCAGGTAATGAAGAAATGCGCAAAATTCAACCTATGCCTATACATAGCCTTCATAGATTACAAGAAGGTGTTTGACTCAGTCAAGACATCAGCAGTAATGCAGGCATATTGAATCGGGGTATTGAAGAACCCTACATAAACATACTGGAAGAAATCTACACTGGATTCACAGCCACCATAGTCATCATTAAAAAAAGCGACAGAATTCCAATAAAGAAGAGTGTAAGGTAGGGAGACACAATCCCTCCAACGCTTTTCACCAAGTATTTACAGGAGGTTTTCAGGACCCTAGATTGAGAAAAGTTAGGGATAAGAGCTCATAGAGAGTATCTTACTAACCTGCAATTCGCTGATGACATTGCCTAGATGAGTAATTCAGGGGACGAATTACAGCTCATGATTACTGAAGTGGACACAAAAACAGCAAAGTAGGTCTGAAACCTAGTATGCACAAGACTAAGGTAATGTGCAACAGTCTCGGCAGAAAACAGCACTTTGGGATGGGTTGAGAGGTGCTAGGAGTTTTAACTCAATATGTCTACTTAACCCAGGTAGTAACAGCGGAGCCGAACCACGAGAAAGAAATAACTAGAAGAATAAGTACAGGGTGGATCACATTCGTCAAGCATTAGCAAATTATGAATGGTGATCTGCAACTAACCCTAAGAGGATGTATATAACAGCTGCATCTAGCCCGTACTTGCCTATGGAGAGGAAAGCTTGAGGCTTACAAAGATGGTTCAGCTGAAATTGAGGATGACGCAGCGAGCAATGGAAAAGCAAATGATAGACAAGCAAATTATAGACAAGAAAAGAGCAGAGCGGGTCAGCAAACAAACTGGGGTGCAAAATAATATAGTTGAAAATCAAGAAGAAAAAATGGACATTCGCTGGACACGTAGTGTGTAGGCAGGGTATTCGCTGGTCAGTAGGGGAACAGACTGGATTCCCAGAGAAGGCGAACACACCACGGGGAGACAGAAGTCAGATGGGCCGATGATATTAACAAGTTCGCAGGTATAACGTGGCAACAGGGAGCGCAAAAATGGACAGTATATCCGCAGGGTGAATGATGGAGAGGGGGCAAAGGTGGGTCTACACGCCGCTGCTGCGCCACTTAGACCTCCCGTTGTCATACTGCAGGGTCCTCGCGGCGCGTTTCTGTGTCGCGCCCTCACGTCAGGGTTCTTTCTTCGAGCGCGAGCCGCCAACGCCCTGCGCGCATGTCGCTCAGCAGCTTTGTCCATTCTCCATCGCAGAGCCTCTGAATGCGTGGGTGCACCAGAAAAGCGCTTTTATTAAACCATAGAGCACCCCCTGGTGTACGGTGCCGCCGAAGAACAAGCGATCGTAGTCGCCCAAACGTCTCTCTCTCTTTCTGTACGTGTGACGTCGATTCTTATTTCCTACAAGTAACACCATCTAGTGTCGTACCATTTGCATTTTTCAATGATAGTACAAGTACCGCCCTCTATGGCCGCTTCAAGAGTTAACGAGGGGGTTACTCACAATGGGAATGCACAAGCCATGCCAAAAGGAGCTTCACCCCTAAAATGATTTGATTGGCGGATTATAGAAAAGGCCATTGCCCTGCAGTGGGTGTAGTCAGGCTGACGGTGGTGATGATGATAATTATGTTTGTCTTGCCGTCATGGTCTCTCTTAATAGAATGCTGTTATGCCTTAGAGTCCAAACTGAACTTCATTGCTTCTGCAAATTCAACCAGCATCAAAACCAGCGAGCGAGTCAGACTGGCGCAATTATCGGCAATTCTTGTGCGCGTCTTATGCAACGCGTAGCAAGCCCCCTTATTCATGGGTCAGCTTCCAGCCAGATACACAATTACCAGCAACTCTTGCACGCGTCCTACGCAACATGTCGCAAGCTCCTTGCCCACGGGTGCAATTCTAGCTCGCGACCAGCCGCGGTTTCTGATTGGAGGCTGCAAACTTCTGGCTGAGGCAAGGGATACCCAAGGCCTATAAAAGAACCAAGTGACGTGAAGAGAAAAGAGCGACTAAAGAAATCTCAGCTCATCGTCGCACATCAGTGTGAGCTCCCCAAGCTGTCAGCCCCAGTGCTAGATGGGACGCTTTGGCACACTCTACATGAATGGGCATAGTGAACTACATCCCACTTCATGCTTGGCAAGGTAGTGAGGCGACACAATTTAGCGTAAGTCTTAGGGCCGCTCGCATGCCCGGCATTGCATGGGTCATGAAAGTAGCGAAGAAGTGCTCCTCTCAAGGTGTGCGGTATCATGACTTTGAATGACTCACTTGTGTCATTGTTTGATGGGATTTACCTCAGTAGGACGCCATGAGAATCAAGCCAATATGAATCCAGTGCACTGACAGCACTACCAGCCAATGCCGAGCGCTCCGCCCCGACAGCAATACCAGCTGCCCCCATGTGCGTGATGGCCTCACTACCATTCGGCTCCCAGAGCTCGTCGAACACCATTCATCAAAATGAATTTTTCTGCTCAGCTTCTAACAGTTCACTTTTGCTGAAAACAATCTCTGCGCTGGTGACAGCCTATACACGGTTCACGCATTTGCCTTGAACAAACGTTTGCTTCGCTGTTTGCGTTAGTGCGAGTGTCTAGCTCTCAAATCGTTCTGAATTAGTCGCATGACTTTCCTTGTGTCGGACTGGAGCATGGGATAGTGCGTCGGTTGCGGTATTGTGCTTATCCTTGCGGTAGCGAACGGTGAAGTCGTAACATGGCAGCAGCAATGCCTAACGCCCCAGGTGGCCACTTGGTTCGTTCAAGCGCCCCAACTAGGTGACCATCATGTGGTCAATCTCAATCACAAACACAACTCCGTCGATGTAAAGATCAAACTTACGGAGTGCGAAAACTATCGCTAGACACTCTTTCTTGGTTACGAAGTAGTTCCTTTCCGCTGGTGTTAACATACGGCTCGTGAAAGTAATCAATCAGAGGGAGCCTCCATACTCTTGAAGCAGAATTGCTCGTTAGCTTGTGTCGCTTGCATCTGTGCGAATCACAAACTCCCCGTTGAAACAGCGTAGCTGCAGCTGAGTCGTGTTGGCTAGCAACTTTGGGAGGCGACGCAGTGCGGCCTCCTGCTCTTGGCTCTAAGCCCAATGCTCGCCATTCTTCAAGAGCATCGTCAAAGGCGCCTGCAGTGCCACGCAGTCTGGGATGAACTGGCGATAAAAGTTCACCATCCTCAGAAAGCGCCTCAGCTCATTAATATTGTTCGGTGATGGATAGCTCACTATCGCTTCAAGCTTACCCTTATCAAGCAAAATGCAATCCTCGTAAAGCGTGAATCCCAATAATGTTATTCGGGTCCCTGCTATCTGAGCTTTGTTTGGGTTCAGAGTCATGCCCCGCAGACCTCAGTCTTTCTAGAACGTCTTTCAAGTGGTGCAACTGCTCTTCAAACATTTTCGAGTAAACCACTATGTCATCTAGATATGCGAGTGCGTGCTGCCACTTTGGATATCCAAAACACAGTCAATTAGCCCCTGATACGTAGCATTGATTGATATGTGGGGTTTAACGCTGATACGTAGCAGGAGCTTCCACCAAGCTAAAGGCATTCTCCTGAATTGGAAAAGTCCCGTGTGGCACATAGAAGTTGACTTCTTTTTATCCCGCTCGTCCATCTCAACCTTAAAATATCCACGGCTAGCATTGAGCGTAGTGAAGTACTTCGCCCCGCCTAGGTTGGATACCAATGGTGAAATAGAGAGAAAAAGGTACACGTCCTTCTTCGTAACCTCATTCAGCCTGCGTTAGTCCACACAAAGGTGATATTTATCATCTTTCTTTGGAACTAGCACTACTGGGAAACTTCATGGGCTGTTTGACTTATCATCTATGCCTGTGTCCATGAGTTCGTCCAAGGCGGCGCCAAGTGCTTCCCACTTAGCCAAGCTGATCGGTCGTGCGTTGCATTTTCAAGGTTGGGCATCACCAGTGTCAATTCTATGCTTGACCAGCGTAGGGTGGCCGGGACGATCAGTAAACATTGCGTCATACTTGTATAACAGCGACGACAGTTGCACTCGTTTTCCTTTTACTAGGCCTCTACCAAAAGCAGGTGCACTGCACTTTTCTGCAGTGCAGCACATTGTTCTGGCAGGGTGGTTACTCACTTTCTCAACGTGCTTTCCTCCCCGCGTACTAGCACCTTTTCCTGCGATTGGCATGCTTTTGTCAATGAGGGGGCCTTCGAGAAAAGCTATAGCGCGTCTCCGTCGCTCTCTTCATAACCGCCGTTTGCAATGTCAATGACAATACCCGACTTGGGGAGAAAGTCTCGACCCAGTATTAGAGACATTGACAGCCCAGGAAAATGCACGAAACTTTGTCGCCTCATGCGTCTGTCTCTGTAGATCACTATCCCAGTCACGCCGCTCGATTGTGTTGTGCCCACACCCGGGTGGAAGATGGTGCTGCTTTGTCTCATGCCAATATTGTTTTTGCGGAGATGGTGTAAAACATCGTCGCCGAACAGAGAAGCACTTGCCCCAGAATGGAAAAGTGCTACCAACTTCTTTTGAGCTATCGTTAGCTCGATTAGCGGCGCGGGCGAGTCTACGGCCTCACCTGTGTGACAGACTGATGGTGCAAGTGAACGCAAGGCATCGGTGGAATTACTGATCACCGCGTGGTGTCCGATGTGGATCACCGGCAACATCGTCTGTTTCCTGAACTTTCCTGTACGTTCGCTCCTGACCTGGTGTGCGGTCGCATTCGCGGGTGACGTGCCCCAGCGCGTCGCACCGCTAGCGAAAACCGCGGAAACCACGCTGGCTCGATCGTAAGTCGCTTTGATCAGGTAGCCCTCGCTCAGGGTTGTGCCGCTTGTTAGGCCTCGTGTCGACCGTGTGCTTCTGCCTTGGAATGTCACACATGGGGATGGCGTGCGCCGTACGGAGCGCGTAAGCGCAGGAGTCTAAAGCGCGATCTGAAAGCTCCCAACCGCATGCTGTGGGCTTATCAGCGAACGATGCTGACACATTACCCCTAAACGCTTCTGAGGCTTCCGCGCCGCTATTCCACGCACAGCGAGGCTTGACTGACTGCGCTGCGGGCGAAGGTGGGTGATACGATTGTGCAGAGAGGATGTGCCCTTGTATGAGCTTCGCCTTGGTGGCATGCTCTTTTATGTCTGCGAACTTACATCTCCTGAAGTGCGCCGCAAAAGTCAGATGCGCTTGACGTGTAATGCGCTCGACTTTTTTCGCGTTGTTGGCGTGAGGGCTAGTGAGACGATACAGTTCGTTCATTGCCAGTACATACTCCAGCAAGGATTTGTCCGGATGTTGGGTGCGTAGCTCCGATTCTTTCCGCAAGTGGCACTTATAATTAGTCAGTAGGAATTCGCCGCGGAAGCTGTCGCAGTACTCTTCTACCGTGTGGGCGCTATGTCCGATAAGTCGGAACCATTGGGCTGCTTTCTACGTGAGCGACACTGGGACCATGTGCTCGAAAAGTTCGACGTCAGAAAGCCCCATCGCCTGCTGATAATGGAGCAACCGGTCAAGATACTCGTTGGCGCTCTTGCAGCCGTGGTAACCCCTGTAGGTAGGTATGTGTACCTTGACAAATGGTCGCACAGTCTGCACGGGGACCTGCGCTGTGTTCTGGAGGGTGCTTGCGAGGCTTTGCATAAATGATAGCACATTCTGTAAGAGTACCTTACTCAAGAGCAAACTGTTGCTCGCAGACTCGACTACAGTTGCGGTGCGTGTCGGAGCAACTTGTAGCGGCGCCTCCCTGTTCGCGTCACGAGATGCCGGAGTGCTATGCGTGGTGCTTTTTGTCGTAGGCCTAATCTATGCTAATGGGGTCTCTGCACCCTCTTGATCATTGGTCATTTGATCATCTTGATCAAATGACCAAAATCTACCCGGTTGGGAAGTCCTAACAGTGCCCCCGCGTTAGCCAAAGGATCGCCACTCTACGACGCGACATCAGACAACATTGACAAATCTTGTAATTCCGACATGCCTGTTATCCTACCTGTGGAGGAGCATTGGTAGTTGCTCGCGACCACAAAACTAGCTGCGTTGCCAAATTCGTTACGTTGCGTGCCAGATGTAGGGGGTCCATCTTATATACGGGTGACATAGAAGCCTAGCTAATGTTTCAGGTGCACACAGTCGTATCGTGCATGATTAACGTCCCCTATCTGTAGCTAGTCGCATTGCAGCTACACGGGTTCGGGCGAATAAGGCAACAGGCTAGGTCAACAACAGCACTTTATTGAAAGGCGTTGGCAATAGCGTGCAAATGTCGCGAGGAGATAGTACAGAAAACAAGGGTAGACTCTTACTCCTTGGTCGTTGTCATCCTCGGCTCGCAGGGGGTTGCGGTTTTGACCTCCTTCATTCCTGGCCAGTGTTGGAGAGCGCGTGGAGCCGTGTGTACGCTAGTTTTGTCCACTGTCCCCGTTTCTCTCTCCCTGACAAGAATAATACCTTTTCTCACTGAGGGAGGGGGAACCCGTTCCGTGCGCCGGCTGTGGGGTTGTTCTCGCAACCAAGTTTCGCGCTGCCGTAAAAGGGAAAGAAAGGCTGAGTGCACTTTTCCCCCCCCCCTACGTACTCCCCCTCCTTAAGAAGGCACCGAACGACAGAGACTGCAACATGAAAAAATCAGCAGTACATAGGACGGACCACCTACAAGGAGTGTAAATAAATTTTTATGTCCGTGGCCATGTGTTTCTTAAGCTTTCTTTGGCTTCTCATTCTGCGCCAAGATTGCACAGTGATCTCTGCTTTTACACTTCGCATGCGTCGCTTAAAAAAACTTAAGATGATGATAGGGCAGCGTTAAGATCTCAAGTTTATCTTTCTTCCAGTGTCTTGATATGCAGTGTACTGCTTGAATGGTTTTAAAACCATGAGAAATTCAGGTGGCTTTCATGTGTCTTACATGCAAAGTATTTTCTCCACAGACCAATTTTGCATTCATATTATCGGTGATCTTTTTCTAATGTAGTAGATTGGAAATTATATTTAGGCAATTTTTCAGGCGTGCGATGACAGTGGGAAGCTGCTGGGGCACCGCATCCTGCCTGTGGTGGGGCTACGTCCGGGCTATCGGCACATCTCTCTGCGCAATGAGTCAGGTCAACCGTTGCTGCTGCAGACCCTGTTTGTGCACGTCACTGTCAAGGACTACGTTCCTGATGGTCTTTCGGAGCTGGCTGACGCCTTGGCTAACCCCATCAAGTACCAATCCCGCATCGAAAAGCATGCCACGCAGCTACGTGCACTCACAGATGACGACCTGGATGAGGCAAGTCGCAGCATCACATGGGGCTTTTGCAGGGCCCTGTTGAATGCACAGATAAAAGTCCTTCAGTCTTTGCATGCCAGTGTACTCAATGTGTCTGACAAACTTGTGACTTGCACTCACCTATTCACTCTGCACAAAAACAGGGCAAAAACAGGGACACATGTCATAATACTTGGCTCAAAGTGGAAATTTTGCCATAAATTGCTGCTCTCTGACGGTTCCACATGAAATTGATTTCAGCCATACGGGGGATTTGCCAAACTTTTTGAAAATGGTTTGCATTGGCGTACAAGTGTTGTTTTTGTTTCATGGCTAAGTTTCATGTCCTTGAAAGTGTAAGAGGCATGATAAGGACGCAACATTCTTCTGAAGTGATAGTTAAGAACAGCACCACCTTTTTTTATGGGAACAATAGTTCAACAAGGGGGGGGGGGGGAAGATAGAGGAGTGAAGGGAGGTGGCTTTTGTAGATTTTAAGGCTCATTCTAAAATGCTGCTTGGCTCGAAATTGACTTCAAGGGATCCTTGATGATTGTTTCACGTAGCGATCTCTGCAACACGAAAAGTGTCAAGGATCCTTTGAGGAAGAGTTCGAAGTCGAGGAGCATTTGCGAATACGGGCCTTAGACTTTAGGGATGCACCTAATGCTGTAGACCCACAGATAAAATAGCTGCTTTACAGTTGAGCTCTCTACAATAAAAAAATGTTCTAGTTGATCACAGTTAAGAGGAAGAGAGTGGTGCACCAATAGGCGGGTTCGGAATTGTGAACTCCCTGAGAACATCCTAGCCCCCCTTCCGTAAGTGTTTCGCAGTCCCTGTCAGTGACAATGCAACGTCCATGTTGAAGGGCATTTTCAAAATTTTAATTTCAAGTTAAGGGGTAGCTTGGAGGTCGAATTTTTCTCATTTACTCTAGAAATGCGTTTTATACACCTATATAATTCTAAACTGAAAATGCACAGATCGTATGCTGTGTAGGACGAAAAAAATGGTCAGTCTGTCCCCTCTTATTTTCATCCTTTGATTATCTTAATACAGCAAGATGATACTTTGGAGCCTTCAAAACAACCTATTGTTACTAACTGGAGTAGTGAGAAATTTGCGCTAGTTGGTGAATAACCTAAATTTGAAAAAACAGCGCAAAGACAGCAGAAAAGTAGGTGATACAAGGACGGGCGCCATCATCGTCTCCGGTCTTGATGCTGTTTTTTCAAGTTCGAAACTACTGTTCTTTTTAAATCATTCGATTTTGAAAGGAAGTCTAAGAGGGTTTGTGTATACAATGATAATCTACTGCGTGACTTCGACACACGGTTCCGTGCCCAGTGCATGTGACTTCAAAATGTGTTGCGAATTGCAGCTCATCCAGCTGTGTACACAGTGCCTCGAACATGTAAACTTCCAGAATACGTATGTTATATAGCGTTTATAATGTTATTATCTAGTTAATATGGGCAAAGCTAATTAATATACTGGCTTGCATACATGCACATATTGCCTCCTGCTCTTAAATGCTCCTAATGTAACTAGAGATGCAGGTCGGAAGGACCTCAATATCATTGACTTGTCAGCCTCACTTGGCTTGATTTAATAACATAAAGGGTGCAATGAAAAGGTGCTGCAGCCAGCATATTGTGTTCATGGTTGCCTTTCATGTGAAAGTTCTTTCAATTTTCATGTATAATACTCATTTTATGGAAATAACAATCATTTTAATGTAAATTAATGAACTTGCTTGCTATTTGAAGGATACAGTTTTTCTCCTAACTTTTACAATGAAAGCTGATATGAGATCAGAACACGGGTCAGGCACAGCGCCATTGTTGTCCGCAGCCACCGCTGTCCTTAACGAAAATGGAAAAGAAATAAACTAAGTAAATACCAAACACCAGTGACATAATGGGATTTGAAACCGGGTCTGCTGCGTGCCAGCCCTGTATTCTACCACTGAGTGATGCCAGTGCTTGTATCCTGTTTCTAAACTGTCCTTGGGCAGGCTTGATGTTAAAAAAAGAATCGTGTTAATATGAGTAATGAAGCATTTTAAAACATCAAAGGAACAGCCAGGCATCACACAATGCGAATTGTATATAACGAGTGGGGTGTCTAATGCTCCAATTCATTTCAAAACTTGCTCTTGATCACCTAATAACTGTGGCCCATATCCACTTCAGACATAGTTCTTCATCATCGTCAGGCACGGCATAAAAAATCGCACAATATTCCTAAAGAGTGTGTAGCAGATACCACGCTTTTCTAAAAAATGACAAAGGATAGCCTATTGAATGCTGGCCTACTACACAGAAATTACGATTATTTATAGTGTAGTTGGCACTCTGCCATGTGCTTGTAGCAGTTACCCAAAAAGTGTTTAGAAAAGGCTCTGAAAAGCCGCTCTTTCAAATTTCGTTGTGATTGTGCTGTGTGTTCTGTGCAATCCTGGCATTTTTCATACTTCCTTTATATAATAATGAACATGAATTGTGTCCATCACTAAGCAATATTGTATTCCTTCAAATAGTCCGAAATATGGACTCTGCTTGCTGGCAAGCATTCTTTTTGCATCATAAGTGGACTCTAGGAAACACGTAATAGGAACAAAGGCATCCATTCTACAGCAAACGTGTCACCTCTGAGATGCGTGTCACAGCTGGTCATAGCCAACTCGCGGAGAGTGGCTGAAGCGAAACAGTATGCTTAGTGCCGTGAAAAAACAATTCCATTTATTCTCTATCACTCATAATTTTATAGCAACCTGGTGATCACCTAACATGATGCATATCACATATATAACGAACCACATATCAGCACGTGTTGTGGTGGCCATCGTGTTACAATGCCCTTTTAGATCTAAGGTTTTACCAATTAGCGCTACTGTTGACATTCAATCAGGGCGTAACATAGTTTGCATTGGTAGGACTGAATGAAGGTTCTTCATAAGAAAAAAAAAAAAAACTCAGAAAAGCATTTTAATCACTTGTGCCCTTCCAGATAGATGCATATAATGGGAATCTTTTTTTTCTTGCCTTATCAGAATCCCTAAAGTTTGATGAATACGCTATATTTGTCGCAAATATTTCACTATTAAGAACTCCGTGCCCATGTCTGCATGGTATGGTATGAAAAACATTAATTCCCTGCCCATGTGTCACTAACCCCGTGATTGCTAAGGGACTGCCGGGATGATTCCAAGGGCTGAAGTATCGGCCCCTCGAAACACACCACAAAAGCTTGGACAATTGATATTAGGTCCCCTTTTGGCCAGCGAAAGCCGGTTGTGGTCCGAAGACTGTGTCAAAGCCAGGAGTTGACAATAGAAACAAAATGTATTCGTAGTTAAGGCCGTACAATTCTTGCATGCACATACATGCACATTCGACCAGTCAGTTCACTATCTAATTTTGACAATGCTTAAGACAGCGGGAACAGTCAAACCACACACGCTACAAATGTAATGTTATGCACTACAAATTCTTTCATACACTTAAGGTCCTGAGATATTCACCAGTCATTCCCAGTCCACAAGTTCTTGAAAAGTGTCCCGAATGTTTCTCTTCAGAGAAAACACTTTTGCAGATTCCAGCGCGGATTGTTGTTGATCCCTCCATTGCCGGTCCGTTACATGATTTTTTTGCGGCTTCTTCACCGACTGTACTGATTTGCTATCACGGCCCGCTATATTAGGCTGCAGATTAGTTCAAGAATATTCCACACTGCTCACTTGTGCCCAGCACAGGGGAGACCAGGAAACTAACTAAATACTTCTAGTATGTTCTACGGCACATATGGAAGCGTGCCAGTGGCAGCTGCGTTAGTTTCTTGAATGCTGTCGATGTTTCCCGTTGTTCGCTATCACGGCGTGCGTTGTTTGTGGAGGAGCTGAAATGATGTTCGCTTTCAACAAGCAGCTGTTGCTGGCACCTTAAATATCTGCACGTGGTCGGCCGGCGCGATCTGTTCTGACGCGCTTTTGAGGGTGGTTTTACCGCTCCTTTGTGTCTATTGCTATGGGAGATATAACTGAAGCACACCAAGGAACATGCTTTTAGTTCATTACAACGACTCAGTTTAGCGACAGATTTAGAGACTTTAACTCTTTCCTTACCACGCCACTAGGCATCGTTCACCGGCGAACGACGATTTCACACCCCTATTTTTCAACAAACACCGTGCTTATGGACTTGCAGCGCCATCTAGGCAATTGTACACACACTAGAATTTCTGTTTCTGTACGGTTCGCATTTTTACCGCCTGGCTGTGATTTTTAAAGGGCGCGCCCATTCAAAGGTTGAAACGCACGTGATCCGCGTGATGGCGTCAACATCCGAAACCACGCGCGCTCGGAAAAAAGCGATTTCGCTCGATGCCAACGCTTGGACGAGCGATCTTTTAAATTTCTCGAGCAGTGAGGAATCGGACAACGATGTGGTGACATTGGATTTCAGCTCCAATGAAGAAATTTTATCAGATCAGCCGGGAACGTCAGCTGTTAGTCGCGAGTAAGTTTGGTTTTCACCTTCTGTTTTGTTTATCGTGTTCTGGAGCTGGCTGACTTGCTCTGTATGTGTCCCACATATTATTATTATTTCTAGTGTGTCTACTTCATTTGGGCGCGATGTGCTGCCTCCAGCACAAAGACACGTGGACTTCCAACCCCAGAGGGATCCGGGCATCGACCTCGGCATGACACTCCGCAGTAGTGCACAATTTATAGCTCGAGAAGTTCTTGAGCTATACCTTTCATTTTTTCAATCCTACTCCAATACGCTGTTTTAAATATTTTGCAGCTCTCATAACTTTTCCATAATTTTTTACTCGGAAGATACAAGTATATTATTACGACGTTTGTTGTGAACAAACCTAATTATTTGTGTTTGTCAATTTTTGTTACCTATTTAGATCTGCCAGTTCTTTCGTCAAATGTACCTTTCAAACCCTACATTTAGTACTTGCATTTTGGTATGTAATATTTTGCTGAAAAAATTTTTTTTCTGAAAAAAAAAAAAATCTCACATAGGACCAACTCAGAACTTCAATATTTCGCTATGCATCAGGCAATTTTTTTGTAACTCAAAAACAGCTTCATCAATTTGAACAATTCTTCTAAATAATGTTGCCCTGTGATTGCTAAACATTTTGTATATTTCAGAATTCCTCAGAAAAATTTTGTGTCGGAGATATCGCTTCGTTTTTTAAAAAGAATTCTTGGAAATTTTATAATTTTTTTGTATACGAATTTTTGCGCCAAATAAATTTTCTTTATTATTTCAAAATAAATAGCATTCAAAAGTACATTCATTCGTCTTTATTTTGATGTATTTCATGGCACTGTAAACCTAGTAGCAACGGCACAAAAAATTCCTAGCTGCAACATACAAAAATAGGCCAATTTTCCCGTGGTAAGGAAAGAGTTAAGCTGCAATTATTCTGACATATAAATTTATTAAATGAGTATTCAGTTCAACCTTGAAACAGAAGACTACCTGTAGTTCTGGATGTCATCGTACGGAACCTCAAGTTTAAACTGTGCAAACACACCTACAATATAATTCAGTTGTCTTCAGATCACTCCAAAATTTGCACTATATTAGAAGTAAAAACATTATTTCGAAGAGCTAGAATGTGCTACAGCACACGATTTGAAAAAAAGAAAGGAAGAAAAAGTATACGTCATAAACCAATGAGACGCTGGGGAAGGGGTGGTGCGAGAATCACACAAAAAAATTTTGCGAAAAAGCACACAGAGAAAAAAACGAAGTGGCCACAAATCGGGATTCTCACGCTAGCAAATAACCATTTACTTTTACTCGCATTATTCTCTTACTTTTTTTTTTTCGCCGAAAACTGATCAGAAGTTGGAAGGGGGTGCGAAAATTACGCAAAAAAGTTTTCCACGAAAACGTAGAGAGACAAAAAAAAAAAAAAACGAGGTGGCCACGAATCGCGATGCTCGTGCTAGCAACTAAGTACAAGATAAGACAAGGCAAGATATATTAGACACACAAAAGCTGCGAATAAAAAATAGAGAGATTTAGATTATCGTACGGAAATTTTGTGGGCGCAGCGTTTACGTTCGTCATTCAACAGAAGCCCGCAATACAACGTCAACCTTAGGCTAATAGTCATCTAACCCTGGTTCCTCGACTGTCCGTAGTTACCTTCTCATGAAATTAAGTTGTACCATCCATCCAGTATTAGAGACACGGAAGGCCAAGCACGTCTTAGCTTTAAAATATGCTTTCAACTGCCCGTGCTGGCATTGCCAGCAGTGAACGCAAAACTCGTTGACTTCAAAGTACCAAATCGCGGCCTAGTTGTTGCTTTTCAGTGCTTGATCAATCACTTTTGACTTGATAGCAGCCGTGATAGCTTCCATATCGCCCCATTGCATAACCATAGAAACAACTCTACGCACAGAACAAACACAACATACACTAACGCACCACAACGCGCACTTGCCATTTTGGCTTAACTTGGATTGAGGCTCGGTGCACTCATAGTACACGTGATGCTTAGGAGATGGCGGCAGGCTGTCGCGCGCTATTATTATCTGGGATTAGAAGGAGCAGACTACATTACCGCTGTAGTTTTCGATGATGCGACTATTCGTGGAAAAAAGAACATTGTATTTTTTAGGCAATGTACGTGGGAGATGCTAGAATTATGCGAGTGCAAAGGATACGCTATTCAGAAAACTCGTCAAAGACGGCGTCCCAAAATCTTTTATTCAGGAAGCAATTTCCTTTCAAAAAGACAGCAAGAGATGAAAAATTTAGAGCATATCCGCGAAGTGAATGATGATTAGTGGGGCTACGGGTCTGTCAATCTATGCATCCGTCCGTGCATCCATCCGGATGACCGTGCTTCCGGTTGTCGGTTTGTCCATCTATCTGTCCGTCCGTCCATCGTGCATCTGTGCATCCGTCTACCTGTGCATGCTACTGGTCATCCGTTCGTTCATCTATGCATCCATTCGTGCCTGTCTTTGCATCTGTCTGTTTGTTCATGCTTTCGTCCGTCCACCCGTCTTATCTCGCACACAGTTCTTTTGGACCAAGGTCATCTAAGAAATGAGACAAGAAATGGTGATGATACAGAGCTTCCTATACTGTTCTGGAGATACGACCGGTTACGCCTCCTGGAGGACAAGGTTAGACTAAGAGGAGCTTCACCCCGAATATCCAGCAAACTGTCTTCCCCCATTCAACATCATTACAGAAATAATATCACTCTGAGCTGTTCGACCCGCTGGCGAAACCACCGCCTGCTTAAACAGAGTTCAAACGACCAGCCAATCTGTGGAGGCTAGGTTGAATCAACCCGAGTGGCCAATCTGTTTACGCCAAACACACGCGCAGTTCGAAACAGGAGGGTCTCAGCCAAGGCCAGCTCAAAACTAGAAACCATGCGCCGTGTGCGACTTCAAAAAACCCTGTTTGTCTGCCAATCTGTTTACGCCAAACACACGCGCAGTTCAAAACAGGAGGGTCTTAGCCAAGGCCAGCTCAAAACTGCAAACCATGCGCCGCACGCAACTTCAAAAAACCCTGTTTGTCTGCCTCAGTAAAACAGCGACTACGGTGCTTGGCTGCTGACCCGAAGGTCACGGGTTCGATTCCAGTCGCGGCGGTCGCATTTTAATGGAGGCGAACTGGTAGTGGGCCATGTACTGTGTGATCTCAGTGCCCTTTAAGAACTCCAGATGGCGAAATTCCCAGAGCCTTTCACTACGGCGTCTCATAATCCTATTGTGGTATTCGGTTCTAGAATGTCATATGCTATTTGAATATTAATATTAAAATTATTATATTATTATTTTATTATTATTATTATTATTATTCCATTTATCACCAAGAATACCACATGTTCGAAGAGTCGCCAACGCACTCAGCTGCCAAAAAACGAAAAAGAAAGAAAGGTCTTGGTTACTCTGAGATTTCGGCTCGAGGTACGTTGTCGAAAGTACATACGAGTGGCTCGTGAAAACCTTTTCAACATTACGAACACAGTACCTCGCTCTCTGTTTGAGGAAGACTGGCCTCCGAAAGAGCGAATCTTCTACAAAATTGTTTGTATCAACATTTTAAGAACCAGGTAAGCGGCAGAACACGACGTGTCAATCCACCCGTCGCGCGGCGCCGAGGCCCTAGCCAGTATGGGAATGCTGGCGGTGGAACAACCTTCCACTATCAGATGAAAACGTGTAGTCGTTGTGCCAAGACTCTGGAGCAGCCATCCAAGAAGAGGGAGATTTTCTGTTGCGCTGCGACAGCAACACAAAACTGAGCAGTATTTATTGCTCGTAATGCAAAGACAGTATAGCAATGTCTTTTTGGACTGCTCATGATAAGCAATCGATGCTTGAAAGCATATTGTACAGGTCTGTCTATTCAACACCCTTTAATCTAGGTGGTGTTTGTCTATTACGCTATAAAAAATCACTCATGAAGCACATTCCCATGGCAGAGTTCATCACTTTAATTTTTGGAAGTAAGAAGCTTTCACTCGGTTGCAACTGTTCTTACTTGCACTTCTAGAATGATATATAGAATAGCCGTGTGTGTACTGCATGCCAAAAATTTAATCCTGCTACAGAAAGAAAAATTGTATTCATTTTATGCATGCAATGCAGTGAACAAGTTTTTGGATATTGCATGTACGTCTGTTTGCTCACGGACTGTGCTAACTATTTACACTCTCGGACTATATGCCTTGTAAAAGTAGCTCTGACTCTAAAAAAATAATTTACAGCAGAATCTTCGGAACCAACATCAGACAAACTTATGCACTTAATGCAGATATTTTAAGTATACACTCTGATACATTGCAGAATATTTCCACCTTGTGGCTTTATGGATGGCAAGCTATTTTCAAAAGCTGTGACTTTTTCCTCACTGTTTATAGAAACAGCGAGCAAAAAGTTGCACCATTTTTTTATACTGAAACACATTAGCATTTGGTCCAATGGTGCTTCGGAATGGGATTTTAAAAATAAAAATTGTAAATCTGAATAGTTCATACGGTGTCCTGAATAAGGTAGACAGAATCATGTGCCTTCTGTTTCCTTTGCTCTAATAAATACTAGCCACATATAGAAGTTCGTTCTAGTGGCATTTTACCAAGCTGGCGATTGGAAGAAATGTGTCCAAAATTCTGAAAAATTAAAAAAATAGGATATTTGCTTCATGCCCTAAAAATTACTTCTGTAGCCACATTCGTCTACATATGGCTAAATGTTTACTTTGGTATAGTAGTTATGAAAGTTGTGTTAACTTCTCAATTCATAGAATGAAGCAGTTAGATAAAACAGGAGAGTTGGAAGCCTTCATGCGAAAAACACATTGCAGCTTTGATATTTGGAAAAAGTGGCATTTAGTAATAATTGCCAAGTAATGAAATTTATGAAAAGTGGCGAAACTGAAATGCGCAGGAGTGCTATTACTGTATTTTTTGAGACGCACAGAACCAGTAAGCATCGTTTTATCAACCTCAACCGAATTCATTAAGTGGGTGTGCTGGCTGCACTTGCACATATGATGTGCGCGCATGATGTGCATGCATTAACGAATGCCAAAAAACTATACACATCTCTAAGAGAAGTTATGAACAGTGATGTCATTCGGGTCGTCTGAATATTGCACTCATCATTCTCTCCTTATAAATTGGATGAAGTTCATAACATCGCAAGAAATACAGGAGGCTGCTTCTATTGTGATATCAAATATATGAAAACGTTCAGCTTGATTTTGTTCCTGGTGTCAGCGTGGGTGACAACCATTATTCATTGTATATGTATACGTATCTATAGATATATGAAAACGCAAACACGCAAAATAATCCAGAAAAAGACTCTGGCACCTAGAATCGAACGCTCGACCTCTTGCTTGTGAGGACGTGGCGTGAGCCACTGAGCCACAAAGGACCACCTGCTTCAACGTTAAAACGCCAAGCTATTAATATTTACCTTTTACCGCTGGCTATGGCGATCTCCAAGAAACTATCATGTTTTCAGCATTATCAGTAAGGTGGCGCCATGAGCGCACATTGCCAGATCGTCACGATGCGGCGCCGCGTGCTGATGCATTCATCTCTCATGCATATTTTACCCCGGAGAGAGGAGGGTGGGGGGGGCGCTCGTACGTGCGTGCACTTACCTTGCGGTGGGGAGAATCGTACTCCTTGGGCTTTAGCTGAAACTATTCTGTTGTAGTTGCCGGGAGCACAAAGGTCACTGCACTCACAGCACAGTTTCAGTTTGCAAAAGGGGCATGCCTTTCAGACACAGTGAAGTAACTACGAAGACACTTATTCACTTTCATTTGTGCCTGTAAGTATGTTTTGTGCGTCATTTGTGCTTTAGCAATGCGGGGCACGTTTTGATTTTCTTGCCGTTCTTCGTGTGACGTTACAATTTGTTTGTACCGCATTCATTGTATCGCCTTTGCGACAAAGCTGTGATTTCTACTATACGTGAAAGCTGGCAGTGCTGAGTACTTTGCATGAAAGGAAGGAAGAAAAACAAGAGAGAAGGCTGGGAGGTTAACCAGGCACATGCCCAGTTGGAACGCTTCAATTCTCTCGTTAGACATAAGTGCCTCAGTTGACGAATAGAAAGTTGATTAATTTCACTTCTTAATTAGAGTCCCATGTGATGTCTTTAGCTGAGGCCACAGAAGAAGCAGATAAGGAGACATTGAGCGAATATCGTATTTCTGTCATTGTATATATAGTGCTGGCAACTTAAAAAAAAAGGCGAATCTGTTTTTAGAATGTCTTATTTTTTGACACACCTCCTCTTCCCCATTTATACTTGTAACTAGCGTACTTCACTCACTTTTCTTTTCTGGGCCTACTCTTAGGGTATTTGTTCAACGTGAAAGTCACATTTGCAACTGTCTACGAGAGGAACCTTGAGCACGATGCATCTGGTAGCGGTACTGGAGAGCGGCTTGTCTCGTTGCAACAAGTAAAAGGCAAAGGCCATGAGCTCAAACGGATCATTCTGTGGCGAGCAGCGAGACTGCATTCTACAATATAGTAACAGAAATGAGCAGTAAGAGTGGCGTCCTCATGCTCAGACCAGAGACACATTGCCACTACTTGCCAAGCGCAAATAAACATATTCTAATCTATTAAATGGTCACTGATCACACAGGGTCGTGTCTCTAAGGGAGCTTTGAAAGCAGAGTGAAGTGCAGCTACGTGAGAAATACACACCTCCTTCCGCCTGAGCCGCATTCATGTACAGGAAGAATTTTCACCACACACATGCAGTTTCTGGCCTTGCTGCTATTTAGCAGAAGCGCTTTTGAGTTTAAGTTAATCAGCAGTGCCGACAGCAGAATACCTCTCTTATGCATGAGGAGTTATTTCGGGCTCCCCATTGCTTACCTTTAACCTCTGAGAGGTTCTTGCCAAGTCAATATTAGTTTAGCACAGAATCAGTCACATAGCCAAATAGAGAATTTCAGTTCCAACTACGACACAAAGTAGCCCAATTCATCTATGGATGTGCCGCAACATTCACCGCCGACAGAAAACTGGAGAAGGGACGTGAATCCTGATTAGAGTGCGTCGATGTGCACATGCCTCTACTTCCAGGGTGGAGACGCCGCGCCGCCTGGCCGCCATATTAATTTTAAAGTCTCAGGAAGCGCGCAGTAGCTAGCGCGAGAACGGTAGTGTAAACGTAGTGTTCCTGACACACACAGAGCCAGAAGTACAAAGATTAGAGAAATTCGTGTACTACACATCATTTCCATGCTTGCTGAAGTGCCGTGCGTTGTAGCTCTAATAGACACTATAGCGCCAGAGTTCTCTAGTGTATATTTAAGAAACTCTGTGGTTGATCGAGATCTGTTCTTATGCTGCTAAGACTGGCTTCTGTGTGCCTTTGTGTATTGGTTCACACGCGAAAGGTCCGCGGATGTTTCACTTTCCTTGTAACAGCGAGCGAAGAAAAAATGGGACGCACAAGTGAAACGCGACTGCTGGCATCCGACCGACAGCCCCAAGACATGCGAGGTCATTTATTGACTTGTCCAGCATGTGGCTGTGCATTTTTAATCGCTATCAGTGAGCATGCTATTAAACAATTGAAAGTTCGGCTCGTTGATGCGGATGCATTTTTGGTTTCAGCGTGAAAACTACAAAGACAGTGCTCGTTTGTGTCCCTTCTGTCTCCTATCTTCGTTGCTTTCATGATGTAACTAAATATGCTGTTAAATAAACTCTTGCTTTAGGATATAAAAGTGGGCTAGTTGGTACTTTATATTTGTTCAGCAAATTGGGAGCGCGCAGCCAGTTGTTAGGGAGCACTCGTGCTGCATGCCGTTTTGTCTCTTGTATGTGTTCCCGTGCTCAGAATTTGCTGAATGAAAATCCTTGCTTGTCTTGCATTGCATAATCACAGCGTGAAACTGCACTTACAAACAGGATGTTAAGCTTTCTGTTAATCTGT
The DNA here is from genome assembly GCF_043290135.1 of Rhipicephalus microplus. Classification (NCBI taxonomy): domain Eukaryota; kingdom Metazoa; phylum Arthropoda; class Arachnida; order Ixodida; family Ixodidae; genus Rhipicephalus; species Rhipicephalus microplus. Next base: position 20,705,655 of record NC_134705.1, on the reverse strand, counting down.
GCAGAGTTAATGAATGATGCCTCGGCTACCTTGCCGATAACTTAGATAGGCTTGGTCAAAACAATCAATAATGATCCATACAAATCTATGCTGATTGATATTCACTGATACCAATCAAGCCACCGGATTAAAGCGGGGTATGCGTAGAAAAAAATCTGTGTACCATCTGTCCAACCACCCTGATCGCGAGTATGAAGTGCTTCTTACTTACATTAGTGCGATATGGTAATATCGCACTAATGTGATATCGCACTAATGCGATAATCGAGCCTATGCCACTCGATTGGAAAATATCACTTGTCACTTTCATACTGGAAGCATGGGTAGAAATTAATATGGGCAACTTGAGACCTATGTCGCTCACACTGTGCGTGGGCAAACTAATGGAGGCCATGCAAGGAGATAGGCTCTCGTATTATTCGGAAGATTGCATCACATTTGCAGTCATGATGTTCAGCTTCCGTGCACACAAGTCGGCACAAGGCATATTATTACAACTCAGTCATGACATATAACACCCCCTTATTGACAAGATTGCCCTAGTAATTAATCTGCAGGGAGCATTCAACTACATAAAACACGGCACTATATTAGCACATCTCAGTGAGACTCATTGTGGCACAAACACATTCAGTTATAACAAGGATTTCTTGACGGACCAAGTCGCACTCATCAGAATCCAAGACATTGAATATGGACTTTACGAATTGGGTGCTACGAGGACGCCACAAGGTCCTGTGCTTTGCCCTCTATTGTTTAACCTTGCCATGATACACCTTCTGGTCCAGCTAAAGGTATGTGCAGGTGGGCAGCTCGCGCTCTACGCTGACGACATCCTCATCTGGGCCACGGAAGGAAAGATTGGGCATATGGAGAAAAGCCTGCAAGCAGCCGCACACGTAATGAATCGTTATGCAGAGCACTGCGGACTTCAGTGTGCACCAAACAAATCGGAATTTGTGCATCTTAAGCCATCGCATAGGGACACCACAAAGCTGCATTTCCCTTTGGCTAGTGGCCCCATATGCGAGGCTAAGGAGATTCGAATCCTTGAACTCTTCATCTACAATCAAAGGAGGGTCGACACAACACTGCAAAAGCTTAGCAAGGTTGGGAACTAAGTGGGCTGAATGGTCCGATGCGTCTCCAACAAGAGAAGGGGATTACAAAGCAAGCATGCTGTGCAGCTTTTACCTGCCTTTGTCATTAGCCGCATTTTATACTCGGTCCCCTGTGTCTACTTGGGGAAATATGATGCAGAAAAAGTCGAGGCAATCATCCACAAAGTGATTAGGAAGGCCCTTAGCCTACCTGTCGCAACTTCTAACGCTGGGAGTAGCGAACACCTTTCAGGAGCTCAAGGAAAGCCACCTTAAGAACCGATGCACATGTCTAACACAGACAAAGCGGGACAGCATCTCTTGCAACGGCATCAGTTGAAACACGAATTTCATTCTCAGGAGTGGGTCCGTGTTCCCAAACTCTGGAGACGCATCATCAGAGTTCAACCCCTCCCCACAAAGATGGATAGGGAAGACCATAGTGGTCGACGCCAGGCGAGGGCAGACGCCTTGCAACGACACTATGGCAATAAACACGGAGTCTTTTACATGTATTTGGCTGGTCTTGACTGCAGGGGGTAGTGTACGGCAGCGGTAGTTCACGAGGAAAAGCAAGTACCGTATTTACTCGATTCTACCGCGCCCTCGATTGTAACGCGCACCCGATTTCCACCGCGAAAAAAAAAAAAAAAAAAACGTAAGACATCGATTGCAACGCGCACCCATTTTTTTTTTGCTGGCCCGCACGATCACACCACTCGAAAAAACGATTCCTTTCGGGATTGTCTTCCATTTAAATATGAGGTACGGGCGAAGCTTGTGCCCATCTGACGTGTAACAGAGCATTGCCGTCACTGTAGTTTGACCGTGGACCGATGTCAGCACGCGAACTTGCTTCGCCCCCTTCTTCTCGACAGTTGTGGTGCCAGGCATGTCGAAGTAAAGAGGCGTCTGATCGGCATTCCAGATTTGCCCAAGCAGGTAGGCGTTGTTGCGCCGCAAGTTTAGGACGAACCTCTGAAAACTGTAAAGCTTTTCTTCGTACTTCTCCGCAAAAGTTTTCGCATATGCATGTTCCCCTTCGGAGGGAAGAGCCTTTCCTCTTCATATAGTTAATTAGCCAGCACCTGCTCGCTTTAAACAGGCTCCGCATTAGACTTTTTTCTAAGACTAATTGCATAGCCCTCACTTGGAGCAGTTCTGTCGTCATGGGCCGCTGTGCCGCTCGCTCCTCAAGCACATACTCGCGGAGCAGCTCTTCAATTTGCGGAAACCGACCCTGCTGTGGTTCACTGAAGCCTTTGAATGAAGCTTTGCAGTCGACAATCTTCTGCTTTTGTTTCCGCCGGTCCCGCACGCACGTTTCGAGAAGGACCGCGATGCGGCCCGATTTCCGTCCGTTTCTGCACACGCGATGACTTTTCTTTTAAAAGCGGCATCGTGGTGCACTCGAGTTTTTGGAGTCGGCCCTTCCACGTCGTCGATGCTAATGCACTACTAGATGACGAACTCCTCAGCACACGTACGAAGTGTCGCACATGGTAAACACATAGGCAGAAATAGCCGACGCACCATGCCACGGAGGAAGCCTCCGTGCACCATGCCGACGCACGTAGGGGGCGGCCATCTTGGATTTGCGATGGCAATAGATTGACCGTAATTTTTTTGTTCGTACTCGATTCTAACGCGCATGCGATTTATGAACTCGCTTAACCGGAAAAAAGGTGCGCGTTAGATTCGAGTAATTACGGTAGATGGACTCACTTTCAAAGCTCCTGGCTCAACACAAGCGGAAGAGGGAGCTATTGCCTTAGCTGCCTCTGAACATTGATCTCAAAGTATCATATCAGATTCGGGTGGGGCATGTCAAAATTATGAAGCTAGCTGGAACAGACCACTAGAGGAAAGAATCTTGCAGAACTATAGGAACCGGGGAATAGCCACCTCCTGCAAAGCGGCTAGAGAAGGCTAATGAACGCATCTTGCTGAAAATTTTCACTAATACTTTTTGTGCCTGGCAATCCTGCAACATTTTGATTCCTCCTTCACTGACAAGTGGCAATAATGTGGGCAGGTGGCTGACACCTACCACATTGTTTGGGCTTGCCAGCTCAACTCAGCTCTTCCCCTCAACCCTAACCCAACCAGAGAGGAGTGGGAGGCAACCCTTCTGGGTTGCTCGGATATTCAAGCCCAAAGAGCCCTGGTCCAGAGGGCTGGGCTAGTAGTGTCAACAATGGGGTCTTGGAATAAGGACTACACCCACTATGAAACCTCTAAAAGGCTGCACCTCTCCTCTTTTTTGTTTTCAATAAATGTTTTCGCTCACTCACTCTCTGAAGGTAACCCTGATGGAATAAGAAAGAGCAGAGGTGTGCACAGCATTGGCCCAGTTGAAACCGGCGTCAACATGGGTGCTAGAACAACGGTCTGAAGCAAAACTCGGTGTAGCATTTACTCGAGTAAATATTTTAAACACAAAGACACGGTAGGCAGGACGCATTAAAGACGCTTGCGCTCGGCTTCCTTGGCTTACGTCTCTCAGTGTTACCCGCGTGCTGTCTGTATTCCTAAACGCGATCGGTGTTCCTGAGTCGCACCTTGCTGGTGTCGCTGGTCTTCCACTGCCGACGCTTGCGTTCAGCTTCTTTGGCTTACGCCTCGTCGGTGTTAACGTCGCCATTCACAAACGCGATTGGCTTTGCAAATCCTCGCAACACCGGCGACACCGGGAAAGGTGCGTGCACACTAGCGGTAAGCACGCCGCGACTGCGTCCCGCCCGTCAGCATGATCGCACGACACACAGCAGCGCACTGTCCACATTGTCGGCGCTTCGAAAGTCTTGAGGCATATGCGCGCACCGGCTCACGGCTTCTCACCGACAGATGGAGACAGGTGGTGCAGGTGAGATGATCATAGAGGAAAAAAAATAGAAAAGAGGGAGCATTAAATCACACGAGGGAAGCTCAGCTTGTCGGCCCTACACCTTATCAAAACACCAGAGCTTGCGGTTGGCTTTAGTACTCTCGGTGCTGTTTTCTTTTGGAACCACCTGCAGGAGCGGTTGGTCTGCGCAGAACCAGTGCGTTTCGATTAAAAGCTACCGGGAACCGTACTCCAGAGTATCGGCAAGTCTCGCCATGGCAGACTGCGTGACGTTATGCTCCCTTCTTTATTTTTATTTCTCCATGGAGGTGGTGCCCACGTGAGGAGTGGGCTCGAGCGTTGCAAGCAGTGTAGAGGGTGAAAGCAAGAAAGAGCTAACACGCGGCGAGCGCACGGCATGCGAGGGAGAGAGACGTCATCGTGCACTGCTTAGAGGGAGTGAGCTACTTGGCACCGCTCCAATGCCTGCGGCGAGAGGGGTGGTGCGGACAGCGAGACAGCATTACAGAGGCTAATCAAAGAGCTGCTTCGCATCTGAAAATCACATCATATCCACGGAGTGAATGGTGATGAGTGGGGCGAAGTGTCCATCCTTTCATGCATGCGTCCTTTTGTTCATGCGTGCAGCTGTCCATCCGTGCATCTGTCCGTCCGTGTGTGCATTCGTCTTCCGTGCGTGCATTCGTCTGTGCGTGCGTCTGAGCGTGCATCTGTCCGTGTGTCCATCTGTCCATACGTGCATCATCCGTGTTTGCATCCGTGTGTCCGTTTGTGCGTAAGAGCTTCATGACCACATCATGTAGGTCATGGCCTATATTTATTTTATTTATTTACAAATACTGCAGGCCCTGTTCGGGCCCAAGCAGGAGTGGGTAACAAATTTCAGTGACAAAACAGAATATAAAAATATAAGAAAATACAATACTTGGTACAAAAATAAGGAAATTCTGATCAGGGAAAATATAAATAATACATAGCAATAATGGCATTCATACCGAAATACAAAAAATCTCAGCACTAATCAGGAACATAATATATTGCATATTAAAAATCAAGTGTTAGGTCATTGACGAGATGGGCGAACGATTGTGTCGTGTCTGCATTAACGACCTCCTGAGGTAACTTGTTCCATAACTAAAGAGCATGAGGAAATAATGAGTACTGATGAACGTTCAGATGACTGAACGGTTGTCTAACTGTTTTATTATGATGAATACGGTGAAAGCGCACGGACGGGTTGGTTTTGTAGCAATTGGGTGGAATTTCGAAGTGACCATGGTACAATTGATAGATGAATTTTAATCGAGAGACTATTCTACGATGTGCGAGTGTTTTCAGATTCGCCTTCTCGCAAAGGGCAGAGATGCTTGCAAAACGAGAGTAGCTAGAATAGATGAATCTCAGAGCCAAGTTTTGGATCCTCTCTATTTTTTTAATTAGGTATTTTTGGTACGGCACCCAGACCAGGTCTGCATATTCTAACTTAGGCCTGATAAGCACTTTGTAACCTATTAGTTTTATAGAAGGTGAAGTGCGACGCAGTTTACGTTTTAAAAATGCTAACTTCTTTAGCACATTGCTACAGATGTTATGTATATGAGTTTCCCAACTTAAATTGCTTGTAAGCGTGACACCCAGATATTTCGCTAGCGTAGCCTTTTCAACATAAGCATTATAATAGTATATTGGAAATTTAATGGGTTTTATATGTTCATAACTGTGATGGATGCCGTTTTTGATGTGTTGAGCTTCAAGCCCCACTTACCACACCAGGTGCCGGTGGATTGCAATGCATCGTTGAGTCTGGCTTGATCAGAATGCTGAACAATGTTGGCATAAATAAAACAATCGTCCGCAAAAAGTCGGATTTTCACAGGTGATTAAACTGAGAAATAAATATCATTTATGTATACTAAAAACAATAATGGTGCAAGCACGCATCCTTGCGGCACTCCGGAGTGTACATCTAATGAGTCTGAAACGCCATCATTGACCATCACATATTGTTTCCGTGATGAGAAATAGCATGCAACCTAGCGGACAATGTTCTGATCAACACCAATAGCTGACAGTTTCGTAATCAAATCATTGTGTGGTACTACATCAAATGCTTTAGAAAAATCTAAAAAGTCTGCATCGATCTGGCCCTTAAAGTTTAGTGAATTTGCAAAGTCATGAGTGATCTTGGCTAATTGAGTTGAAGTGGATAGGCCAGACCTAAATTCATGTTGATTGTCGTGAAGCAGTTTATTGTCTTCCAGATGTGTCATAATCGCCTTAAATATTATGTGTTCTAGTAGCTTACAAGCTGTGGATGTAAGGGAAACTGGCCTATAGTTGTTTAATTCTAATGGTGAGCCAGATTTATGAATTGGCACTATTCTTGCAGAGCACCAGTCATCAAGTATCACACAAGTTTCTAAGGAAGTCACATATAATTTATAAAAATGTTCTGAGACTCAGATTGCATATCTACTAAGAAAAACATTTGATATATCATCAGGACCCGGAGATTTCTTTGTGTCTAATTTACACAAGAGGCTAAAAATACTTTCTTTACTTAAATATACTTTAGGCATATGTTTGACGAGCGTATAAGCTGGCAGTTGCACATGTGAGGCCGTCCGCGTAAATACGGACTGAAAAAAGGCGTTGAAACTTTGAGCAATGACAGCAGCATTATCAGTAGTTCCGTCAGATCTTTTTATCTCTGCGATGCTTTTTATCTTTCGATAAGTAATGCCAGAATTTTTCGGGTTGGTCTGTGATGAAGGAAGACAGAGTAGACGAAAAAAATTGGTCTCTTGCTATACGCATCTTTTCATGAAAAATGTGTACTAGACTTTGTAGCCGTTTCTTGTCACCACGTTTACGACAGCGTTTGATTTTGCGCTTCATATAAATCAAATCACGGTTCATCTATGGGTATTCTCTTAATACGTTTCCTTTTAAATGACACATAGCTGCTTTCACAGTGTAATACTATAGCTTTAAAACGTGACCACAATTCATTTACGTCAACCAAATCGCTGAAAGAACGAAATGAGCATTCCATGTAATTAAGTACGGCATCATCGAGCACATGCTTGTAGTTTCTGACAAATGAGTCGGAATGTTTAATTGTGGGTCAGAAGCCTGAAATATATGACACGCATCACAAGGTTTGCCCATGAAATATTTGTGTTATTCATAGTCTCTTATCATGCCATGTTAATTTCGGTGCTCAACAAGTTAACACAACCGCCATTAGAGCTCCATGACTGGGTCATATATGTCATGGCGTCATGACATGCATGACATTTTTTGGTATTATGTGCAGTCACTTTTTTCATCTTGCACTGTTATCATGTACTGTCAATCTTGGCACACATCAACTTGATAAAACAGCTGTTAGAACATCCTGACAATGTCATGTGTGTCATGGCGTGCATGATGTGCATGGAATGATTTTCATGTCATTCATGTTAGCCATAAGATCTTATTATGTCATATCAAATTTGGTGCACATCAAGTTAATAAAGCGGTCGTAAGAGTTCCATGACAGGGTCATGTATGTTATGAACGACATGACAAGCATGACAAAGTTTTTGTGTTATGACCAGCCATGTATATTTCCCTCATTTTCTTATCATACCATGTCAATTTTTATATACATCATCATCATCATCATCAGCTTGACTACGTCCACTGCAGGACAAAGGCCTCTCCCATGTTCCGCCAGTTAACCCGGTCCTGTGCTTGCTGCTGCCAATTTATACCCGCAAATCTCTTAATCTCATCTGCCCACCTAACTTTCTGACTCCCCCTAATCCGCTTGCCTTCACTGGGAATCTAGTTAGTTTATATACATCAGTTTATAGTCAGTTTATATACATGAGGTTCACCAAACGGCCACTGTATATATTGCTCCTTCGCCATGTCTTGTAAGTCATGGCATACACAAAAGGCATGTCATAATTTTTATGTAACGAGCAATTATTTATGTTTTTCCCATGCTCTTATCATGTCAGGTTAACTTTGGTACTCGTCAACTAAGTCAATTGGCCACGATAACACCAGGACCTATGGAGCTAGTCAGAAATACAGACCGATAGATAGGCTCTGAATGCCTTTATTTGCCCATGATTGTGCGTAACAATTAGTGCCTAATCTATTAGTTGCCAACATCGTATTGCAAGCCCTATCACCAAAAGCGATAAACTGAGCCAAATTAACGTGCAATTTGTAAAAAGCGATTCTTCTCTGCATGCCAGGTAATGCCAGCAAATGCGAACTGTTTAACCAGTATGGTGTCCACAAAAGCAGTGTCTCCACCCTATTCCAAAAGAGTACATTGAGGCACCTTAATCCTGATGCGACAGCAGCTCCACATCTGCCATCGATGGCGGCGGCGTCACACAACATTGCTCAGTTTTGCAACTCGCCTGATCTAGAATCCAAGGGCCTTCAAGCGTGAACCACACTGTTTAAGCGTGAACCACGCCCCCTGTAAGGAATAGAAGAAAAAAAGAGAAAGGAAAAGACGTCAGCATGCAACCTATGACCTCCTTTATAAACTGAACAGTCTCACACTCCAAGTATCCCCCTTTTCTTGTCTCTCACCTCTCAGTCTACGTAAACACGTGTAAGCTCCCCACCCCTTTTGCTCTCCAACTCATTCCCACCAATCAAGCCATTGCACTCATGTATATTTTTGGTGATGAGTAAAGACCGCATTATAGGCAAATGCCTATTTTGTTTGTTGCCTTCTTTTGTGGCACTTCGATACATAAACATAAATTTAAAGATAAGAAGGGCTCTTATAGTGTTTTATAGGGCATATAAATGACTGTCTTTGATGTTCATGCCTAAATTCCGATAAGTGGCCATTTTGGAAATCGGAGCTTATATGAACCCCGTTTTTTCCCTTAAAATGTTGCTTTCAAGTACAGTTTTAGACCCTTAATAATATTATTTGGGAAAGTGGACCTTTGAGAACTCTATGGTGTTGCAACCTATACTCCATCTCAGAAGTTCCTTTTAGCACTGTCAAGGCTACAAGGCCCGTAGCCAACGGGAAGGCCGATCAACCTCTCACATGTATTCATCTGCGTCGCGTCGCCTGCTCGCCCTCTCGTGCTTTCGTTTGCACGCGTATCGAATAGGAGGTGTTTCTGTGCAACCGCCGCTCAATGGCAAACGAATGCGACAGTGTGGAGTGTCATCAAGGAAATGTGGAGGATAGGTCAGAAGAAACAAGTTTCATGTCCACATAAGAGTGCTTCACAACGTCGCATGAGAAATTTTCGTTAGACACTGGATATTCTTGCGTGCCCAATGTAAAGCTTTGTAGCAATAAAATTTTTAATTGGCTCATTGCGATGCTGTGAAAACATGATATGAGGAGGTGACCTTGAAACCTTTGCCATTCATCTGTTGCAGACTTTGCAAGCTGAATTTCTTCCCGGTCCTCTTAACTCGTAGCCTGAACATCACACGATGCAGACATATCAACACTTGATGGGCAAGCAAGGTTACATTCGTATGTGATGCCCAGGCCATGTCGTGCATTCAAGTGAAGTTGTGCTATTCCGGCATTCTTTTTATTGTACAGCCTGTTTTTTGTGCGATGTATCCTTCTATCCACGCGCGTTTGGGTAGACTGGAATAAATCATGTAATTTTAGTATGATAGAAAGCGTCGCAGCCCTGGAATCGCTCTAAAGTACGATGCACCAAAAACATGCCAAGCATTTTCAGGGCTGGCACCAGCACAATACAAGAACTGCGAGAGCACCAACACAAACGAAATGGAGGCAGCTTAGTTTTGCATCATGATTAAAATGAAGTTAAAAAAGGTAACGTGTACAGGTTATGTTTGTGTGTCTTAATGCTTCTCTCAGCCTTCCTACTTCTATCCAAGCAACATTTTGCGCAAATCACATAAAAGATAGGGGAATTCTGTAGGAAGATTCCTGTAGCTTCTGGAGACTTACCATACTTCTGCCAATGTGAGTTACCAGGAAAACTTATATGTGCTAGAAAGAGGTATATGCATGGGGTCTTGTATGGTGCCAGTGCTCGCTGAGATATATTTAGCAAATGTAGATTTTTCGTTGTCTTGGGTGCTTACCGATGATTACATTTTTTGTCTCTGTAGATACATAGATGGCTTAATAATGCTTGTAAAAACTGACTATAACAATGACCTCGAAGAGATAGCAAAGTATATTCTTCAGTGTTTTGATGTCACAGCAACTAAGTTGAATTTTACTTTTGAAATGCCTGACAAAGGTACTCTGCAGTTTTTAGGTTTAAAGTTGGTTTTCGATGACAGCAAACACTTGTGCTGGTCGTACTCACCACACACGATTGCCTTTTGATTCCTCCCACTTGGAGCATGTGAAAAGGGGCATAGCAGTGTCATGTTTAAGGTCATCATTGACCAAGTTGTGTCACCACAAAGTCAAAGGTAGTGTTTGTGCATAAGTGAGTCGTCTACGAAATCCAGGTTTCCCACAGATGCTGCTTAAGGCTGTAGCAGAATCACTTTTGAGGGTCTTATGCCATCATACCACAACCATTGACGATAATGCAAGGGCAATTAAAGGAAAAGAACCAGAGGAGTGTGAAGGACGGAAGGTGGAAGTGATGCCGTATCTACACAAGGTATCGCATAGCATTAAAAAGGTGGCGGTATGATACAGGGTCGATTTGGTGTTTGCAGCCTCTTGCAAGTTATCTAATTTGGGCTCCATGTCCAACGTGAGCGAAATTAGCAATGGGAGACGTGATGTTAAGTACAGGCGGGCGTATATACCCTGCACAACAGGAGGGCTCTACAAGTTCCTCCTGACCTTTGGAATGTTTTGTGTGGGGCAGACTGGAAGTTGTATTAACATGCGTTAGATGGAGCATGCTAATACATTAGGATACAGGAGTGAGAGACCTCTAGCAGTTCATTGTAGTGGATGCGTGCAGGGATGCAAGCCCATTTTCAGCAGTACCAAGGTGTTAGGGTGAGCCACGAGTCAACGAATAAGAGAGATCTTGAAAGCATCTTGTATAGTAGCTAGACATGGGCAAGATAAGTGCGTCAGTGACTCATCAGTGTATCTTTCCAGCAAAGAGAGCGATTTCATTTTTAGAAGATAAAAGTCCTGGAACTTGTCACGTGGTCATGTTTGCCATCGCGCATGCGTTTAGTTTGTTTCAAAAAAAGGTGGTGTACTTTTCCAATAAACCAGGTGTTACTCTGCGATTGTCCTGTCCACTTCGTTTGCATGTCTCATTTTTAGCCAAGTCATAACTTTTCTAAATGTGTTTGGAGTCTGAGCTATTGAGGTGCTCACATGAGAGGCTGGCTAATTTCTGTGCTCAAATTGGACGATTGAACGCAGCTGCGCTCCCGCAGCCTTTGCTGGCGGTGGTGGCTGAAACCCTCTTGAAGAAGCTAAAAGGGAACTCGTGGAAGCTGCGCGCGGCTTAAAGACTTGTCCATTGGGCGTGAAAAGCCGATATTGTTACCCTATTTTACACCGGGTGACACACAACCTGAAGAAAGTTGCCAACCGCTGTGGAGTTCACATGGTGTTTCCTGCACCTAAGAAGCTTTCGAGGTTGTGCTCAAAAATTTCGAGTGGCGAAGAGCGCGCTTGCCGGTGTAGCAAGAAGCATGCCAACCCACTGGTGCAATGTGATGAAGAACTGGTATGTGAGATTCCGCTTTCCTGTGGCAAATCTTATGTAGGCCAAACAAGTTGCTGCGTCAACACCACCTGTCGAATAAAAATAATGAAATGGCTAATTTGCTGGCTCACTGCTCAGCTTGTGGACGTGAAGCACGATTTCAACAGACGAAGCTATTGGGACATAGCAAAAACGTGTGCTCGGGAGGTGTTGGAACCATTATTCATCAACATGAAAAGTGATAGCCCCGCAGCTGGTCCCGTGGCTGGGGTACTCGACCGCTGACCTGCAGGTCGTGAGATGGTATCCCGGCTGCGCCGGCTGCATTTTCGATGAAGGTGAAAATGTTGTAGGCCTGTGTGCTCAAATTTGAGTGCACGGTAAAGAACCCCAGGTGGTCGAAATTTTCAGAGCCCTCTACTACGGTGTCTCTCAAAATCATATGGTGATTTTGGGATATTGAACCGCACATATCAATCAATCAACATGAAAAGTGATAGCTGTGTAAGTGAGGCCTCGGTAGCGCTGTTTGGTGCAGAAGTGTCATTTTCGATGAATCAGGTGCATCAGCATGTGATATTCTTCGGCGCATCTGCACAGCTATGTTCGGTTTCTCCCTTTAATCGATGCTCTACAGTCAATGAAAACAGTTGGTAGTCTGTGCTCTATCTGTTTGAGTGTTCTTTTTTTGTGGTGTCATTTTCTATTTTAGCGCAAGTTTTACTGCTATGCTAAACCGTTCACACCTTCGTACCATCATAAACAAAAACTTGTTTTTTTGCTTTCCTTTTGTGGGCACAAGTCTCACGCATGTTTCTTCGAAAATTTCAATTGAAAATTTATTCTGCCTATGTATACAAATTTGGGGACCTAAAATTGTGTTTTTCCTGTTTATTATTGGGGCCCAAAACACAACTCTCAGTGCCTATAAATCCTGCCTCTAGGCATGAGCACCATCGCCGCCATGTGTACCAATTTATACCCGATGAACAAGAAAAGAAGCTTTATTTGCTTGCCTCCGCTCCTTGAACTCTACAAGCAACTGCATGGATTCCGAAACATGGAGGCAATGCTCACTCAAAGTTCAAAAGATAATGAGGCATCGTTGGTGCTTCAAAACGCACATTTTCTGTTTTCTTCTGGGCTTGCATTTTTGGCAGGCAAATGGTGTCCACCGAGTGGTGGTAGTGCTTTTTTTCTAAACTTCATTGACAGCAGACAAATGATGAGCATTGGAGTGGAGAGAAGAAAGGCAACATTATACATGACCCGTTCGTCAAGGAACTACAAACTGCTGAGGCTGTGCAGTAGATTCACACGATGATGTTAGTTTAAGCACATTCACTGTAGCTCCTGCATAAAGCTTTGGAGCCTTCAGTGTATGTGTGGCCAGCCCTGCCACAGTACCGCACACGCCTGTTGACCCCAAGAAATATGACTGCCATGTGAAATCCATATGTAGGGAAGATGGGAGGAGTAACACGCTGCGTCACAATGAGAACAAGGCTTTGAAAAAGTGTGAAAAGTATATGGGTGGCTCGTTTCCTTTTCCTTTTCTTTTCCGGCCCTACTTCCTTCTGCCACATCTATCTTGCATGTTGTACATCGAATGGAATTTATAAAGCTTAATGTGCACCGTTGCATTCCTTCCATTCACTCATTTGAACTCGCCTCTGTATTTGCTGCACAAATCTGCGAAGTGGTTCTTTGGAAAGAGAAATGAATAGAGAGGCACGTCAGTGTTTCTAATATGAAGGTCACCTCAACAACAATGTGGGGGGGAATGGAGGTAAAAGGAGCAGAGATGCACGAGAGAAAAAAATAGGGAGGCTTCACGTTCAACTGCCACTGAGCAGAGGTAAAGCCGCAAGGCAGGCCGGCGGTGGGTGGAGGGGAGAGACTGGGAGAGTCACGTGACGAGTCCAAAGAGAGCGGGTAAAGCCACGAGATGTAAGCAAACACACACACGTCGGTACGGGCCTCCCTAAAAGGCGTGTAAACAGTTCGCCGTTGCCGAAGAAAGAAGCAAAAAAAGAAAAGCAGGGCGTGGGAGGCCTGCCCGAGTTCTATGCGATGCGCACAGAGAAATCGCAGATGGTCGAGACTCATGTGTGGCAGTCTCAGGCGATCGTATGCAGCGAAGAGCTGACGGCATTGTTCTTTGTAGCCAGGACACTGTAGCAGGATGGGCTCGATTGTCTCCACTGCAGGACATTCCGCTCACGAAGAGCTACCGCTGTTACTGAAGCGAAATTGCCTTTCGGATGTGCGACAGCAGTTGGTGCTGAGACAAAGGAGGAAGGCCCAGGCACGCCTGCCGATACCAGTCTTCAGTATAAGCCATGGGGGGTGTTCCGTGGCCACATGCGAGTTGGGGTGCAAAAGCACGTACAAGACGCGTAATACATGAGTGTGCAACGATACCTACGCGGACGAACGCAGTGACGGTTGTGCTGGGGTGGTGAGCCTCTTTGGCTAGGTTATCCGCTGTGTCGTTGTCGTGTAATCCTATGTGCGACGGCACCCACAGGAGCACACATAGTAGCCACTCTGGGGATTGCTAATGACTTGCGAGTGAAATTCGCAAAACGACGGGCGAGAAGTCGCCAGAATTTGCCATTTTTCTCCTAATTTTTTCATCCACAACCCCCAAATTATATTCACAATTTTAAATGCCAGTCGTATCCCCCGCTTCACCATTGGGTCACTGAAAAAGGACATGCGAGTTCGAGCAGCGTCGCTAGCGCTTCATAACAAAATTTGTCGTGGTTTCAGTTGTAGTGAATATAGAGCAAAGCAGTCGCTACAACAAGAAAAAAATGGCCTGCGTAGCATTCCTGCAGAGTGATAGAATTTCATTGCAGTGTAATCATGTGTCTGATAATCAATCAACCTAATTACAAAACAACGGTAATAAATTCTAAAATACAGTCAAATCTAGATAATTCGAACTTGAAGGGGCCTGAAAATTAGTTCGAATTGAAAGGAGTTCAAGTTAATGAAAGCTAAGTAAACAGAGGGTTGCCCATGCAGTGGTGCATGTGCATTAAGCTAACACACGAGGGGGAAGTTTCAGAAGACTTACGTTTATTCACAAATCACAGGACTCCGTCATTATGTAATCGGTGATGTGCGTCTGCACACGTTTGCCTTGAAGCGAGTCAATCAATTTCGCACGCAGCTTGCAAAGCATGTCTACTTCGGCTTCAGCATTCTCCTGGAAAGAGAAGTTGCGTGCGGCAATGTGCAGCACCGACACTCGAAGACGACAACAACGACAGCATCTCCGCTACTACCCTCTGCGCCGAAGCCACAGTGTGGCCAGCATGTGACAAGAAACGAGTAGTGTCTCCATGCAGAAAGAACAAGATCGGCATTTGAGATAAACTAACACTCCATGGCAGTTTTTTATTTTTTTTCATTTTTTGCTCTCTTCGTGCACGTCCTTGGGAGGGGAAGGTTTACGTGGCAAGGACGGGAAAAGGGAAGCGTGGCACTGGCGCATGAGAGAGAACCACACTCTGCTACAGCTTTCTTTCTCTCTCTGTCTCTCTCTTTGCGCGTGGCATTGGAAGAAGAAGAGTCTTTACGTGGCAGGGGTGGAAAAGAGAGAAGTGTGCACAAGCGCGTCGCAAATCAGCATTTGAGAGAAAGCAAACATTTCATTGCAGCCTTTTCTTTCCTTTTCCTTTACTTCCCGCTCAGCGTTTAGGTGTCGGAGGTGCCACCGGGGGATCGGGCGGCGTGCTGAGAGTATTTTCGAAGCACGGTATGTTCGAATCAACCGTTGAAAGTGCTTGCACGATCGATTTACCGGGCGTTCTCGCCCATTAAAACACGCATAGCTTTGACGGCACCTCATCGTGAGTTCGAAATAAACGGAAGTTCAAATTAAGCATGTTCGAATTAATGATATTCGACTGTACTGCGTTGCCGTCACAATGTCCACGCGGTGCATTCTGTGTGGAGGAGGAGGAGGAATAAACTTTATTATAAGAAACCAGCCAGTTTAGGTTGCCGGGCCTAAGCCTCGCATGAGGGGACGTCAAGGGCTTGCCTCTATGCTGCCTCACGGGCGTGCTGGGTCGCCCAGGTTTAGTCGTAAAGAGCGGGGCTCCGCAAAGCCTCATGGAGCTTCGACGAAAGGGTCGTGGCATTAGTGTGTCTGTACTGTGCCGGGCAATCCCACAGCATGTGTGGAAGCGTAGCCGCGTGAGTGCCTTAGCACTGGCAGTGGGAGGTTGTGTACACGTCCGGGAATATGAGGTGAAAGCGGGCAGGTGAGGGATACGTGTTTGTTTGAAGTAGACTCAAAGTGGTGGCCTGTGCCCGGTTGAGCTTGGGGTGAGGGGGATGAAAGGCTCGGCGTCTGAAGTAAAAGTTCTTAACCAGATCATTGTAGCTAGTCAGGTTGTCTCTGATGTCCATCTCGACTCTAGGAGCTCTAGCGCGGTTGACAAGGCCTCGCGTAAGGTAGTAGGTGACCTCGTTGAGGTTGGGGAGGCGTGGGTGGACTGGGCCCGCGTGAGCGAGGATCTGTGTCAGGGTGATTATGTTTTCTTTGGAGTGTGGTGCCTGGCAGAGAATGCGAAGCGCTTGAGGAGAAATGCGGCTTTTGCTGTAGATAGTGACGGCTGAGCGAGAGTCGCATACAATGGTGTCACAGGTGGGATCTAGAGTGGCCAGGGTGACGGCCACCTTTTCAGCCATCTCTGCAGAGAAAGAGTGACGCTGGTTGCATGGCGTAGGACTCCATTGCGTGTGGCGACAGCTACAAAACGTGTGCCTTGAGGATACTGGGCTGTGTCAACAAATGTGGCGCCAGGTTCGTGGGCAAAGGCTTTTGTGATGGCTCTAGCACGAGCTTGGCGGCGGGCTCTGCTGTTCTCAGGATGTATGTTTCTAGAGATGGGACCTGCATGGATGCAGCTGCAGATGTTATGGGAAATTGATTGTTTGGGGCCCTGTTGCATATGATACGTGAAGCCAAGCATGGAGAGAATAGAATGTCCCGTTTCAGTGAGTGTGAGCCGTTCCACCTGACTGTGTTCTTTGTGGTGTCAAATATTATTTCCGAAAAGCAGTGAAGACGAAGAAGAGGACTGTAGCATGCCCACATTTCATTTTGTTTTTAGTTTTAACTCGGTGTCTAGTAAACAAGACAGTCCGTATATACTCCTGCTCCACTTCCTGGTTTTCATCAACATGGTGCCGTGACGAGGATTATAACTTAGGTTATCGCGGCAGCATGTTGATGAAAACCAGAAAGCGGAACAGAAGTAGAAAACATCTTGTTTATTATCCACTGAGTTGAAACTGAAAACAAATGGAATGTGGGCGCGCGCTCGGGGCACGCTCTGGTCCTCTTCTTGGGCTTCACGGCTCTTCCTAAATATTACTTAACAGTAAGGCCTACACTACACATTCGCCTTAAATGACATTTCTGAAGGCTGCCTAAAGAAGCCGACTTCTAGGATGATGGAAAAATATGTTATTGAAATCTTTTAACTCATCATGGCAAATTAGGGGGCACTACAGCAATGACCTAGAAAAGATATTCAGAACAGTTTGAGCTGTGGACCAACCAGTGGCCTAGCCGCCACCTAACCACTTCAGAAGCGAAACATTAATTAAGCTGAAAGCTTTTACGGCACCTAGTATAACACCACCACCTCACAGCAAGTGAAGCAGTTCGCTTATCTAAATTTTGGCAGGTTTCTGGCGGGCACACCAGTGCGCCAGTGCATCTGGGATCTAAGTGAATTGAGAAGATACACACGAGAAACTGTACAGATAAACTGAATTGTGCCTAAGATACGACTTCTACTTCTTGGGCTAAAATTATGAAAAACAAAAATGTTGTCAAACATTCATTTTGAAGATACTTACTAGTATAAAATGCATAACTTAGTGAAGACCTTAGCCGAAAATTGCCAAAAGTTCGCTATGTCGCTATGCAAAATTTTAAGTCGCTACAGGCATCTCAAGTTCACCAATTAGGCGAAATGTAGCGACGAGTGGCAACCCTGGCTACTCCGCACGTGTTCTGTGCTATCACTGCAAAATTCTGCGTGAGTCACTGTGCGATGGGGGTGCCGCGCTCTCCCCACGCAAGTGTGAGAAGAGCGGCTCGTGAATTGCACAGCACTGCTGCCAATATTGGTAGGTACTTGGAGAGTAAAACCATTTAATTGTTTTGGAAGCTCATTCGAATTCCAGCACGATTCTAGCAACGAAGTTCATTCAGGCAGGTTGGACTTCAGAGCTAAGCAGACGCGTTATTGTGCGCTCCACCTAGCTCGGCAGATTTCCCCTCATGATGCAGCAATACGGGTGCACATCATCGAGAAAGAGGGGTAAGAAGACCCCATCTTCCAGAGCAACCAGCTTCCAGCTCGAGCCAGTGGACGGCGATTCATCCTCCTCAGTTTTTACGATTCAGAATATTTGTAGAGGATTCACAAGCTGCACTTTGTGCCGTCCACTGCGGCCCATCTTTTAAAACGTTGTAGCGCACTCTGGCCACCGATAATTGAGCTTGTGCTGTAGACGGTGTCATCACGTCGCAGGCGTCGTCGAGCGCCCAAAAGGTTCGTTCATTTTACGCATAAGAATGCTGCTCGTCATTCGCGCTGCAGAAAATTAACGCTAAGGCACGTTTAGCCCGCGATCGGCACAGAGCGGTGCCGCTAGCGCGCGCATCAAAGCGCTCCTCGCACGTTTTCATCACGAAGCTGCAGTAGCGCATCGGCAAAAACCACGGTGCGTAAGAACAGTCACGGGGACGCCGAAATAAGGTTAGAATGCACCCGCGTGTCCGTTCTTAAAATTTGCTTGGGGCCGTTCCACGTGATCGTCGCACAGCCGCCACGCACGTGCCGGGACCTCTACCGCAAGCAAGCTCTTTCACCCTCCGCTTGGATGCGGCAGGTGTGCCGGCACGTGCGTTGCGGCTGTGCGGCGAGTGCGCATTTGGCGAAAATAGTTGTGACGGTTAAGCCTTCCGTCTGTGGGGTTGTGATGCATGGAATTATTTCAACGCGCACGTTTGTTTTCGCTCCTCGTGTATGCGTGTTTTATGGTTATTTGGTCGCGCAATAACATTTATTAGCTATCGAATACGATGGGGCACTAGCTGCAGTTAGTTGGCCCGATGTCAACTATAGGCGGATTTTCGTGTTCTCAAAGAATTTTTTTTACGGGCTAGGCAGCTGGAATTCATGTAGGGCTCTTTTTTGAATGACATCCTGGCAGTTCTCATTCTCGGAAGTCTAGCGTGGCATGTTTGTACTTTTTTTGCCCCGCCGCGGTGGTCTGGTGGCTAAGGTACTCGGCTGCTGACCCGCAGGTCGCGGGTTCGAATCCTGGCTGCGGCGGCTGCATTTCCGATGGAGGCGGAAATGGTGTAGGCCCGTGTGCTCAGATTTGGGTGCACGTTAAAGAACCCCAGGTGGTCGAAGTTTCCGGAGCCCTCCACTACAGCGTCTCTCATAATCATATGGTGGTTTTGGGACGTTAAACCCCACATATCAGAATATTTGTGGAGAATCGCTGATGAACGAGACAGAAAAACTTCGCGGCCACTGCCGCGAGCTTTGCATACAAGTAGGGTGGCTAGAATACAAGCCCTAATCGATATAGACATGATGAGGCAGGAGCAGGAAAAGAAGCAACAGCAGCTGCTTCAAGAGCAACAGGCTGTGGGCTACATCAGCAGGTGGATGGAGAAGAAGGTACGGGAGCTCTTTCTAATACCAAAACCTCAGACACCTGTGCCGAACCGCGCGACAGAAGCCGCAACGACCCCCAACCTCGATGGGGCTGCGACCATCGCAAGCCCTGCGACCATCGCAAGCCCTGCTGCGACCATCGCAAGCCCTGCTGACCATTGCAAGCCCTGAACCGGCTTCATCTGCGCTGCCTACTAGCTCAAATGAGGTCATGGACATGGCGGTGGTCACGCGCAAGTCAATGTACTAGGAGGACATGCTGGAATGCCCGCGAAAGCAAGTCCCAACCGGCATGACACCGACGCTCATGCCGAACAGCCTTGGCTCTGCCCAGGAGAAATCGGCGCCTCCCATTGGCTCTTGCTCTCCGGCGACCACGCTAGAGCACAACTCCGACAGCGCGGGAATCACTTCGGTGGCTCCCGTCCTCGTTGTTGGTGCACCGGCCAGCGGGAGGAGGAAACGAGGAACCGGGAAGAAGTGTCGGCAGTCCTGCAATCGTCGATGTCCCAACAGCTATGAAATCGCAGAACACCCCAGTTACCGTGCCGCGCTTTTTCTTGAGCCCTCCACTTTTTGAAGACGATTACGTGATGGTCGCCCAGCCCAGCAGCGCGCAAGTGCACTGGAGGCCGCAGCCATAGTAATCAATCCTGCATTGGTGGAGACCATACTCTACCATCCCTCCATGTCTCGCAACTCGTTCACGTGATCGCCACGCCTGACACTCGCCGCGGTGCTCACTAAGCAGTACGGTATGACAGCGGTGTGCGTTAATCACCGTCGAAACATTGTGGCTGCAGAAGCAGCGATGCCAGCGTGCTCTTCCGAGCTCCTGACCATCGAAGATCTCAGCGGCGTTCTCGTCACTGCCGGGGAGCCTGCGTATCATCGCAGCAGCATCGGCTTCCTCCACGGTGTGGACGACGACCTCGCGGACTCGGAGCTGACTGCGGGACTCGCGTCGACAGTTCCGGTCCTGGCAGGGAGCAAGGAAGGACAGATGTTGCGGTTGTGTTTCCCCAGCAGCGTACCACCAGACTGCGTCACCCTCTGCTGTCTGCAGCTGCGGGTGTGGCATGCCTGCAAGCCCGTAAGCCCGTGGTGTGCCCGTAAACTACGAGCCTACTCCCTGCCCCTTCCACCGAGCTTGCCAAGGACCAGCAAGATGCCCTCATCGCTGCACTGTGCGCTGTTGGAGACGTGCTACCTCCCGAACACCCGTTGTGTGCTGTGGGCTTTGAAGCGCTCAACAGCCAACCCAGAACAATCCAGCTCAACTAGAGGCCCTGCTGCTGGGGCAGAAGTGCCTCCCTACCTTCGAGACCCTCCATAGGACTCTCGGCCACTACCAGCTGCTGTCACTGCTGCTGCAGTTGCCCCCTTCTGCTGACTGTTCTTATCCTTATCTTCTACTTTTCTACTGTCAAATACCCTTTTCCCATCCCTCGTACAAGACGCAGCGCCATGCTCCCTTAAGGGCTGCAGAAATCAGGCTTTTTCTTCCTCTAACCACAACTACGACCAAATTGTAGAGTTCTTTGGGAGGTCAATCGCGGTGAGTTCGGCAGTAATTGAGGATGCACTGGAGGCAAGCTGGCACTTCTCGTGAAGGTCAAGTGAGGCGACGACACTTGCAGCAGCCTTGTGCCCTCACTGAACCATCAGTGAGCACGAGGACGCGACCGGCAAGTCATTCCTCAATCATTGATGCGGTCTCAACTGACGGATGTTTTTCTTGGCCCGGATGCCGGAGATAACAGTTTCAATCATGAGGCCAGAATTCTGGTGCAACGGAAGGAGAAGTTAGCTGGAGTTTGGTGGGTCTGGGATGAGCGTGGTGTTCTCCAGGGCTTGCAGTCCCATGTCTGCGATTGAGCAGCCGGGTGGCCAGGAGGCTGGTAGATACGATGTACGTGTCACAGGGCACTCCTTTTTCTTCAGAGTGGAGGCGTGTCTGAGTGCCCTCTGCCAGAGTGGGCCGATTGGCCGCATGCGCAGAAACCCATACAGGTGGCAAACGACGCCACGGTGTTCGGCATTGAGCGTGGCCTATTGCACAGGTCTCAGCGCCACGAGTGGCACCGCGTGCAGGGAGTGTCCTGGCCGAGGCTACCATGTTGAACACCCACAGGGCGATGTCCGTGGAAAAGCGTTAGCCATCAGCGACTACACAGAATGCTATGCGAGAATCATTCGAGATTCTTTGTGCATATGCTGGAGCGCGGGTCTCTATATGAGTCGCTGTTCTATCGTGACACCAAGGTATCGGACTCTTTGCTTTCACAGCAGCTGGTGTGCATGAAAGAGCAGTTTCGTCAAATCACGGCAACCAAAGGGGTGTACAAGAAGTGCCTCGGTTTCGGTGCGGAGACCTCGAGTCTTGCGCCCTCGATGAAGTCATGCACGGCGTTACTGGCAGCCTGGAGGCTCTCGCGCACCTGAAGACTATGCGAGGTAGGTCCGTCAGTGAAGAGCGCGCCGTCGTAGGCTTAGATGATGGCCGCACGCACCTCGTAGGCAGCGCCCTGTGGGATCACATGCGAGGACTATGCTGAAAAGAGCTCAACACACTTCCCTGTGGCACACCAGCAGTCACAGCATGAGGCCTGCAAAGCTTAGCAGCGACGTGCACACGAAACGAGTGGCCACTGATAAATACTTCCATGTAATTCTACATGTTCCCACTGTAATGAAATCACGTGAAGGGACAACTTCGCTGTTGCAGGCCGGCTGTTTTTTATCTCCTTTCTTCTTTCTCTGCTTTGCGCCAATTGCCGGCACGCTGTTGATCTTCGTCATTACGCTCGGCCATGACTGCAAGTGCATGAAGTTCTAGTGGGCATGGCTGGCTGCATCGCATTGGTATGTCTTGGCCAATGTGACCTAGTTGCGGATTTGGCATAAGCGTGTCTGGTGGATGGCACTTGCTATTTCGTAGTGGCTGGCACTGCTTACGTCAGAGCGGTCGACATTGGTTTCGTACGTGCTGTGGTCTGGCTCGGAATACTGCCGATGACGATGGTTCTGGTTTGTAGTGCAACTGTGTTTTCACAAAATTGAGCTGGCTGCATGCAGTTTGTGGTCGCACGTATGATGTAGTGTCTGCTTCTCTTCAGAGTTCAGTGTTGTGGTCCACATTGTCTCAAGGCAACGCAGTGGCGGCCTGAATAAAGTAGGGGTTCCGTGGAACGAACTCACATGCCAGGGGCTGGAAATGACAGATATCTGCTTCTAGCTGGTGCTTGTGGGTGGTGTTTTAGTTTGGGGGTGTGGAAGTTGTAGTGGGCGCGTTTGCGCAGAGGCTGCCAGGATTGCAGGCCAAAGCCCGAGGGCCGCAGTAACGAGACGCACGCTCTGCGTTCCCAACACAAGTGACCCCGTTTATTCGTACACCATCCTTTATGTACACAATCCTATAGAGGGCACCCCATACCCAACACAGCTGGAGTGATTAGCATCATGCGCCCTCTACATCCCCCCTTTCAAAATAAACAAAAACTATACAGGCCCTAACATCTACCTGGTAAGAAAGGTAATTATGTGTTACAGCACACTACAAGTTCAGCCGCAGAGGAGGCCTGATGCTATGTCCTGACCGTGTGCACACACTTGACGCTGGCAGTTTTGAAGGGGTAGCTGGAACAACCTGTGGCGAGGCAGCTGGTGATGAAGTGACGACGTCAGCAGCTGGCGGAGGACTGCTACACTCAGGCACTGGGTGAGTGGGAATCTGCAGCGGAGTTGGGGATTCTTCTGGCAGTGGAGTGATGCTGCTGAAGTCACCACTAACCGATGCTTGACTCTGCTGAGGAACCAGAAGTTCATCATCGCCTGATGCCTGAGACTGCTGAGGCACGAGATGTCTGTGGTTGCAAACAAGAGCCCCCGCGTCCCTCTGTACCACATAACAACGTGGGCGCTGTGCTGGGCTGAGCACTGTGCCGGCACACTGCGTGTCCCAAATCCACACACTCTCCCCCTCTACCAGAAGACATGAATCCTTCCCAGTGCGACGACGGTTGAAATCTCGACACTGGCGGTGATGTTGGGCCGTGTCGCACCTGTGAAAGTAGGCCGCGCAAGAAGGTTTAGGAAGAAGTGTGGCTGGTGGCACAGGAAGGCGAGTCCAGAGGCTGTGTCCCATCAGCAGCTTAGCAGGAATGTAGCCGGTGATGCCAGGTGTGTTGCAGTATGATAGGAGAGCCAAGGGCCAGTTTGAAGACTTATTGAGTAGGTCCTTGATCGTACGCAACATGCGCTCGACTTCACCGTTAGACTGAGGGTACCTGGGACTGCTATTGACATGGGAGAAAACGTGGAACTCTGCCGACGAAAATTGGAGTCCATTGTCGCTGACAAGTGTCTCGGGGATTTCATGTCAGACATTTCTAATGATGGAGATCACTGCAGCGGACGTCGTCGAGCGAAGGGTCAGCACTTCGAGGTACCTCGAGTAGTAGTCGACGAGGAAAAGGTAATCTGCTCCATCGGGATGAAAGATGTTCACCTCGACCCGCTCCGAGAGGCGGCTAGGCGGTATCGTAAGAAGGAGTGGCTCTGCTCGCTGGACCCGCGTCGTGGTGCAATCGGGACAGTTTTGCATGTAGGTCTTGATATGATTCTCCATGGTTGGCCACCAAACAGCCCCCTTGGTGACGACACGGCAGCGGTCAACTCCGAGGTGCCCATCGTTAATCAGAGACAGGACGTGCTTGCGCAGAGAAGTAGGCACGAGTAGGCTTACACCGCAGAGAAGAAGGCTGTCGATATTTATCTCGGCACAACGAGCCCAAAACTGGCCCATGTTGAGGGGCAGATTTTGCTTCCAAGGCCATCCTTGCTGGCAGTAAGTCTTGAGCTGAGCGCACTCTCGATCTGCAGCCTGGTGAGCCGGAAAGTCGTCGAGTAGGACCACAAAAGCAGGGAGCGCTTCTTGGACATACACCTGGACCTCGTCAACGACTGGAGTTTCTAGGAGTTGGGCAACTTGATCCCGCGAGAGCGCATCAGCTGTAACCGACTGTTTCCCAGGCATGTACTTGACATCGAACTGGTACTGAAAGAGGCGGATACGAAAACGCTTTATCCTGGGTGGCATGAGGTCGAGGTCTGCGGTGCCAAAAAGCTTGACCAAAGGCGTTTGATCGGTCTCGAGGGTAAAGCGAGGACCCCGAAGAAACTCTTTGAACCTGTTAATGGCCCAGGTAGCAACCAGTGCCTCTTTTTTTATCTGGCTGTACCTTCATTCGGTCTCAGTCAGAGCACGAGAGACGTATGCGACTGGTCGGCATTCACTTGAAGTCTGGTCCTGAAAAAGCACTGCACCCAGCCCGAAAGAACTGGCATCTGCAGAGGCCATTGTCGAGAGTTCAGGGTTGTACCTTGCGAGACAGATGTCTGAGGACAGCATGGACTTGACCTTCTCAAAAGCTGAGGCTTGCGCTGGTCCCCATGTCCAGGTAGCAGTCTTGTACAGAAGACTTCGGATTGGTGCAGTTGTCTGAGAGAGACCTGGGAGGAAGCGACCCACATGATTGAGCATACCCAGGAACCGCTGCACGCCATGAATGTCCTGATGAGCTGGCATACGCTGAATGGCCGCCACTTTTTCTGGATCCGGAGAGATGCCATTTGCACCTACCACGACACGGAAGAAGTGTACGCTGCTCACGCTGAAACTGCACTTGGCAGCGTTGATGGTGATCCCCGCTTGCTGGACGTGATCGAGGACTGCTTGGAGGCATTAGTCGTGCTCTTTTGTGGTGTGACTGAACACGAGAATGTCGTCCATGAGATTAAAGACACCAGCCAACCCTTCCAGCAGGTGAGACATCTGACGTTGGAAATACTCCAGGGCTGACGTTATGCCGAACGGGAGGTCCCAGACAACACAGAGCCATCCTTTGGATTCCCCTAGGATGAGCTGCTTAGGATGTGTGGGAACTTCTAAGGATATCCCAAATATTTCCTGGAAACCTCCATGAAGGCTCCAAAATGAGACAAAAAACGAGATCCTTAGGACATCCTGGACTTAAGGCATCTTGGGATCATAATGGGATTTTATTTGGATTTTGCACATTCCACTGTATCTAGAAATTACCCGTACATGCAGCAATTGAAG
The DNA here is from genome assembly GCF_043290135.1 of Rhipicephalus microplus. Classification (NCBI taxonomy): domain Eukaryota; kingdom Metazoa; phylum Arthropoda; class Arachnida; order Ixodida; family Ixodidae; genus Rhipicephalus; species Rhipicephalus microplus. The sequence continues at coordinate 20,680,186 of NC_134705.1, read as the reverse complement.
GACGCATGCTAGTTAGTAGAAAGAACTGTCTTTTGAAAGTCTTGCATTTCTTTACATGTTTTTAATACCCCTCAATATACTCTTCCAGCGAAGTAATGCACTCCTTCTTTTCTACACGACTGTAGGCCTATAACATGTTTAGTGGTTCTGTTCCTCTTTGCTTGTTATTTTATAAATCTTGAGAGAGAGAGAATAAGGATGAAAGAAAGGCAGGAAGGTTAACCATGGCTGAGCCTGGTAGGCTACCTTGCACTGGGGAGAGGGTAAGGGGAATAAAAGTTAGAGAGAGAGAAAAGGAGAAATGTCTCTCATGTCATCGACAAAACAGCAGTTATGTGCTTAACATCACATACAGTGAGTCACATCCGTGTCTTAATCAATTGAGCAGAGAGAAGTGGTTATAAGAGGGAAAAGAAGAAAAAGTGAGCCCCGTAACTGTCTGCATCAGGGTGCGACACCTCATCAGTAGCTCACAAGAGATGGGGGTGAGGAGGAATTAAAAGGAAAGGATTAAAGGTATAGAGAGAGAGACAGATGCGCTAGGACAGCGAGCGAGGACATATGAAGGATAGGAGAAATAGGAGAGGTCGAAACACGGTCACAGGAGTCTGAGGACGGGGCACCACTTGCGACAGTTCTTGTTGGCGTTAGGAGATGGTGTAGGGTAAGTCCAGTAGGTCAGAGCTACGCTGTGGTCAGAGATCTGCGTAAGGAGATGACGTAGGGCCAGCCCAGTCGGCCAGAGCTACGCTGACGTCGGAGATCGCAAGGGCACAACCGTTCGGCACAGAATCCAGCGGACGAGACATTCGTTGCATTAACTTGTATGCGTGGTTCCATGAACCCAAAATCTGGCCGATGGTGAAGCCATGATGATGCCGCTTGCGTTCTCAAGCAGCAGACTTCTGAAGGCTTGCGAGAAGTGGAGTCATGGCGTCAAGAAATTGCAACACGCTTTGAGCTGGTGTCTGCATCTTGCTCAGCAGCACGCGCATAGCGCTGACCAGGGTGCTGAGCTTGCCGATAAGTTGTTCTTCATCAAGTTATGAGGTACCAATGAATTGTCCCTCACTGTCAAAGTCTGATTCCTGTCATCAGGCACATGTATCTTTGGGAGTTCGGGCCAAGCGTCACCTGCATTGCTGGTAGAGGCATCATTTTCCTTTAAAACGGGTACGTTCCAACTGGGTAATAAGGATGAAGCATCAGCTCCACTGCTAGCAGAAGCGCCTTTGTTCTTGGAACCGATAGCACTTGGCCAGAGTGGGGGAGGTGGCTTTGGACATGCTTCGCGAGGCGACGAGGTTTTGACAGCTTTGATGCAGTGCTGGCGACGGGACAGTCGTCGCGTAATGAATATAGCTGCTTCTGGGTATGAGATGTCATCTCTGGCCTTTTTCTTCAGTATTGTGAGCTCCTTTCGAATAAAAGGACAGTTCTTCGAAGAGGCATCATGTAGCCCATTGCAGTTTGAGCACTTCAGAGTCGTAGCCTGGCACGTGTCCTTGTTGTGGTGCTTATTGCATCGGGACAGATAGTAGAGTTCGTGCACACACCACTTACATGACCTAACTTATGCACTTCCAGCACTGAAGTGGTTTCAGTATAAAAGGGCGGACTACATGTTCGAAGTGGCCCACTTTTACATGCGATGGAAGTCATTTGCTCTTAAATGTAAGTCTTAAGCATCGTGATGTCCCGATACGACATATACTTGTAATAACGGCATCTTCCGAAGCCGGCCTAATCAAGACTGGTAGGTCCAAGTTGGTAATGGCTTCGGCATCATTATATAATATCACCCCAGTGCTCACTTCTTTGCCCAGCGGTATCTGAGAGCGGACTTTCATCCCATTAAGTTCCGTTACTTCATGTAATCTGTCAGGTGCAGTCACATAATTGACGTCAATCGATAGGATGTTCTTGCGGCTATTCACTCTTACTTCCTTTACTTCATTTGGCACCAGTTCCTCTAGCTGTACAGACATGGCTTGCCGGTTAAGGCATCTCATGTTGTCACTAGCGAGAGCTGGCATGAAAAGGATGGTTAATACCTTGGTATTCCGCGAAGATCGCATGGTGGGCTCACTCGAATTGGGTGACGTGCTCAGAAATAGTCTCTTTCCCTTGTGGTTTCTGACGAGCTCCAAGTTGTCGTCACCTGATTCATCACTACTAACGTTGTAGAATCAGGTGTCATCTCTGTCAGGGCCACTTTCGAAGCTGTAGCGCTTCCTGGAAGCAACACCCGCGGTCATTCCGGTGTCCGGTAGTCTTCCGTAGGTCTGTACCTCCATCGCACACCTGCAGGAGACTGCACTTGACAGGCGAAATGAAAATTATTCACAGAAAACCATGGAACTCAAACACTCGGCATTCTGCCACATCAGCATTTCGTCGTCGTCCCCTTTCAAATCTTGAAAACACTGCTTCATTATGTGTTCTCACCTGCTTATTTAATATGTGTATATTTATAAAGGGTTGCGTGAGTTCTATATGTTAGTACATGGGGGTTAAATATGATAGCTGAAAATGTACACTAATTCATGAAGCAACGTGCATATACATGTGAGAATATCAGTAAGTAGATTAATTGAAGCCGCGGAGATGATATATACCATGTCCATTAAACATCCCATAAGGGGACGACATGAAAATGCATGCAGATCTCATCCGTGCATCCACCTATTCACGTCCTCTTCCGGGCTATTTATTGGACATCCGTTCGCTGCAGTCTATGAGATATCCATACAGCTTTCTTTATTGGCTGTGGGACTTGGGTGCTTGTTTGGGGCACCCTTGGGACTTTTTGTGTTGTCTGGGGTGGCAGCAGTATCTTCCAGTCGGTGTGATTAACGTCGTATACTTTGTGGAGTCACACGCCAGGCGTATTTGGTAATAACCAGAAGTTGCATCCAACTTCGAAAAAATGCGGGCGTCGCCGAGCATTTCTAGGCTGTGATCGATGGTGGGAAGCACGTGGGGTTCGCGTAGGACAACTTCATTGAGTTTAGTCAAATCCAGGCAAAGCCGGTAACCTCCCGCTGGCTTCAAGATGAGAACTAGACTTGCGCACCAATCCGTTGGTTCATCGATGCGCCAGATCACACCCTCCTGCTCCATTTTGTCAAGCTCCTTTTTGACTACGTCTCGTAGTGGAATCAGAATACGCCGGGCCATGCTGAGGTAGTACAGCACGGTATCAGGCTTGATACGGATCGTGTATTCTCCCGGGGAACGTGCCAAGGTCGGTGAAAAGGGCTGGAGGCAGGTCACGAGGTGGCCTTTCCGGCCGGGCTGGCGTGACAGTGCCCGCAAACTTGACGACGCCAAGGGCAACGATGGGGGGATAGCCGAGAATAAATTGCTCTAGACCTTCGGCAATGTATAGCTGTTCGTTAATTTGCCTTCTCCGCCAAGACAGAGCTGTGCAGAAGGTACCAAAAAGCTTCAGAGCTTGTTTACCGGGCCCAAAAAGTTCTTCGCCACACAGCTTGTTGAGTTTGGCTGGGCAGCCAAGGAACGCACGCGGCAGAACCGAGACCTCAGCGCCGGAGTCCACTTTGAAGATAAGAGGGTGCCCGTCGACGTGCACTTAAATGTAGCGTCCGTTCTGAGCCACTGCCACGACGGCGTGTAGCTCCACAGATCCGAGAGGCTTCTTCGAGCGACACACCAACGAGAAGTGGCCTCGCTTCTTGCGGTGACTACAAAGTGCTTTGGCAGCTGGGCAGTCCAACCGTCGGTGAAACTCGTGACCGCATAATTGAAAATGCCCGCTGTGGCTGCTTCTCGAAGCTTTCAAGGCCTCACCGCCGTGGCTCTTCTTCCCAGAGTCCTGCTTGTCATGCCATCCACTTGGATATTGTGCTGGCTTATGAGAAGTAGCCGAGTCGACGTGAGATGCCGAAGTTGTTCGCTCAGCGGCGAAAGTAAGGCGTTCCTTTTGGCGCTCCGCGTCTTCGTGTTGACGGGCTTGCATGAGTGCATCGATCAAGGAGAGGCTTGGGGTTTGGCTCAGTTTGCCCGAGAGACGAGAGTCCAGCAAACCCACAAAGAAACGGTCACGAACAAAGCGCTCTTCAACAGCTGGCGACAGATAATTGCACTTTTGTACCATGTTTTGCAGGGCCATGAAAAAACTGTCGACTGTCTCGCCGTGCTGTTGCATCCGCTTGTTTACTGGATGCACGAAGTAGCTGGTGAGCCGCCGGGTGACTTCCGTGTTCGACTTTTAAGCGTCTTCATCAGACATGGGCGAACTGAGGACGACGCGTGCTTGGGGACCCATGCAGTAGAGGAGCGTCCTAACCCGCATCTCATCCGGTGCTGCGAGCATGTCAGTAGCGAAGGCGTAGTCCTCGAACTGTTGTAGCCAGGGAAGCCACTTGTCTTCATCGTCGAAGGGAAACGGAGGCAGGCTTCGGAGACTGGCTGGAGCCAAGGCAGGAACAGGAAGACGGGTGGCCGCGGGGGTAAGACCAGGAACAGTGGTGTACGTACTGGTGGGAACGCGAGTATAATTGTTACCCATGTCGTCATTGTTATCCGTGACGGAAGACAGAAACCAAAGATCCCACTTCTGACACCCTGTAATGGGCGCGTTTGAGCAGAGGCAGCCAGGGACGCAAGCCGAAGCCCGAGGGCCGCAGTAACGAGACATGCGCTCCGCATTCCAAACACAAGTGACCCCATTTATTCGTACACCATTTTTTATGTACACAATTCCATAGAGGGCGCCGCAGACCTCACTTAGCTGCAGTGATTATTAAAATCACGCGCCCTCTACAGAAGTCACGGAATCTGAAAGGTGTGGCATGGAGCATTGTTTGCAGGTGATATCGTTGTCGAGCGGGTCTCCTTCTGCGTACGCGATGCCGTCTGTGCATGGGCTCTGGGGAACAAATGGGCAATTGAAGATCTTCCCCTTAAAAACGCTTTCTCCGAAAGAGGGTTGTTTGGCAGAGTGTAGGGCTGTACCATAGGGACGATGTCTTCCCCAAGCTACAGTGCCAAGAGGTGTACTTTCGAGGTGGTGAGTCGCAGAGCTCCCATCTGCAGTAGAGTCTGGGTCGACAGGTATGGGGTCAGATACATAAAAAAGTTGCCGAAATACATATGTTATCTTGGCACACTGTTATGGCCAATATTATTGTGTGATGCCTTTGAAATTTTGTCAGGCTTTGGCAGCACTGCCGAGGTGGTCGATGGCCACCAGTCATTTCCGGTGCTTTGGCCAGGCATTGGGGGTGCCGAGAGTATTAACCGTTTTGATACACAGGATGGCATTACCCTGAAATATACGAAATTCTGGTAGTTCTATTGCAGCCACTGGTGGTAATGCGGAAATCGAAGATCCAAAATTTCACAAGGCAAAACGGCCTACCTCCTGAGCAAGCAAGGACGTCGCCCGCATGACATCAGTGGGTAGGTCAGGTGAGGAGCCGGAGGAATGGGGAGCGATGGCTGAGAGGATAGCAGGGGTCCGGTACTCACGCTGGTGGTTGAGACCCTGCAGTTTGAAGACTCCAGGTTCTGAAGTTGCTGGCCCAAGCGCCCCGCTTCGCTGATGATTTTAGCAGCCACGTTGTTTGAGCCACCTGGAGAACCCTTGTCGGCGGCCGTAGAATATGCTGTCGTCACAGGGATCAGCGCGGGATGTCAATAATCAGTAAAGCGTGGTGAAAGTACCGTTCAGTTACCGAGGAGGCTTGGACGCCTTTCTCGAACTGGGCCTCTAGCCCGGTTATTAAAGCGGGCGACAAGGAGGCTTGGATGCCCTTCTGGTCGAACGGTGGTGACTGTGTCACGAGGTTCATGCCATTGGTAGCATTGACCGCATTCCCACAGAAGAGGAGCCCATGCGATGTCTTGGGGCGATGTGGTATCGCGGCACTGGGGAAGCCAAGTTGAGCCGACTAGGAGGCCTGCACGCCTTCCCCAGATGGTGCTCGTAGCGACGGTAGGTAAACGATTGACGAGGAGGTGGTTGACGAGGTTGATGGTTGCCGGTTTTGTAAAGCAACAAAAAAAGGAAATTGCCTGCCACTTTTCAGGCAGGCCAAGATCATCATCCGTGCAAAAGACAGAAAGACATGAGAAATAATCGAAATCTTTAATAATATACAATACGGGCCTGATAAGTACATCAGTGAAGCTTAGTTACACCTATACAAGAAATAGATTGAATTTCTTGTTTGTTTTTTTGAGCAATATTTGGTTATAATTGATGGTACACATGCACTTTGCTATTGTGGAGAAGAGGCATCATCCAAATGGAAGTCTGTGCTCATTCTGCCCAATATTTCCTTTTGTCTCTTGTAAGTAGGGGCAATTTTATGTTTTCTATGTCGAACCAACTAGCCCCACCGTAGGCTTCTTTCTACTCATCTTCATTGGGTTCTCTCACTTTCTGTCGGGGGCTTATGGTACTAGCTGCGGAGTGTGTGTAGATTTATCCGCTATATGTATGGTTGGTCGATGCCTTGATTCTGCAGTACCTGCACAACTGCTGATTTGTTGACTGAATCAAATACCTTCTCGCGATATATGGAGGTTATATATATGGGACGTTAAACCACTACCATTATTATTAGTACTACCACTTCATTCCACAAACACAGCCGCGAGCGCAGATCGCACTGTGACTGGATGAAGCGTGCACAAGAAAATTGCTTAACCAGTGTCACAACAACAAAATAAAGTATTGTCAGCTTTTAGGCAGTCAATCTGAACTATTTTAGTTGATAGTGATATCAATGACATGCTGATGCTGATATAACCAAGTGCGTCCATGTGCTCAGATTCTGAATGGAACGGGTAGTTCTATCCTTACAGCGACCCACATGGTCTTGTTGTTTTAAGCTGTTTTTGTCATCTGTGCTAGGCTCATACTCAATGCAGGCTATAGGCCAAGTAGTGGGTGAATGTACACCATACTATCAATCGCTTCGTCATAGCAACCATGATATTCTGAGACTCAGATAGCGCTGATGCAAGACCAAAACATGTATGGAATTGCTAATTGATTGATGACGATCTGTGGAATGTGCTGATGCAAGACTGAGGTCTGTGGAAGGACATAATGGTTCCGGGGCCTCAATTCGGGAACTCAGTGGGTACATGAAGTTAGAGGTGCAATCAGGAATGAATGTAAATCAGAGGACTATTGGGCGCCTCTCGTTGTGTGCTCAGGGGAAGACGACAAATGAGGCTGTATAGGGGGATATGGGATGGGCATGCATTGAAGTAATGGAAGCTCAGAGCAAAAGGAGATTTCAAGAGAGGCTTAGAAAAACTAAGCAGAGTAGATGGGCAGAGAATGCGTTTAGGTATTTCTATAGAAAGAACATGGACAAAAAGTGGAGAAAAAGAACTAGGAGGCTCACCAGTAAATATACGGGTAGCAGTGTGGGTGATATGGCAACAAGGAGCATCAAGCAAAACATCAGAGAGGCGTAGAGGAAAAGCGATGGAAATGTAGCTGGCTCTCAGTAACTACCGAAAGGGCAAAAATAAAATAAGGGGAGAAATATTTATAAAAATTCTAAGAGAAAGCTTTCTGTTTGTAGCGAGGTCAGGTTTGCCTTAAAATGCGTAGTTTAAAGCAAGATTCAATGGAACATGTTCTGATTGGAATCAGAACATGTTCTGTTCTGATTGAATGTGGCAATATCAACCCAGGTATACCTCTAGGTGCGATCCTACATGAGGGCTTTGGTTTTGGGGACAACGTTAGAAAGCTGAACACGTATGCAATAGAAGCAAGCAAGAGATAGTTATAGTATTTGGTGGCAAAAAAGTAGAGGTAAAGGAAACAGTGGGGAAAATTAGGTAATTCTGCCTGAAGAGGCAAAGAGATAGATTGAGAATTTATATTTTTTTGTTACAAGATCGATTTATTCAAAGTAGATAAGGCATAAGGCTAACGTAAAAAAGTTTTTCTTCTGTTTTTTTTTCTCTTTCGAGCTGGGTGGCACACGTGTTACCACCCGGTTATGAAGGGGGTGCTCATAACATCGATTCATTCGGCTGGATACACATTTGCATCTGTGCTGTTCACAAATGATTATGACAGTTGTTGATTCTCTGCTTTCAGTGCACTACGAAGCTTTGTAGTATGCAACTGCTAAATCAATCTGGGAAGAGTACTTTGCGCCATGGCGTTTGACAATAGTTCTTGGATGTGCAGGAGTGGAAATGTGTTGCGGAGATAATCAGAAAATATTCATGGCAACAGTGCACATTTTTTTAGTGAAGCTAATAAAAACTATGTAGTGGCTGAAATGGCTGCTTTGACAGCAAGCTGCTCATGCTCACATTAATCCTATTTGTACTCTAGTCCTTAAATATACTGGCTCATTCTCATAGCACATGTGTGTTCAATGCAGGGTGCTCCTGCGAGCGAAAGCCGCAGCCCTTTGCAGACAGTGGCACCGCAAGTGAAGGCTGAAGCATCAGCAACTAGTTCCGTGCCACAGCCGCACCAGCATGTTGCCACTGGGACTTCCTCAACACAACGTGCAGGTGCAGAATTCCAAGTTACCACTGCTGTAGATTCCATGGATGGTGGGCTACCAGCCTCAGCACTCAATGGTGGCATTCAGCGGAGTCCTGCTACTAATCTGGCTAGGCAAGACACATTGAACCGTAAGACATGCATTTCTGTCTTTCAGTCAAACCTTTTATTTCCAAGTTGGAAGCCCCAAGTGGCTTGACATGCGCTCATTGGGAGCGAAATACAGCAGATGGAAAACTTTGTTCTGAAAACTTGCAAAACCTCGCTAAGCACAGGCTTACAAGATGAGGACAGAAATTTCTTAAATGCGAAGCATCTTTTGCTCGCGTCTATATCTTGCTCGGGCCTATAAACTAGCACGGCCTATTACTGTCACGAAAACTAGTGTTAAGGAAAGAATTTGGCATGGCTCCCAGGTTTGTTTCTCGCATATGCTCATAGTTATATTTATGGTGCTGATACCCCCTGTAGAATGTTATGTTTTCTTTCTTCTCGTGATTCAAAGTGTCTTATGCTCATTAACTTTGAGTCACAGCTGACGAGGAACTGTCCTATGAGATTGATGATTCCACTTGGAATCACTTTACCTAAAAAGGTTAAACAATAGGCGTGTTGAGAACAAGAAATGAAAAATATCATTTGTCGGCCTGAAGAAACCTCCTCATAATGTGCGGGGAAGCAGTGTAACAGCTTTTCAGAAGTTGTGTGGTGCTGCTGAGCTGCATACATATTCGTTGTGTACTGTTGTACGTTTACTCTATAGCCAATCCTAGTAGACATGTCTTGCAAAACATCTTACCACATGATATCGTTCTTTCCTTTGTGCACTCAAAGAGAAGAAAGGCACTAAGGCGGTCTATCATTGTGAATTTCCTGAAAATGTTTTGAAATGAGCAGTGGTAGCTGCGTTTTCGAAAGCCGAGTTTGAAACGTTCCTCAACTTCACTTGAGTTCAATAAGAAAGCAGGGAGCGGTACTTAGAATTGTCGGCGAAAACACAATGGTTGTCGAGGGAAAAGTCTTGAGACTGCAGCACCGCATCTGTTCTGTATGATGCTTTCTTGGGCAAGCATGCAACACCATGATGCGGAGTTCAATGGGAGACGTTAATTTAACCACTTTATCGAGTGATCTCTATGCAATGTGCTTGAAAGGAGGTCCCTGAAGTGAGAAGACTGGGACAGGGCTGACTAAAATTTTTTGGACATGTAGTTAGTGCCGAAGGAGTCCGGCTCGATCCAGACAAGTTTGCCGCTGTTGCCGAATTACCAGCTCCTGTCGATAAGAAAGCCGTCCGGCGCTTCCTTGGTTTGTGCGCCTACTATCGCCGGTTCATTCATGGCTTTTCACAGATAGCAGAACCTCTGACTCGTCTCACAAGGGACGACACGCCGTTTGTCTGGGAAAACGAGCAACAAGCAGCTTTTGATGAACTGCGACAGTGCGTGCAATCAGCGCCTGTTCTCGCTCATTTCGACGATGATGCTGACACGGAGGTCCATACTGATGCTAGTAACGTTGAGCTAGGTGCAGTGCTCGTTCAGCGTCAAGAGGACATCAAAAGAGTGATAGCCTATGCCAGCCGCTCTCTATCCTGTGCTGAGGCGAATTATTCCACTATGGAGAAAGAGGGCCTCGCAGTCGTGTGGGCAATCACCAAGTTTCGCCTGTATCTTTATGGTCATCCCTTCAAGGTAGTGACAGACCGCCATGCCCTCTGTTGGTTGGCAAGCCTGCGCGACCCTTCAGAATGGCTAGCACGGTGGAGCTTGCGGCTGCAGGAATTTGATGTCACTATTGTCCATAAGTCCCGCCGCAAGCATGAAGACGCTGACACACTGTCACGCGCATTCCTTCATGTCGTCAGTCAGAAAGCAGAGGAAGACGAAGGCTTCCTGGACGCCATTAGCTCATCAGACTTGAGCAAACGGCAGCGGGATGACGCAGAGATTCGTCTGATCATCGATTATTTAGAGGGCCAGGGCACAATCACCACGTCATTTATTCCGCTCGTTGCCGTCGTTCTGCCTTCGAGACGGTGTGCTGTACAAGAAGAACGCTCGTTCGAACAACCGGGCCTACCTCCTGGTGGTTCCTCGAGACATGCGAGACGTCCTTATCGCTTGCCATGACGAACCCACATCCAGTCATCTGGGCTACTCACGGACACTTGCCAGAGTGAGCGAGAGGTACTATTGGCCAGGATTTTCGGCAAGCGTCAAGAAGTACGTCAAGAGCTGTCGGGAATGTCAGCGCCGAAAGCAACCATCTGTTAAGCCAGCTGGTTTGCTGCAGCCCATTGAAGCACCTTGCACGCCATTCGACCAAGTCTGCATGGACATTCTCGGGCCATTTCCCCTGCCTGCGGACAGCAACAAATGGGTGATCGTCGCGATTGACTATATGACACGCTACGCTGAGACACAGGCAGTCCCACGAGCCAGGGCTTCTGAGGTAGCACAATTTTTCATGCGCCACGTCGTGTTACGACACGGTGCTCCTTCTAGTATAATAACCGACAGAGAGACGGTATTCATGGCGCAGCTTACGGACGAAGTTTTCAAACTGAGCAACACCAGACAACGAAGGACAACTGTATACCACCCGCAAACCAACGGACTCATCGAGCGACTGAATAAGGCCCTCGCAGACATGATCTCAATGTACATCGGCGTACAGCACAAAACATGGGACCGGGTCTTACCTTACGTGACCTTCACGTATAATACCGCCACGCAAGAGACCACGCGATTCACGCCATTTCGTCTTCTCTACGGCCGCGAAGTGCAGACCATGCTGGACTCTATGCTACCGTGTCAAGACAGACGAGTTGGCAACTGACGCCTATGAATTCGCAGAGCGTGCTGAGGAAGCCCGGCAGATCGCGCGACTACACATCGGCCAGCTACAGCAGGCAGACGCAGGGCGCTATAACATCTGCCACAGAGAAGTGTTTTACAACCCTGGAGACCAAGTTTGGGTATGGACACCCGTCCGCTGCCGTGGCCTTAGTGAAAAGTTACTGAGCAGGTACTCTGGCCCATATAAAGTGTTACGCCGCGTCAGTGACATGAACTACGAAGCGGTTCCGGACTCAATATCGCAGGCACGGAGCAGGACACGACCGAGGCCGGATGTCGTTCATGTGTTGCCCATGAAACCCTTTATTGCACACTGTTCGTAAGTTTTTCCTTGCCGTACACTGTTCTTTGTGTTATTTATTTATTTTTGTGAACTTGCTTCTTCGTTGACTGATTTTTCCTATATTGGCACGCTCGTTAATTTCTACATTTACTTTATCCGAATTTCCATTTTCTTTTTTTTTCACGTGCCTATGTAGGAACATCGGGGTGGTGCTATGTACTTTTCTTTCCCTCTTTTGGGACTTTTTTTTTTCTTTTCAAAAAGGGGGATAATGCCACCCACACGTAATGGGTCGACTGCAAGAGCGGCTCTACCATCTGGAGGATTAAAAGAAGATCGCGTGACTCTTCTCGACTCGAGAGCCAGCCACGACTGACACATCGTCCCAGCGCTAGCTATTCGGTGGTTTAATAAACCCCCAGTACTTGTGATTCATCGTGACAATACGATGATGCTGGGTTCGTCGGCTTAAAGGTTAGGCTGAGGCTTCATGTGCACTTGAATGTAAGGTGTGTGCATCTACAAGATCAGCGAGGTCATGAGCTCGGACGTGTACTTCTCAAGGGGAATCATTCGAGTTTGCAGGAGGCGTCATGACAGGACAGGGTGGAGGATTCGTCTCGTGTGAGAACTGGTCTTTCTTGCTGCTCTGTCCTGATGACTTGTCAGTCATAGTGCTCGAAATCGTCAATTACTTTTCCAGAGGTTTGGTGTGTGTGCTTGCTTTCTTGGAACTATACTTCGAACTGTGCATCTGCCAGTGTTCTTTGTGCTTGGGCTCCTTGCGCTGTTTGTTGCGGTTGGAAGAGCCCAATGTTGTGTCACTCTTTTCGGACTTCGAGTAGTCTCACAGTTCGAAAAATGAGACTTGGAAGTGGACTGCAAGGCATTGGGTGACGGTGTTGACCACTTTTCTTTGTGCAGTCTTTATGTACCTTAGGGAGCACATTGGCAGGGGTCGGCTTTGACATTTGTGCGCAAGATGAAAAGGAGCAAGTTGAGGGAAGAACTTCTGTGGCATGTATGTAGGCAATTGTTCTATGGAAGACACCACTGTGACAAAGACTTCAAGTGACGGGTGCTCAGCGGCAGGCGTTGGCTGTGGCATTGTCAGTATTGCGCAACAGTTTGACAGCACTGGAGCACATTTGCTAGGCTGCGCAACAGTGATTCCGTTGAGTTGCTCTCTGCAGACCTTTTAGGGCTGCAATGTCTTTGAGATGGTGACGCACACGTGGCAGGTCACCTCTGCATTCTGGGAGTCACTGGTGGAAGATCAGCTAATGGCACTGTCTGTGCGAACGCTTTGTTTTCTTGTGCACTTTTCATGTCGCCCTTAGAGTGGTCATCAGCTACAGTGTCCGTTTTGTCGTTATTCTCAGGCAGCGAATAGTCAGTGGCAAGGTCCGTGCCGTACGTTTCGCTAAGATGCTGTCCAAGCAAATTTCGGTAACTGTGCTGTGAGGGATTGCTCGTGCACAAAGGTTTGAAAAGGGGTAGCATTTCTGGGATAGGAGCGTTCTGGAACGGCGATGAACTTGGCATCTCTGAAGGCCATGGGCGGGAAGAGCTTGTCTGAAATGGGCTTATGGAACATTATGTTTGGAGATGAACTAGGGCAATTTTGTTGAGCTGGCTCCACAGGAGTTTGTTCTCGTCAAGCTCATACTAGACTTGAAGAGGCTCTGCGACCGCAAGGGGTGAAAACTTGGCAATGCAGATGTCGTCAAAATTACTGCATATGACATCTTTGCCAACAGTTCTTCTTTGCACTGCACAACAATGTTAGATGGCTGGCTGATGACAGGTAACTTGGAAGGTTCGAAGTGGAGTTTGGCTTGAGCTGCGTAAGACCAATCTTCGCCTAAAATAAAGAGAAGGGCATTCTGTTCAACGATGGCTGCTTTGACAATTGCAGGTGGTCCAATGGTAATTTTTAAAAAGGCAGATCCTTCAGGCACAATAGAGTTTTCGTCAACAACAAGCAAAGGTGGTTTAGTCTCCAGCTCAATTTTAAGGTTTGATGCTAGACTTGCTGCAACAATTGCGATAATTGAGCCACTGTCAGGAAAGGCACTGATTTCCACCACTCGGTTGACTTTAGCAGTAACCATGGCACATCGAAATTTGGATCCGTACAGGGTGTCATCGTCGCGGTTGACAAATGCTGTTGGAGCTTCGGGGATTGTCTTCTGGTCATTATAAGGGTGCTTTAATACAGTACATTTGCCCCGCAGCGGTGGTCTAGTGGCTAAGGTACTCGTTTGCTGACCCGCAGGTCGCGGGTTCATATCCCGGCTGCGGCGGCTGCGTTTCCGATGGAGGGCGGAAATGTTTTAGGCCCGTTTGCTCAGATTTGGGTGCACGTTAAAGAACCCCAGGTGGTCGAAATTTCCGGAGCCCTCTACTACGGCGCCTCACATAATCATATTGTAGTTTTGTGACGTTAAACCCCACATATCAATCAAATCAATTGGTGCAGTACATTTACTTGCAAGGTGACCCTTCTGTTGGCAGTTGTAACAAACAGGAACCATACCTGGCTGATTGCTTCATACCTTGACTCTTGGTCATCAAATGATAGGCCGACAATGCGAGAAGGCTGCATCATATGTGTGGTATACTGAAACGTAGATGGTGGAGCATGCTGTGGGGTGTCCACAGTCCTGTCAGTTTCAAGAGTAGCACTCTGAAACTGGGGCTCCCTCGACTGTCCTACGAATTGCTCCGTCGACTGTGGAGATCGGATCAGGTGCGCATGGTCGAGTGTTCTATCCACTTCTGTTATGATGTTGAGAAACTCGACCACAGTAGAGGTCGTTGAACAGCGATCGATGTGGCTACTTGGTCGTTGTAAACGCCTTGAACAAGGTATTCAATGCCTTCCTTGTCAGTAATGAGAATTGGGCAGCGAGACACGATCTTCAGTTTTCTAAAAGCATACTGCTGCAGGCTCTCTCTGGCTTTCTGTGTGAGGGCTGTGACCTTCTGTTGCCACTGTATGATTGAAAGTTGCTCGCCCAATGGTTCTTGGAGTCCTGCTTTCCAGATGGTCCAGATGGTAAGCTGACGCCCTGTTGAGGCATGCCAGTCTGCTGCGACTCGACGAAGCTTTTCTTGCACGATGGCGAGGAGTGTCGCATCTTCCTATCGTGCAAGCCGTTGAATGCGCTCGAGATATTTTATCTAGTGCTTGAAACTTGGGGTGACACTTCCGTTGAAAGTAGGCAGCAAAGCTGATAGATCCGGCAGCGTTGTCACATGCACTTGGTTCATATTTTTTGCCGTCGTTGCCATCATAACTGCCATATTCTTCTGAAGAAAGTCCGCCATACATTGCATGTTCTCTGCTGGGTCTGACGTGAAGGAGGGCATGGCTGGGAATGACACTGTAGGTGCTGGTGTGAACACTAGTGGTGTTCAAATGTCGAACGAGCTTGGCTCGGGTTCATGAGCTGGCGGTAGATCTTTTGCGATATCAACTAAAAGTAAGTCGACGAGTTCCTCCTTGTTGCCGGTGGTGGAGAGGCTGCGGCATTGCAATTCAGTTTGTAATAACTGTACACTCACGGCAGCGAAGTCTTCGGGAGTGGCAACACACCAGTTGATGAAGAACGTCGTCGTTGACACACTGGGTTGGTTATAGGGCTCGTTTGGCGTTCAATCACCTTTCGTCAAAGGCACGGTGACTGTCTTGGCGGCAAAGTGGCTGTAGCAGGTTCCGGACGTCGACTGCACCATATCTGAGCGGACGAGACGGGCCGAAAGGGAGGAAATGCTTTTATAAATTAGAAAGAAGGCTCACTACAAGCAGCGCATTTGATGCTCTTCGCCAGGAACTGCGGGACGACACCCAGGGTGTCTTGTGCTTCTTCTTGAACCCGCTGTCTCTGGAGCTGGAGCACACAACCGAATTCGGTATTACATGACGCGAACAGATGACATAGCTAAATGAAACGTCCAAACATGATCCCTAGCAAAAATGGCAATAGAGAAATGTATTGGTCCTATAAAGAAATCTTGCTGGTTCTATAAGATTTGTATTGGTTCTTTATTAATCTTATTAGGAATCTGTTGGAATCAATATGGAATCAATAAAAACCAATTAACTGCACCAATTTGTCACCAATAAGACCGATAAGGTGCCTATAGATTGTAGCTGTTTGTCACCTGTAAAACCAATAGACACGTATTGGCGCCATTAGAGTTGAATAGCTAAGAGACAGCTATTTATCCCCCATCGGACCATTAAATAGGTATTGGTACCTGTAGGCGACAGCTACTGGTGCGTATTGGCGCTCATAGGCTGTAATAGGTGAGACATAATTATAGCCTATAGGAGCATAAACAGCAGCTATTTATCAATTATAAATCTAGCCAGTGTGAATTTCTACTAAAATCAAGTAATTTGGAGGTTATATGCATGATATTAAGAGGCCGTTCATACATGTATTTCACTTATTGGCAAATTCAATCAAAGGGGAGTTTTGGATTTGTTCAACACATGAGCAAAGTGACAGATATATGTGTATTCCAAAATATCGCACCCACATTTTTCATAAACATCACCGAAATAATTTGACACCCAGTGAACTTGAGTAGTTTCCTTCTGCATTCCAGATTAGGATTATATTGTTTGTAGGCAATATAAGCCCACAAAATAAGTGTTCACAGAAGGGAAACTTATCATAAAGTTAAAAAAAAAGAACGTCACTACAGGTACTATTTTACCAGGGAATTATGATGTTCCTGCAGAGGCAGCAGCAGCTGCTTTCCTTCAAAGTGCAAATGGGTGGGAAAATCAACTATTAACAAAATAATCAAAGTCGAAGTGTATGGTAGAAATTGTCAGGGCCTGCTTGAATGAGTTTACCCATAATGTATACATCGTCCATTTTAGCCGGTGGGTCTTCGAATAAAAAAAATGTGAACAGTATGACTCCCTGCCTTCATGGTTATAAAAAGACAGGCCACTTATGGTGCATAATAATGAGACTAGCATGATGAAGCTAAATGCATGCTGAAGACAAATGCGAATGGTGCAATTCGTGTATCTTTCCGTCGCCCCTGTGCAAGTACGTAGGCAAGCTCGTTCGAGTGCTTGAAAGGTGAACATCGATGTTCAGGTTTGCTTCCGCAGCCCGCAAGTTCGTGCCTGTGCTTCCTGCAACACAAACCCCCTGCGGTAAGAAAAAAATGGCAGCATATTCACGGAGTGAATAATGGAGAGTGGGGCGAAGCATCCGTCTGTCTATTCGTTCTTGCTTCCGTCTGTCCATGGGTTCGTCTGTGTGATCATCCGTGCGTCCATCCGCCCGTATGTAACGTCGTTAGATAAGAGAACTGTTCGTGCATCCCCACGTCCATCTGTGCATTCGTCTCTGCGTTCGTACATGCATCCGCCCCTGCGTCCGTCCATGTGTTCATCCGTCCGTGCAGCCATCCGTGCGTCTGTCCATGCATCTGTCGGTGTGTCCATTTGTCCATTTATTAAACACTCCAAGTACCACCATCTCGCATCTTATCATCATATATTCCCCAGATAGAAGCACCGTCATCCAGCGCACATTCGAAGGACTAAACAAGAGATGGTACACGCACACTTTCTTACGGCTTGCGCTTCGTGTCTACTTCCCATCTTTAACCACCTCAAGTTCATGGTATATACTAGTTCACTGTATTCATGGCACTGCGGCCCAACGCTCGCTAAACCTTTCTAAAACCAAGGAGGTTACGCCTAGCAAGTATAACGTAGCAATCCTTTTTTGTCTATTAGTGCTCAATGTACATGTCAATGGCTGCTAATGGGGAATGAGAGACAGGAGAATTCGACTTTTAGCACACGCTGCAAGTTTTCTATTCTTCAACAACGCACAGGAGAATTCTCCCACCGGCACCACCTTGCAGGTCGAAACAAAAGACTGGTTTCACACGGCAAAGTTCCTTTTGGCATTGCATAAGTCAGTTGCTAGACTTTGGGGTGGTTGTTGCCTGACTGCCGCTAAATTTGGCTGAAAAATTTTTTTTTTGTAGTTGTGGCTTCTCCGTAAGAGTTTGGTGCCATCCGCGGTGCATTTCGCGAGTGCATGAGCGAATGAACCGAGCCTAGCAGAAGTCGAGCGTGGCGCTGTCGTGCAATGAGGAGGCCAATTTAATTAATGGAATGAACCGCACATTACAGAATTCATTTTAAATAACGGAATGAACCGAGCCTAACAGAAGTCCAACGTGGCGCTGCCAGCAATTAGGACACCAATTTAATTAATGAAATGAACCGCGCCTAGCAGAAGTCGAATTCGTTTTAACTAACGGAATGAACCACGCGTTACAAAATTCGTTTTATTTACGGAATAAACCGCGCATTACAGTAGTCGAGCGTGGCGCTGCTGTGCGATTAGGAGGCCAATTTATTTAACAGAATAAACCGCACCTAGCAGAAGTTGAGCATGGCGCTGCTGTGCAATTAAAGGCCTTTTTAATTAACAGAATGAACCACGCCTAGCAGAAGTCGGGGGCGCGTTTTCTTGCTGTGTGCGCAGCTGTACAATTAAGATATCGCGTCTCAGTATTAGGGATGACGTGGAAAACTGAATAGAGTGCAGGAAGTGATGCGCTGCCCCCCTCTCCCCTTACTTTTTTTTTTCTCCCAGCTGATCGTGTCGCGTCGACCGCGCGCTACGACGGGGGACGCTACGCTTCCCCTAGCTGTGTCAGCACAATACATATCGTTCGGACTCGTATATACATGTGAAGAATAAGCGTTCCAAGGCTGGTTAATCAGGGTACGTCGGATATGCTACAGCTATGTACGCCTGGAAGGCTGCTTTATCGAGCTGCTTTATCGAACCACGCTCGACTTCTGCTAGGCGTGGTTTATTCCGTTAATTAAAACAGCCTCTTAATTGCATGGCAGCGCCACGCTCGACTACTGCTAGGCGCGGTTCATTCCGCTAATTAAAACGACCAGCGTCGCTTGTTCGCGAAATGCACCGCGAATGGCACCAAATTCTCACGAAAAAGCCACAACTAAAGAAAAAAAATTTTGCAGTCAAATTTAGTGGCAATCTGGCAACACTGACCCTCCCAGTCTGGCAACCACATATGCAATGCCAAAAGGAAACTTGCTGCTTCACACTACGACTAGGACTACTACGAGGGACAAACGGGTGACGCTCTAAGGAGCTTCGCCCATAATATTGGTGTCGCCGATGCATGAGATAGTTTCATAGGAATTATTATTCAGACCTGAGTAGAAAATAAAACGGGAAAGATGCCACAGTGCAATACAGGCTTGAAGAAATAAGAAAAAGACTATAATGTCACCAGATGGTGCTGTATGTCTTACATTTGTAACGTTTGCAGTGCTCGCCCTCTTTCTACGTCGGGGCTTTCTGATAACATTGCCCGATTGCTGTTATCTTGCTGTTTTCTTTTCTTTCGTGCCAACCTGCGATTGGCTGCGTAGCGCTTAAAAACGCGCCGCAAGGTGAATAAACTGGGATTGTCTTCCTGGCACTGCTTGAGTCGTCTCTTTCCTGGGCCGGCTGTCGTCCAGCCGCCGAATACGTAACAGCTGGTGGCAGCGGTGGCGGCGGTATGGAGCGCACGTCGAAGGCGGCCTTGGCGTCCGGTTTGGTGAGAGCACGGCTTGCTTGACTTCATTGGGAGCATTAGCAGCATTTACTTGGTAGTCGAGGTTCTTTTGTATTTGTTGTTGACTTTGCTAAATAGTAGTACATATCAGGGTAGCACTTGTTAACTGCAGTCATGATCCTCACGTCGTTAACGAAACCCAACCTAGTGCTGCTAGCTGAAGAGCTCGGTATCCCTGTACAGAAGTCTATGCGGAAGCCTGCAATTATCGAAGCGATATCCAAATGCGGAGCAAACGACGACGAAGTCGAGGAGTGTTGGAGGGCAGTCTCGGAAAAGCTCAAAGAACGAGAAGTAGAACTGAAGTTAAAAGAGATGCAACTGCATAACCTTGAACGCAATGACAGTTTCGATATGCGAGGATACATGCAACCTTTCAAGGCTGGCAGTGACATCACTTTGTATCTCGTCAACTTTGAGAGGACGTGTACAAGAGCTGCATTTGCAAAAGAGACTTGGTCGCAACGCCTGTTGACATTACTTCCAAATGAGGCAGCCGATGTAATCGCGAGAATGCCAGATGAAGATGCTCATGATTACGAAAAAGTGAAACTTCATTTGAGGCGAAGGTACAGCTTGTCAACAGAAGCCTTGAGGATGAAGTTCCGTAACACGAGGCGTGGCCAAGGGGAGTCATTTTCAGAATTCGCCTACAAATCCATGAGCTTGTTAGAGGAATGGCTTAAGAGTGCCAACGCATACGAGGACAAGCAACGTCTGATTGAACTGTTTGCGCTCGAGCAGTTTTATGCGTCCATTCCGGACCAAATGCGGCTGTGGATTCAGGACAAGCCAAACGTAGAGACTTTGCAAACGGCAGCCAGCTTGGCGGACGAGTACCGTTCCCGTAGAATGGAAAGTTCGGAAGAACAAAGAAAGAAGCCGTCAGGAGCGTTCAAGAAATTTCAGAAAGGAACGAAAGAAACTAACCAAGGGAAACCAGGCGACAGTGTTCCAGCCCAAGGGCATGCAGCCAACGCGAGTGAACCGAAAAGTTCCAAGTTCGAAGAAAAACAACCGCTGGTCTGCTATAAATGCCAACAACCGGGTCACATCGCAGTCGGTTGCCGACAGCCAGCAGTTTCCGTCAATTTGCTAACCGAAGAGAGCGATTTACTCTTGCCCTACACATATGACATGAAGGTGAACGGCATCAGTTGCAACGTTCTGCGCGACACAGGAGCAACATTTGATATCGTCCACCCGTCATTTGTTAAGCCCGAGAACTTAACAAGTTCATGTGTATGGGTACGCCAGGCACTAGAGCCAGACATGAAGTGTTTGCCGGTAGCCAGAGTCGAAATGAAGGGCGCCTTCGGCACATTCGAAACTGATGCTGCGGTTTCCGATAAACTTCCTCAGAAAATTCCCTACATTTTTTCTAACCGATCAATGAGGGACTTCCAAAATGCAGGACTGGAACTTAATGCTAACCCTGTAATGGTCGTCACGAGGTCCCAAACAAGAGCTCAAGCTACCAGCGCTACCCGTAACACGGAAATTACAGACCAGAGTGAACCGACACAAGCTACTGCACCAAGCGAAACTGTTCCTGTCGACACCAATTGTGTCGCGCCAGCCTTCGATAGCAGCACTCCCGTCGGTAATGCGCTCCCAGGTGAAGCGATAAACCCAGTCAGTGAAAATTTTCAGCTTCTAGCAAAGTTAGACAAAAGCGCTCTCAAAATGGAGCAGGCAAACGACGAGTCGCTGAAGACGTGCTGGGAAAAATCAAAACGGAAACAAAAAGGAGCCGTGTCGCTCATAGTCAAAGAAGGCATTTTGTACAGAATATTCAAAAACAAGAAAGGCAGAACCTTTGAACAGCTTGTCGTTCCCAAAAAGTATCGAGTCGCACTTTTGGGTTTGGTTCACAGCGATAGCTGGGCTGGCCATTTAGGTATCAACAAGACCAAGAGCAGGTTATTGAACGACTACTACTGGCCGATGTGCTTCAAAGAATCGGAGAACTGGGTACGTTCCTGCAACGTTTGCCAAAGGACGGGGCGGCCAAACGAAAAACTCAAAGCACCTTTGGTCCAAGTGCCTTTGATTGGCGAACCCTTTCGCAGATTAGTTGTCGACATTGTAGGTCCATTACCAGTAACAGCGGCGGGCAACAAATACTTGCTAACACTCATTTGCCCTGCTACGAAGTTCCCGGAAGCAGTGGTATTACCCGAATTAAGCTCCACTGCAGTTGTAAACGCGCTACTCGGTGTCTTTGCAAGAATTGGATTTCCTAGTGAAATCCAATGCGACCAAGGTTCTGTGTTCACAAGCGCGCTCACCACGACGTTCTTGAAGAAATGCGGCATATCCGTTCACCACAGCTCAGTCTACCATCCGCAAAGTAATTCAGTCGAGAAACTTCACTCTGTAATGAAGCGCATTCTGCGTGCACTCTGTTTCGAGAAAGGCGCCGACTGGGACGAAGCTGTTCCCGCGATGCTCTTTGCTCTGCGCTCCGTCACTCACGAAGCGATTGGGTTCACGCCGGCGGAACTTGTTTACGGTCGAGCGCTTCGCTCCCCGCTAACGTTGTTGAAAGAAAAGTGGGAAGACAAGTTCGTAGACAAATCAGTTGTCGAGTACGTGCTGACCTTGTTGAAGCGCCTACGTGAATCGCAAGAACTGGCGCAGATAAACATGGCAGAAGCGCAGCAACGCTCAAAGGTGTACTACGACAGATCCGCACGCACACGAACCTTCAAGGAAGGCGATAAAGTGCTGATTCTGCGGTCGTCAAAGGCAAATAAACTGGAAGTAGCATGGGATGGGCCGGTCACGATTAAACAAAAGCTCTCCGACACCAATTACTTGGTAACGACGCCCGGTAAACGCAATGATGTGACGATATATCACTGCAATCTAATGAAGCCTTTTATCGAACGCAGTGAGACGTTGAGCATTGTCCTTAACGAGCCTGAAGAGATCAACGTTCCTCTACCCCAAGTGCCAAGCCCCTGCTCTTCCCCATCAACAGAAGAGATAGTCCAATCTGTCACTAAACAAGCTTCTCTAACTGACAAGCAAAGAAAGGAGTTAGAACTGCTTGTGCGCAACTTCAGAGACTTGTTTAGTCCCACTCCCGGCAGGACAAATCTCGTGGAGCACGACATTGAGTTAACATCCAACCAACCTTTCCGAACCAGGATGCACAGATTTTCCCCCCGTCACGAAAAGATCCTGAACGATTGTGTTCAAAACATGTTGACACTGGGTCTAATCGTGCCAGGAGAAAGCGAGTATGTGTCACCTATGTTTATTGTAGAAAGTCCAGGCAAGCAACCGCGACCCTGCATCGATTATCGAAAATTGAATGCGATAACAAAAACAAAGATGTTTCCCATTCCAAACGTTGAGGGCTTGATCGAGAAAGTGTCCGCGGCACGGTACGTTTCTACGTTAGATTTGGTACGCGGTTTCTGGCAAGTGCCACTAACGGAAAACGCCAGTAAGCTCGCCACTTTCATGACACCGACAGGCACATATCGCCCTCTTGTGCTCACTTTTGGCCTCAAGAATGCACCCTTCGCATTTTCAAGGTTAATGCATGAAGTGCTCAAAGGAGCCGAGTCGTTCGCTGTTCCGTACCTTGACGACATAGCTGTTTTTTCGAGCACCTGGCAACAGCATTTGGAACATCTGCAGCAGGTATTCCTTCGAATACACGAGGCAGGCTTGACTCTCAAACTCGCCAAATGTCGTCTTGCGAGCTCTGAAGTCCACTACTTGGGGCATGTTGTTGGCCAAGGGAAGCGACGTCCTTCCGAAATAAAAGTTGAAGCAATCACTAGCTTTCCTTTGCCGAAAACAAAGACTAACTTGCGTTCCTTTTTGGGTTTAGCCGACTACTACAGAAGCTACATTCCCAACTTCGCAAATATCGCTAGTCCTCTCACAGACGCACTGCGCAAAACTGAGCCAACTATTGTAAGTTGGAATAAGGCTCGTAAAGATGCTTTTGCTGAGATCAAAAAGATTCTTGTCAGCAAACCGGTCCTCGCGGCACCAGATTACTCTCTCCCCTTCTTAGTTCAGTGTGACGCCAGTGACCGCGGAATGGGCGTTGTTCTAAGTCAAGTGAACAAAAAGGGCGAGGAACATCCTCTTGTCTACGCCAGTCGAAAACTAACATCACGCGAGCAAGCCTACAGTACAACTGAAAAAGAATGTGCTTGCTTGGTCTGGGCTCTCGAAAAGCTGTCGTGTTACCTCAAAGGCTCCTCATTTGTTTTTGAAACTGATCACTCACCTTTAGTGTGGTTAAATCAAATGTCGAACAAAAACAGCCGCTTGATGCGTTGGAGTCTAGCACTTCAGCAATTTGATTTCTCAGTGCGGCACAAGAAAGGCAAACACCATGCTAATGCGGACTGCCTTAGCCGAACCTATTAAGTGTTTCTTGTTTCTTTTGTGTGCATGCAACTTGGCGCAAGTATATATTTTTTTTTTCCTTATCGTGTTCGGCTTTCACGTTATCTGCTCCCAGTGAAATCAACTGTCGGGCTTTTCTAAGCTTGGGCGCCAGGTTGCTTTTGACGTAGTTTCTGCGTTTCTACCGCTCGTCCACTCAGCCATTTCAGATCCTGTCGTACCAGATGGCGAAATCAACCCTGCTCCAGGCGCCTGCAGCCAACTCCCGTGCTGCAGCCAATCAACACTCGGCGAGTGGTGCCCGTTCTGAACATTGCCTGTTCTCGACATTGCCTCCTCTTGGCCTTTAATGCCAACCTTCGCGGGCGTGTTCCAGCCAGACGACGCGCAATGCCATTTCCATTTCCTTCTGCGGTGGCTACTTCAACGACCAGTGCCACCATGCACCTCAGGGTCTTCGCCCACGCCGTGCACAAAGACAATATGACCGTGCGAAACGTGTCAGTGCTGTGCTTGGAGACCTGCCCACGTGTTGGCTACCTGTTACCACCTCCAGCCGTTCATGAAGCGTCATCCTCTTGAACGCCTTCCGCTAGGGGTAGCTTTGGCCGAGTTGTAACGTTTGCAGTGCTCGCCCTCTTTCTACGTCGGGGCTTTCTGATAACATTGCCCGATTGCTGTTATCTTGCTGTTTTCTTTTCTTTCGTGCCAACCTGCGATTGGCTGCGTAGCGCTTAAAAACGCGCCGCAAGGTGAATAAACTGGGATTGTCTTCCTGGCACTGCTTGAGTCGTCTCTTTCCTGGGCCGGCTGTCGTCCAGCCGCCGAATACGTAACACATTTTATTCAGTTCGGGCTATCACGGTGGATGGATGTGTTTTTTGAGCGCTCCGGATCAACTGCGCAGATAATTGTTTTTGCATGTTTTGAGCTTGTCTTTATAATTATAAGGCAGCGGTTGAAATCTTCGTAGCACTTATTTTATGGTACGGCTTTTTCGGGGGCCATCACCAGGTATTTATTAGTTAGTGCGGGTGTGTGTGTTTGAATTTTTGTTTTTTTTTTGCCACCCCGTGGGGGAGGTGCGCGTACATTGAACACGCAAATTTTTGTAGTAGAGCTTATACTTTATTTTTTTTTTTCGTAGTGCAGAGCTCCAGTTTAGTAATTATCGAGTATAGGGACAATTGGTGTCAGAAAGACATGGTTAAAAAGACTGTAAAGTGTTCAGGATGTAGAGTGGGTTTGAAAGTGGACCCAAGCGTAGAAGCGGATGGAGAAGAGGCTGACGCGAAGTGTAGGCAATGTGAGGTCGAGGAAAAAATGGAGAAAATGATGGTTGCCCAGAGTGAACTGCTGATGAGAATCGCCGAGCTCGAGTCTGCGTTGGCGACAGAGCAAGAGAAAACGAGGGCAATGGGAGAAAGACTGAAGTCCGCCGAGGAAGCACTAGCGAAGCTGAACAAAGAAGCGGCCTATAGAGAGAACAGTAGGGAACCGTCAACCAGAATGGTGGATAAGGAAGAACAAGCAAGTTTGGAAAAAACAGGTTCAGCCGGTTCAATTGTCGCAAGGCCCAGCTTCAGCGAGGTAGTGGTGGGGCTGGGAGGGGACAAAGCAGCCGGCGTCACAGGTGCAAGTAGCCGCCAGGTGCAGGACGCTCCAGCTGAAAAGTCACAGATTGTGATAATCGCCGGGGACTCGAATTTAAATCGATGCACAGAAGCCATTAAAGAGAGGGTAAGAGGTGACAAGAGGGTTGCAGTAGGGGCATTACCAGGACGCAAGCTTGAAGCAGTCATGAGGCAAGCGAGCGCAAAGCTCAAAACCACAGCTGATAGACGAAACCTGGTGATAATTTCGGGCGGTTTAAACCATGTCTTAAATGAAGATACAGCAGGACTAGCAACCACACTGGCGAAAGGCGTCGATGACATGCGCGCCACTTCTCCTAAGGTACAGGTAGTGATATGCACGAGACCGGAGGTACCGGTGCGTGATAGCAACCTGCAAAGAGCGATTGTCAACGCAAACCAAGCGATATGGCGGATGAGTCGAGAGAAAGGCTTTGAGGTGGTGGAAACAAACAGAGAGGTGCATAGGTGGGGTGGTTTTCAACGAGACAGAATTCACTTCGATGGGCGGCTAGGTCATGAGGTGGGCTGGCGACTTGCAGGACGCGCAGTAGCTTTTTTGAGGGGCAAGCGAGCCCTTCGGGGTGCAGGATAGCTAGTAACGAGGAAAACAACCAGGGAGACTCTTCGACAGGCGGTATGGACAGATACGATTCCAAAGTGGCACCAATATCTAAGATAAGTAGAGTCCGGGGCATAAATAGACGTAGCCACGAGCGCCGAGCCAATTCAGACATAGGGTATATTAAGATGCAGGGTGGTAGGAACAGGCTGAAGTGGGAAGAGATAGAAGAACAGCTAAGGGAAGAGAGGCCGATGGTATATGGTTTTGTAGAAACACATCTCAGGGACTTGGAACAACCTCCGAACAGTCCGGACTACGCGTGGGAATATTGTAATAGAACAGAAAGCAGCAGAAAGGGGGGTGGTATTGGGGCATTCATTCACTAGAGTTTAGACTGGCAAAGGGTCAAGCAGGAGTGCAGGGAACATTTATGGCTAAAAGGGAAAGTGGCAGGTCAAATGACACTCCTTGGTTTCGTGTACTTGTGGACGGGAGCAAAGGCCAGAGAGGAAAACCAGGCAATGGTAGAGTGTATATCAAAGGACATTCAGGAGTTAGGAAGAGAGTGCGAGATAATTATACTAGGAGACATGAATGCGCACATAGAAGGTATAGATGGGTATACCGACCCGACAGGCAAAATGATCATGGATATGTGTGAAAGGCTTGATTTGATCATTTGCAACAGTACCGAGAAGTGTGAAGGGCAAATAACATGGGAGGTAGGAAGGCTGCAGTGGACGATAGATTATGCACTGATGTCACATAGGATGTATAATAAGCTCGGGGGAATGCACATAGATGAAGGTGGCTCCAGAAGTCTGGGTAGTGATCACAAACGTATCAAGCTAAGTTTCGGAAGAGCAGTGAAAGTGGGAAGGAGACAAAATGAGCAACTACTGGAAAATTTTTATCCAGAAAGGCAAATAAATAGCCACTAAACAAATTGAGAAAGTAATCACTGAGGATAATAAGACAGTGTGGACATACAAGAATCTAATTAGACTCTTTGAGCTAGAGCTTGCTAAGACGCGTGACAAGTCACCCCGGAAAAGAAGACAGAAACCCAAAAGTTTGTGCGATGAGGAAGTTAAGAGAGCCATAGCAAAACGTCAGGAAGCCTCTAGGGAACACAGACATGCTAAGCAGCGGGGTGAACCAACAGATGATGTTGAAAGAAAATGGGAAACCTTTCTAAGCTGTAGAAGGGATGCATCCCTTTTGATCAATGAAAAGATTAGAAGAAAAGGAACTCAGTGGCTGGCAGAAGTACATAAAAAAGATAGAAAGGCAGCTGCGAAATTTTGGAACCATCTAAACTCCCTAGAAATGAGACGAGTCTAGAGCAGAGTTTTATAACTACAGCCCAAGGTGCTAGGCTAGAATGGGACGAAGCTATTGAATTAATAAGAACAAGGGTGACAGAAAAATTTCAACAAAGAAGTACTTTATGCACCACAATAGACAAGGACGAATCAAGTGGTGCAGTGGCTCCATTTTCGCGAGAGTCGGAAAGGGCTGAGAAAAGGGTTCCTAGTAGTACATCAACAGGCCCAGATGGCATTCCAATTATGCTGATAAAAGACATTAGGTCCGAAGTCTAAGCAGGCTTTGAGAGAGGCAGTGAGCAAAATAATAATCGATGGTGAAATTCCCGATGGATGGAAACTTGGCAGGATGAGCATGATCTATAAAGGAAAGGGGGGCAAAGCTGACATAAACAACTAACGTCCTATAACAGTGACATCAGTGGTCTACAAGCTGCCGATGCAGATTATAAAGGAAAGACTGCAGGCATGGATAGAGGATGAGGGGGTGCTGGGGGAACTGCAGAATGGGTTTCGGAAACACGGGAGGTTGGAAGACAATCTGTTCTCACTGACGCAGTGCATCGAAATAGCAGAAAAGGAACACAGGCCCTTGTGGCTAGCATTTTTGGATATCAAGAAAGCGTACATCAGCGTGGTTCAAGATGAATTGTGGGGAATACTGGACACACTAGGCGTGGAACATGTAGTCACTAATCTTTTAAAGGATATCTATAAAGGTAACAAGGTAGTTATAAAGTGGGAAAAGCAGGTATCCAAGCCTGCAGAGGTAAAATGGGGGCTTAGGCAGGGGTGTCCCCTGTCACCCTTATTATTCATGATGTACCTACAAGGATTAGAGGCCAAATTAGAGGGAAGTGGACTGGGCTTCAACCTCTCTTTAGTCAAACTAGAAAAACTCATTGATCAGGCACTACCAGCATTAATGTACGCAGATGATAGAGTGCTAATGGCCAACAACAAGGAAGGTTTGCAGAGATTGATGGACATCTGCGGTAATGAGGGAGATAGGTAAGATTTTAGATTCAGTAAGGAAAAATCAGCAGTCATGATTTTCAATGACAATGATGGTAGTGAGCTTAGAATACAGGAGGTCACGCTATAGATAACAGATAAATACAAATATCTAGGCATATGGATAAGCAATGGGACCGTGTACCTGAGGGAACAGGAAATATACGTGACGACTAAAGGTAACAGGAATGCAGCAGTGATGAAAAATAGGGCACCGTAGACTTACAATATGTATGATGTTGTGAGAGGAATATGGAAAGGGGTCATGGTTTCTGGGTTGACGTTCGGCAATGCGGTCTTGTGCGTGAGATCAGAACTTCAAGCAAGATTAGAAATTAAGCAATGTGGAATAGGTGGGCTTGCTTCAGGAGCTCACGGCAATACACCAAATCAGGGAGTACAAGGTGATATGGGATGGACATCATTTGAGGGCAGGGAAGCTAGCAGCAAGATAAAATTTGAGAAGCGATTGAGAGAAATGGGGGAGGAGCGTTGGGCTAGGAAGGTTTGCAGCTACTTGTAAATGAAGAATGTCGATACAAAATGGAGGAAGAGAACCAGGAAATTGACTGGTAAATACTTAGAAAACAGCAGGTGGCCAAACCAAAAAGAACTATCGGTTAAGAAGAAATTGAAGGAAACGGAGACTGACATGTGGAGAATGGGCATGATTAAGAAGTCCGCACTAGAGATCTATCGAACTTTTAAGCAGGAAATTGCCAAGGAAAGGATCTATGATAGTACTCGGGCTAGTTCTCTACTGTTTGAGGCTAGGACGGGAGTACTGCGAACCAAGACATATCGGGCCAAATACGAAGGGGTAGACACAGTATGCAGTGCGTGTGGAGAGGAAGAAGAAACTGCCGAACACTCGATAATGTTCTGTAAAGGGCTTCCCCCTAGAGTTCAGGATGATGGCGCAGAGTTTTTCAAAGCACTGGGGTTTAGGGACCGGGAGGGCAAAATAGACTTTAAGCGGGTAGAGTTAACTAGAAGGAGATTATCTGATTGTGGCTAAAGTAAAGGCACGAGTGAAAATTGAACCCTTCATTGCAAAGTACGAATCCTCAAACTCATTTTTTAAAGAAAAAAAAATAAATCTAGTTTTTGGTTCATTAAGTATTACGGCTTAGTGGCGCTAGCCACCACCCGGTCTAATGGGTACAGCCATATCCATCCATCCATCCATCCATTATTTTTATTTCTGCCCCCAAACGTTTCAGTTTGCTATGCTTATTATAATCTTTCAAAGTATCTGCAGCTCAATTTATTTAACGAGAAAAAAATATTCCAATAAAAAATGCGAAAACAAACTCTTGTTTTTGTTGCATCACCACGGCACGAGTGCTCAAGCCAGCAAGCGTGCGTGCGAGCTGACTACAGCCAGCCACAGCCGCAGCTGTAGTCGGCCAAGTGTGTCAGGCGGTGGGGTCGGGCCCGGTGTTTGTATAGATTTAAAAGTATTTCAAAGTTAAATGGGCACATATGAATTGGCAACGACAATGCTAGCCCCGCCGCAGTGGTGTAGTGGATAAGGTACTCGGCTGCTGACCCGCAGGGCGCGGGTTCGAATCCTGGCTGCGGCGGCTGCATTTCCGATGGAGGCGGCAATGTTGTAGGCCTGTGTGCTCAGATTTGGGTGCACGTTAAAGAACCCCAGGTGGTCTAAATTTCCAGAGCCTTCCACTACGGCGTCTCTCATAATCATATAGTGATTTTGGGACGTTAAACCCCACATATAAATCAATCAATCAACGACAATGCTAGATTAGTCATGAACACCAAAGGAGTTACAGTGCTAAAAGCGGCGTCTCGGACTTAAACAGCAATGAATGATGTCGGTGCCGACACGATGCCCACCAAGGCGATTTCTTCCGAGAGCATACCCTGCGGCTGTTAGGTAAGAGAACTGTTTTATATATTTGTTAGTCAGTAGAGGTTGCTTTTCTTGTGCTTTTTATTCGTTTATTTACCAGCCATCAAAGAGCGTCCCCGTTAAATGTGCTTGGCCGCTTTATTTGTTCAGTAGCTTTTCCACTCTACAGCACAACACTTTTAAACATTGTGTGGGCTGTTAGCATATACAGACACTGGCATATATGCATGTTATGGACTAGTGCAATGTTTTCGTGGTAATTCAAAAAGACTAAAATATGTAATGTCTTCTTTCAATCATAATAGTAAACATTGGGGATAGGGAAGAAGCTAAGCTTATTGCCAACAAAAATACTGCGCGGCTCTCCCATTAGCATTCATGCTAACTGAACCCCATTCTGTATCATACATGGTTACACTAGAGAGGCGCTTATTCAGTGTAGCTCTTTGTGTGACTCCCGAAGCTCAGACGCTGATATCGGTTTAGTGCTAGTGCCATTTCACATTGCCCACAAGTGTCCAAGGTCCACCTAAGTGACTGAGGTTTGTTTCTGGGACACAAGCATAATTAGATCCGCTGCACAGATGGGACAAAATATTCGTTCCTACCGTATCAAGCTGTTACCTACTTTTCATGTTTTATTGATTCCTTGAAAGAGGAATTAGCCACATTATTATTTTTTTTTTTGCTGTCTACTTTCAGCAGTAGGTTAAGCACAACCATCTGGTTATGTCCAGAAGTGCTAGAGCTATGTTATAAACTTGTGGCAGGTGGCAATAGTCTGCTGGAAAACGGAATGAAAGTATTGTCCTGTGGTCATGATGTGAACGAAGGCAGAAAACTGCAGGTCGAATAATAAACTGTTTATTCGGACCGAACTTGTGGCCACATGAAAGGAAAGTTAGATTACAGCAAGACACCGGCACTGGTAGAAGCGAACAGTGCCTCGGCCGTCGATCAACTGACAAGTGGCGAAGCGTGTCGTAATTTATACCCTTGCCATTGAATATTTTAGCGTTATTGCTAGCGGCGACATAGGTTCTCGAATGATCTGTATTGTTCACGAAATGTGCGTAATCTTAACAAAACAATCCACTACAGCCTTGAAGCCTCTTAAACATCGAAGGTGCGGTTAGCGCTGAACTTAGTGTAACGGGGTGATAACAAAACTTGAGGAAAGGAACGTGGCATTGCCCCCTTTGAAAAAGGCATCGTCCCGATGCTTTAACAAAAGACGGATGTACAATAAAGACAATAAACACACACAACAGCAACAAATTACTGTTCTCAGGTTCACGCATGAAATGGTTTGAGGCACACGGCATGGATGTCTTCAGGTTGAGCATGGCGTCATTGAGAGTTCCTAATGCCGTCAGGGACAACCTCATAATCGAGTGGGCCGAGACGTTGAACTACTCTGTATGATCCGAAGTACCACCGCAGAAGTTTTTCGCTGAGTCCATGATGGCGTATCGGCGTCCATACCCAGACACGGTCACCAGGCTGGTACTCCAAGAAGCTTCGTTGAAGATTGTAGTGGTGGGTGTCAGCTGCCTGCTGAATCTTGATGCACAAACGGGTGAGTTGACGAGCTTCTTATGCACGCTGAAGGTAGGCGGTCACGTTGAGGTTTTTTTCATCAGTGATGTTTCGCAGCATGGCGTCAAGCGTCGTTGTCGGGTTCTTTCCATAGACAATGTGTATGGTGACACCTGCGTCGTCTCCTGCACTGCGGTGTTGTATGCAAAGGTCAAATATGGAAGGATGGCGTCTCATGTTTTGTGCTCGACGCCGACGTGCATGGCCAGCATGTCAGCGATAGTCTTGTTTAGCAGCTCAGTGAGGCGATTTGTCTGCGGATGGTAGGCGGTGGTGCGTTGATGATTTGTCTGGCTGTACCTCAGGATCGCCTACGTTAGGTCTGCCATAAAAGTCGTACCTCTGTCGGTGATTAGGGCCTCCAGTGCGCAGTGATGTAAAACAATGTTTTCAACAAAAAACTTGGCTACCTCAGATGCACTGCCCCTCGGCAGGGCCCCTGTCTAGGTATAGCATGTGAGGTAGTCAGTAGCGACGACGATCCATTTGTTTCCTGAAGTCGAGACAGGAAATGGCCCTATAGGTACATGCCGATTTGCTGGAATGGTCGGTGTGGTAGCTCAATGGGCTGTAGAACAGCTGGCTTAGTTAGTGGGGTCTTCTGTCGCTGGAAATCTCGGCAAGTCTTCACATAATGAGCAATGTAGGCAGCAAGGCGAGGCCAGTAATAATTTTTCTGTATTCTGGCGACCGTGCGGGAAACACCCAAATCTCTGGCCGTGGGGTCGTCCTGTGGGGCCTGGAGTACTTCTGGTCGCAATGCGAAAGGCACGACAAGAAGGTACTTGGCTCGATGTGCTGAGAAGTTCTTCTTTTGGAGAATATTGTTTCGCATGATAAACGAGGTCAGTGCTCACTTTAATACCTTCGGGACAATTCACCACTGAATAATGCGTGCAGTCTATTCGAGTCAAAACAGAAGACGGCAATTTAGTGCAGAAATAAGTGCAAGATCTTCATGAACTAGACATGGCCGGCAGCTCAATGGAGTTGAAGGATGAACAAAAAAAAAAAAAGATTATGCACAGCCGATCACTGTGAGAAAAACAAAAATCAAGGAAGCTATTGGTATATTTTTGTGTCTCGTCTGTTGAACTTGTTCATTATTTTCTTGCATGGTTTATGAGCATCAATAATGGCGTTTCAGAGAAATGTACTTGTCGTGACACGGTTCCTTATGAAAAACCAGTTTGTTCATGTAACTAAAATGGTAACTAACCACAAGGAGAAGTGTCATGTAATATAAAGTTTGTATTGCAAAGAAATAAGGTTTAATTGTGCATACCTGTATGTCAATGATGTGGTTGAAAACTACTTTTCTGTGAATACTCGGGCAATATAAATTATTAGTGTCTACATATGAGAAAGTCATAAACAGCATGTTCGATCAAGCCAGATTCTTGTTTGTGAATTTTGATCACAAGGTTACATTTTTTCATTCCTGTCTTGTTTTTGTGCTTATATATGCGTATTTTCTGGATATCTTGACCTACGCAGATATCAGTGTTTTTATTAGTGAATTTTCATATGCAGTCTTGATGCAATACATAGAAATTTTGCAAACATATTTTTATTCACAATAAAATATGCCGGTGCCACCTAAGGGTACCAAGATCTATTGCATTAAGTAAGAACACACTGTTGCCTTGCCATGGAGCACAAATGATGATTTGTTTTCATTGTAAGTGTTACTTTCTTGTAGGCAAGCTGGACCAAACAGTGCGGAGCCTATCTGATGAGGGAACACAGGAAAGAACATTGTCATTATTGGGTGAGTTACACTTCTCATATTAAGAATGGTTCTGTAGCAGCAGTTTTACTATAAAAAGGTTTGCCATGAGTGAGGCTTTCAAGTGCTGGTTGAATCGATCAAGCATTTCGTTTCTCACCGGATGGTAAGCCATCGTTTTGATCTGCAATGTATCGACGAGCTTCGTCAGACTGGGGAATATTGCTGACTCCAATTGGCTTTTCTGTCAGTTGTGATGAATGATGGCATGCCCAAACCACAGAACCAGTGACTAACTAAAGCACCAGCAACAGTTTTGGCTGTGATGTCAGGAATGGGAATGGCCTCTGCCCAACATATCCAATGCATTCAATGCAAGCCCATACTGTCATCTTTGACCAATCGTATTTTCTACACACAGCCCGAGACAGGAATGACCTGCCTACTGAAGTCGCCACCATCACCGACACCCAAGCATTTAAGCGGCTCATTGAAACCATTACATCATTACTACCCTTATAATAATAGCTTTTCTATCACCCACTCCCTCATGCAATATCCCAACAGGGACCTTTGACTTAATAAAATGAATGAATGAATAATATTATTGCTACAGGCGTGCTTGTGGGCACTGGCTCCAAAATTTTGTCGTCACCATCGAATTCCTCCAAATTGCTCCTGCCGTGCAGTTCAGTCAAAACACCCTCATTTGTGCGCAGTTACGTAGTATCAGTGTCACCATTGTCCTTAAGAAAATTGTCCTAGCAACTGTCCCACCCTCCCATGTAGTCGACGACACGTTGCCACAAATAGTTGTGTCTTGAAGTGTTTCTGTTTGGAAACTTCAGGCTTGGCATCAGGTCTGACGTCGATGGAGTTGGTCTCACACAACCATTTCGCACAGATGTAGCCGTCACCTCTACCCATGAAGCTTTCACCGTTTCCGCAGCTTAATGATCATCATCATCATCAGCTTAACTACGTCCACTGCAGGAGAAAGGCCTCTCCCACGATCTGCCAGTCAAGTCGATCCTGTGCTTGCTGCTGCCATTACATACCTGGGAACTTCTTAATCTCATCTTCCCACTTAACTTTCCGTCTCCCCCTAACCCGATTGCCTCCTCTAAAAATCCAGTCCTTATCAGACTGGGCATGAGACAGTCAGAAATGGACATGGGCCGGGCATGTAGTGCATAGGCAGAATAACCGTAGCTGAATACAGGACACCAAAAGCTGCAAGTTGGCTGCCGGGTGGTCAACAGATTATGCCCAAGCGAAGCGATCGCACTTTCGACGTTTTATCGAGCGGCAGGAAAAGGCGCCTCTCGTCCGCCATCCTGACCACAAACGCACACCAACAGCGAGCAAGACGCGCACGCACGACGTACAAGCCAGGACACATGTAACTGCTCTGGGCCCGTTTCTAGCCAAAAAAATAAACTTCTTAATTCGACCCAGCGTGGCTGGTGTAACGAAGCGATGGTAATGGGCGGAACAATAAGGAGAGGAGAGCACACTTGGGATTGAGTCAACAGAGGAGAGCGTACGGCGGCAAGGCCACCTAGAAAACCAAAACACGCGGCAAGAAGGCAAGTTTGGTAGCTTGCTTGAAAAGTCCACAAAGCAGGCAACTCACGTGTATGAAAATTTTATAGAGGATATATGGAGAGTTGTTCCTTGCAAAAAAGAGAAAAAAGGGAGTCTCATAAACTCTGTGAGAATAAGCGGGACTTTCTAACTACACTGATATTTTACGGTGTCATAGGTTTCGCACTTATTGT
The DNA here is from genome assembly GCF_043290135.1 of Rhipicephalus microplus. Taxonomy (NCBI): domain Eukaryota; kingdom Metazoa; phylum Arthropoda; class Arachnida; order Ixodida; family Ixodidae; genus Rhipicephalus; species Rhipicephalus microplus. Next base: position 20,644,965 of record NC_134705.1, on the reverse strand, counting down.
ATTCACCATCACGAGTACTCAGGTGGTATGCAGTCAGTACTGTGGTTTGTCAGACACCCTAAACCACCCAGATATGGCCACTCTGACTTCTAAATTGCACAAATATTAACTGCGAGTTTGGGTTCGTAAGGAGCGCTTCACGATAATTTGTGAACTGCGAAGCTTGTATGGCCATTCCCTCTTTATCAAATGCAGAACACTGCCACAGTAAGTGGTGAAGGTCTGCGCGGTAGCGCAGCCAGCAGTGATTGCACGTCACTGCTGAAATGTCAAGTTGTCACCATTTTGCTAAAGAGTATGGTGTGTATGCAGAGTTTGCGTAGACTTTATTTATGAAGACTCCTTCATAGCACGAAAGCAAACACTTGCTTGAAGATAGGACTGGTGGCGTCCCCCCCACAATGCATTTTTTACTCTAATGATGTAGGAATGCGCACACTTAGTGCATTGTGGTTACTTAGGGAGCCATCTTACTTGAGAGCTCATGTGGGTTTACCTTAAATGGGGGGCAGGGGGCAGAAAAAGATCGGCCGACCTACCTGCGGAAGCAGCAGGGGCGTGTGCCACCATATTGCTCCCAGGCGCACCCATATGCTCCGACTTCCAGATAATTTCTATTGTGAACTTTCTTACAGCGCAACACCAGAAAAAATACAGGACAGGGAAGGAGTAGAACAGAAAGAAAAGACGGCACTGACTCACAACTGAGTCAGCGCCGTCTTTTCTTTCTGTTCTACTCCTTCCCTGTCCTGTATTTTTTCTGGTGTTGCGCTGTAAGAAAGTTCACGATGGATTCTAACCAACTGGCCCGACTTACCGTCTTACTATAATTTCTATTGGTCTGTCAGCTTTTTCATGCCTACAAATGATGCTTTGAATAGGAGCAGCTATAGCATCTTCCTTGCTGGGCGAAACATTTCTGGGTAAGCAGCGTGCAAGTCAGTAAAGACACGAAGGGGTTTCTGTATAGTGTATGGGAGGCTTGGAGTCGCTCCCCATATGGCAATGAGTTCGGCATGCATAGGGGTACCATTCGGTAGATGGCACCTGTAGACCCCAGTGTACTCGGTGGTCTGCGCGCAAATCTATGCTGTTGGGCGCGAGGGAATAATGTGGCGCCACTATGTGGAGAAATCTCTGCGACGTGCATGGTTGGATTGCTCCGCCGGCCTCTCGCGCACAGCTCGGAGCCGCCTTCGCATCTCGTTATCATTATTATTATTATTATTATTATTATTAATATTATTATTATTCATATTATGCTTCACTCAACGAAATCACTAAAATACTGTTGCAGCTTCTTCCCTGATTGCATGAACTGCTAAATAACTGCCCTGGAAAAGTGTTTATGTTTTCACTAGGCCTGACTGTTATGGCCACCTAAAGAGTGGCCGAGCACGCCGCCTCTGTACAAGGTGACTACTCATTCCGTGTCGAATTGAAGCATCAGATGGGTAATAATAGTAAAGAAATTATTGGTAAAGAAAATGGGTATTAATGCTAAAGTGCACGCAATTACGCTACTTCATTAATTGTAGGTTTACATCTAAAGACGAGCCGAAGTTGGCATTCAAGCATGCACAAAAACATTTATGTTTAGCATGTATAACCCTACCAGGACCGCGCAAGTGGACTCCCCGCTTTGTGTTAAGCAACACAGCATTCTTACAGCCACATGCAGTTGCAACCTTTCTGTTAAGATTGCGGGCAAGCGTGAGAATCACGCATGCCTCATTCAGAGTTGTAACTTTTCTCCGTGGCACACTCCTAACATTTATTGTGCAAAATTTCTAAAGTGGTCACACGTTGCACATTCGATCACCATCTAGCCACACATGGGTGAAAATTATGAGCGACTAGTTCAGTTTCGAAGCTTCTACAAAGAGATAAACAGTGATTTGAAAAATGTGATTAGCCAAACGTATTATTTTACGCCCTTGAGCAGGTCTTCCGTACCATGATCTAACGACAATTTCATGTTTCAGTAAAATTGCCTGTGCTGCAGTGTTTTTTTTTTTTTTCAGTTTCATTCACCAGCTGTATGATACTTCACGGCAGCTCTTCGAAGACAAATCCGTTTTCGAAGTTGAACACCTTTTCGCCTGTAGATCAAAACAACATTAAGAGGAAGTGACAGTGGCTATGGGTCAATTCTGCAGATGTAATCAACAAGCAAGGAACCTTGCGAGCTGAAGTCGCAGACGTGTGGCGCGTTGGCAGAAATTTTTTTCGGAGGGGGCACCACCTTATTTAGAACTGGGGGCCGGGCATGCAGGTGTGGGCGACCATTATTTCGTGCGCTATATACTATTGGAAAATTCGGAGGGCGGGGGGGGTGATGGGCTTGGTGTGCCACCCCATGGCTACGCCATTGGCGGACGAAAACCCGCGGGGTTGGGTACACACATGGGGTCGGACGCCCGAGGAAAAACTGTAAACTGTAAAACTGAAATTACTGCAAAAGTTACGGTGGCGAGAAAAATAAGCGTTAGCAAATATTATAGCGGAGCATGTATGGTGTAAGGAAGAACATTTCATCTAACGCACTGGGTAAACACGCAGAAGTGACTGGCCACGAAATAGACCAGCTTAAGGTAGAAATAACCAAAACAAAGGAAAAAGAACTGGACTTTCGGGCTACATCTTGACTCTCTGATGATTCAGAGTCCCATTTAAAATATACATATTTGAACTGTTGGCACAATAATTTTAATTGTGAACGAAGCTCCCGTGCGGAAACTGGAACGTTCTGCTTTCATGCTTTTATGTAAACATAATAATCTCTGCTCAATTGAAACCCATTGGCTCGAAATGCCAACCACAACAACAAAGAAAGAGAGAGGTGACAGTCGCACTATCAGCGGCCGTGGCAGTGGCATCGTGTACGTAGCGCACTGTGGTAAGTCACCGGTAAGGTTTATTGCAACTTTCCGCATTGTGTAGTCTGCAGAAGTTCGCTGTTCAAAAATGAAAACACAGTGAAGTCGCCATTATAAGCAATGCATTCAACCACCAGATTTACTTCGACAGAATGTGGCGAGATACGTGATCCAACCGAACAGGTCACACAGAGAATGTGCATATGGGAGCGCCATACAAAATATTTCCAACGGCTGCAGCCCTTGCGAGACTGCGACAGGCTTGTTGTCGTGCACTTTCGTATTTATTGGACAGACGGCGTATCATATGTAATATGACTGGCTATGCCTGCCGCAGTCCATGTACCCACATTTGCGGACTGTTTCAGCTTGCCATTGGTAAACCTAAACTTTTATTTGTCCATTTTTGATGGTATAGTGAGCGATCCAATGGGGAGTAAGATACGTATTTTCTCTTTGGTGCAATTACTGTCGTTTATGCTTATCAGTTCTGTCTTATGTGGAGCTAGCCGCAGAACCATTTCCTTAAGAGTGAACTCCAAACTAAGGAAGGCTGCGTGCAACTGTGTCTGCATTGATTCTTTGTCAATATAGTTTATTGCCTCTGTCCCTATAGTATTATCATCGACATAGACAGCGAATCTAGCCGTAGTGTCCCGTTCAAGGTTTTGTGCTATGTTGCTCATGACCAGATCAAACTGTATCGGTTCTTAAATAGATCCCTGTGGAACTTTTCTACCTAAGTAATAAGTCTTCAGGCTCCATCCAGGCGATGCACCGCTTAAGCAAATGGGCCGAGCGGCTAGGCAATTTTTAATCCATGTCTGTGCACACTGACTTGGGTAGCACTTAGGTAGCTCTTCAAGGATGTAGTTTTGGTGAACATTGTCAAACGCTTTGTGCATGTTGACGACCAGAAAGTAGTCTGGTAACATCTTCCATGAGGTACGATTAATAACTTGCCGAAGCAGCCAAAGGCAGTCATGGGTGCCCAGGTTAGGGCGCAAACCCGTCTAGGCAGCATGGTATCTCGGCCGGGTTATGTCGAGGTAATGAAATATGTGTGTGTGAATTATGCGCTCAATAAACTTACAGAGAGTTGACGGTAATGAAATTGGCCGGAGGTACTTGCAGAGTTTCTTTTCTTTTCTATGTTTTCGAATGGGATAAAGGAGAGACAGCTTAAAGGGACTGTCTAGCGTTCTTCACTGCTCTCCTGTTTTGTGTCACAATAAAAAGCATACCATGTGAAGTGTGTAACATTGCAGCGGTTTCTCTGGAAAGTGTGCAGAAAGTTTTTGAAAAGAAATTTTTATTTTCGCGTTACATCTCATTCCATCGGTGGGATGAATGCCCACAACACTGGTTGGTGCCAGCAAAAGTCGAAACCGCGTGCGTTTTTCGCAGGCTTCATCAAGTTTGCTTAATATTAAAGGAAATACCTTAGTGGTCATTTTAGGTATACACACACTTTTTTGTTGTTCTCATGAGAGGTGGCAGACGCTGTGGTGGCATTTCTCCGCCGTTTGCAAGCAGGCATGCAGGCAAGCGAGCACACCGCCGGTCGCGCCACCAGGCACTTATTTGAATGTATGAGAAAAAAAAGCAAAAATAGCTCTTTGGCGCTACCTAAAGCTGCCTCAAGTGCATAAAATACAATTTCAAGTTAAACGCAGTTGTTTTTATGCAAAACTAGTCTACCTGTGAAGATGTCCTGTACTACTTACAGATTGTCAAGATTGATCACATTCGCTGACACTAGTGGTTACTTTTTATTGACTTTCAACATCAAGTTAAAATTACAATTCTTTTTTTCTAAAACGAAAGCATGCTCGTGGCCACCAATGTAATGAACAATTTTTTCATTTGCGCCACAATCAGAAAAATTTTTCTGAGTGATGGACAGTTTCTTTAAAGGGCCACTCACCAAGTTTGACAGTTTTGAGCTCACAAGTGCAATGCGTAGGTTGAGTGCTCAGGATCACATCTGCTAAAATTCGCAATGCTATCGCCGCGTAAATGGGTCAAATTTTAAGATGAACGCTGCTTTCTCTTCTTTTCGCGATTGTGCACCCAGAGAATGAGGGCATGAATGCATGTATGAATGGCCCTACATAGACAGCAGCGCAGTGACGTTGCACTTTTATGTAGACGACTGTGCTATGACATTGCTAACAGTGGTAAGTGACATGGCGAAAATTTTTTAACACGACATGCGTAGCTCATGTAATTTGTGTGGTATGATATGGAAAAACTTTATTCAGGGTCATCGGGGCGTGAACTTGCACAAAGTAGGCAGTTACCACTTTGAGACAGATGGACCTAACCTGTCCGCCACGTCGTGGGCTCGTTGGACTGCCCATAGCTGCGTCCTTAAATCTGTACTGCGTAGTGGAACACCCCACTTTCACAATGTAACGTTTTTAACCCATAATTTGTAGCTTGGAGAGATAATAAAACTCTAGGTAAATAATGAGATGCAATAAAGAAATGTGTGCATTTCTTTTTTCTTTTTTTTCCCCGTAATTTGCAACGAGATGCGGGGCTAGTGCGCCAGCATTTCGCATGTGTTCATGTCCCCGCGTTGAGCACATCCAGCAGACGACAGCTGTGGAAGCAAAAGTAATGCTCCTACGCGTTCAAGCACTCCTTGCGCTCATCAATTCTACTGCTTCTAAGCCAGGGTTTCCAAACTATCTCGCAGAAATAGCCAGTAAATCACAATATAATGCTGGTCAGCAAAAATATAAATAAAATGCTGCTCGCGTGCTTGGGGTTGGCTTTGTTTCGACGCGTCAAGGGCACGTGCCCTCTTGGTCGGATGCCGTAGAGGGTAGGGAAAAGATTCTGCTTGTGAAGGCTACGTGGAGGAGCTTCAAGGGTTTCGAGCTTGACTCCTCTCATCCTCGTTTCGCACCACTTCAAAAAAACTGTTTTCTCAGCTCGTAATCAACCAACTGAAAAAAAAATTGTGGCAAAATTTTTCTCATTGGACACACAACATCTATGGTCTAGTTAAAATTTGTTACGGGGCCTCATCAGCGGCTCTTTAAGGGTTTCCGAAAGATTTTCTGGGGCCGAGAGTTTATCGATTACGTCAAGAGTGCGTCCTGGCCTTCTTCGAGGTTGCGGAGTTTTAGCCATGTGCCATACGGTCGTGACCCGGCACCGATCGAGGACGCCATGTGTGATGGCTGCTAGCATTTCGCTCATGCTAAATTGGCAATCAAGATCTAGGTCAGGTTGCGGTATGGTGCAGGCTTTCGGTGATGCAGATTGAGTGAATACAGCGTAAGGAAAAAACTTAGTTAAGGTTAACGGTACTCGTTATTGGTCCAGGTTTTCGGTAATGCAGATGGAGTGAATCAAGCATGAGGAAAGAAAGTGGTGATAGCTTTCTTTTTACAACTGATGAATTTGATTTGCGGAACAGCTCAGGCAGCGTAAAGCTGCCCTTTCTCTCCCGCTGAGGCTGCGAAAAATACGCCAGAGACCTTGGAGGCCCGGTACATGGCAAGGCGCTCGCAGATGGATTGCCAGGCTTCAGTTTGAAGTTGGAGCTGATATTCAATAATAAGCTTAAATTGGCGTTTAATTTTCATAAGGTCAGAGTGATGTTTCCCGTTCGAGCCGTATCTGCTGACTAAACAGTTCTTTTCTCGATAAATTGCTTAAATGGTTACTCATCTGTTTTGTGTGTTCCTTGCATGGCATTGTTTCATGTGCTAGCGCACGGGCCTGTTGAACAGTGTCCAGAAGATCTTCAACTGTGTAGAAAGATCCGGGCACATTGATACAAGAAGTATTCCAGCTAGTCATCGTTGTATTTTGACCTGACGGTTTTTTCGATGAAGTGCCACGAATACCAAAAGGTTATAAATGCCCCATGATTGGCTGAAGACTGTCCACTGCCGTACAAATTGGGAGCTGGTGAGGGTAAGATCTAAGATCGTGTCTCTCTGTGCTCTATGTAGTCCTATTCTTGTAGAGGTGTTGGGGGTGTTAGAAATTTCTATAGAGATCTGAATAGCGACGTAAAGATATTTCCTGTGCTTATTGAGCTTTGAGGCACCCAAAAAATATTGCTGAACATTGAAATCACCTCCAATAAGCAAGGGAAGTTCTGTGACTCTTCCTTAAGCATTTCCAGCCTTGTGTGTGGTCCAACTGAATTATTTCTTTGGTGAAAATACACAGACATAACTACGAAGGGCTTTTGTTCAGGAGGACAAGCTTTAACAGCTACTATTTTGCAGGTTTAGAACTGAGATCAGGAATGTCCAATTGAGTGACCAGGCAGTCGTTATGAACCAGAAGCGCTGCCTGGCTTTTGGAAAGCTGCCGCTTGCGTTTTATAGTTGTTGTCCAAAAAGCACGGTAACTAGGAAGCGAGCACGTGCCACGCGTCTCCTGCAGAAGAAGGACTAAGGGGCGATGCCTCTGAATATAAATATGGAATGTGGAGCACATTTGGATAAAACTACGACCATTTCACAGCATCCCCTAGGTGAAAGAACTCGTGAGGATCACCCTGTTTTGTGGCGCTTATAGTCATCAGCGTGGTCTATCAAACATATTTTGAAACCGACTTTGTATGGTATTGAGGGCTTATGTCAGAGTGTTAACCATCTCCGAATGAATAGCATTATTAGATTTTTGAGCCCGTTCCTGTCGCAGGAGCCCAATAATGTGGGAAGAGGCAGAGTCCTTTTCCGTGACCTGTTTAGAGCGACGTGTCGGAGAACGGCTCTTTCTTTTATTTCGAGACCAACTGTGGCTTGGCATTGGGGACTGATATCCTTTCTTTTGGTTCACCATAAGGTTGCGAAATCTCTAATTTTCCTGCAATAATTGCTGTACTTCTTCTCGAAGGCTGTTGATAAACTGTTTCAGATCGAAAGAAGTGGCTGTTGGAGCCCAGGTTACTTTTCGAAGCTCTGAAGATGTAGTCTGTGTGGCAGATGTTGCGAGGAAGAGCTGTTTCAGATGTATCTCGTTCAGGGCAATGAGGGCTGAGTGAAATGCGTGTGGATGCTGCACAAGCCATGCAATGAGGAAACTGCTTGCAGTTTGAGTTGACCTCATGCGGATCTTTGCCACAGTCCCGGCATACTGGCGGGAAGGAACAGTCTTCAGCAACATGGCTCAAACGATGACAGTTGTAGCAGGCAATCGGGCGAGGCTAATATTTGTGAACACAGATGGCTTCATGTTCAAACACCAAGTGTTTGGGTATGAAGTCTATATCAAATGGCAAAAGCAGCAGCTGTGTTTTACAGAGCATGCACACATCGGTGATTGTGGCTTGTTCACAGCGCAGATGTGCTTTGATGTAGTCAATTGTTAGGCCGGGTCTGATCTTCATTACCCCACGAGAGCTGCGGACCGAGTGTGGCTGAAGACACGATGTGTCGACATCAATTACTCGGACACTACCATCAACTATTCCTATTAAGCCCCAGAGTGTGCAAAGTTTGGGAACATGACCTTCGTCACGAAGTGTGATTCGTATGCAGTTACTGGTTTATGTCAAAGCGGGGGATTGACATTTCTGCAATAAAAGTTGATCGAGCACCTTGCTCTATGGCATCTGTTAGTGCTTCTTTCAAAACTTCTGTCATATGCACTTTGTTTAGCAGCCTGATCAAAACAGTATAGCGGGGCCGACTCACCCGTTTGGCGTGCAGTCTATTCGGTGACACTTAGCATTGATAGTAGATGGCGTTCTTTTTTTGTACCCCGTCGTCAGGAGGTTTGGCGGTGCCGGTAGAAAATCCCGCTGCCATCTCGTTGACACAAGGTCTACTAGACGATTCTGATGGCATCGTAGAGTGGGTTGCATACATGATCTCGTTTCTGCCTGATAACATTGAAAAATCACTTGAGCTCACAAGAACGCTTGTTCATGCTGTGGTCATTGTCATAGGAGGCGTCTTGAGGTTCAGAATGAAATGCATCGAGCGTAAGGGCCTGTTCACCCTAGCGGCAAGCCTGCTGTAACGATGCAGTGTCGTAGATTGTCGGCTGCCACCGCTCGTTGGAAAGCTGTTCAACGTGCACAGCAAGCTTCACCGGCGAAGCATTTCAGCCCCTGACAAACATGACTGCCCTTCCGAATGAAGTTGTCGACCACCTCGAATCTATTAAGCGGCCACCGTGTGCTCTGTAGCTCATAACCTCCGAACTGATGCTCCCATTCGCTTTAGACTCATGTCTTTTAGCTTCGACAACACAGTACTCTAATCTGTTCGGCACTGTTTTTGAGAACCATACTCAAATTGATGTTCTAGGCCAAGCAAAACTTCCCGAATCTCAGAGGGCCAACGTTACATATTTATTTGTTGTTGTTAATGCTGGATAGCTGGTGCCACTTGTCCAGACGCCTGCTTTGGGGACGTCAATTTGAATTGCTGTTCACTTTTTTAAATACTGGACAGGTGAAAATGCTCTATTCACTGCTGGAACGTAGTCTGGGAAGAACACGTACAACATGTCATGAAAACCGTGGGGCAAGAAGCAAGCAGCTTGAAGTGTCCCGCGGCAGATACAGACAATGCGGAGAGACAAAAACAGACAATGCAGCTCAGCCATGTCGCTCCTCCGTTGCTGATTGGCTTAACCACTCTCTGGCAAACGGCCCAAAAATAGGTCTCGAACTCATTTTTCGAATGGCAAAAAACGGCAGACGTGCGCGAAGCAAGCAGCCGCACACGGCTGCCTAAGACCTTTGAACGGTGAGGCATGCTTGCCGCTAGCGTGAACACACACTAAGAGGTTCGCAGGCACAGCATGGACGCACGGCCACGGTGCCAACGTGGATTCCAGCAGCTGTGCCCAAAACTGCTCACTGGGGTTAGGCTGGTCAGTTCATAATGCAGAAAGAAAATTGGAAAAACGTTCGCCTAAACACCGGCTGTGCAACAAAAGCTCACCATGTAGCAAGGATTCACTTCTGCGGCAACGAACCTTAACAGATCAGCGGAAAAAACTAGTAAAACTGACCAGAAAAGAAGAAGCTGAAGTGATGCTCCTCTGCCATCGCCAGATACCAGATTGCCCCCTCCATTTCTGAGAGTGATGAGCCCACGAATAGTTCAAAAATCGCGTCATGATTTCGATTTTTATGATTCGCAATTCGTTTTCTGTAACAGCCATTTTTATGCTTCTGAATGCATGCAGAGCCATGTGCGAAGTGATCTAGAACAGGTCCTTAGCATGGAATGAATCGTTAATTATCAAAGCCATTGTGGTAGCGAAAGCGCGTGTTGTGGAAAGATACAATATAGATTCAGAAGAGACACAGATGATCTGGTATAGTCAGCGGCCGACGATGTTGGCAGATTGGTCACCATAGAACGACGATGTTAACGATAGTGTGTCAAGACCAGTGATCGCAAACTGATGAGACACTGTCAGCGGGCCAGTTTTCGGATGATTGATGGCAGTGTTAAAACGTGGCATCGTCTGGTTAAGGGGGGTGCTTGGAGTAGCGTAAACAAAGAATGAAGGGCTGTGTAAGAAAAGAATTACAGCATATTCACAGGGTGAATGATGGAGAGTGGGGCAAGGCTGGGTCCGCACGCCGCTGCCGCACCGCTTCGGCCTCCCATTGTCATACTGCAGGGACCTTGCAGCGCCGTGCACCTTCACGGCATGCTTCTATTACGTGCACCCGCATGTTGAGGTCCTTTCTTCGAGCGCGAGTCGCCGCCCCCTTGCGCGCATGCCACTCAGCAGTCTTGTCCATCCTCCGTCTCCGAGCTTCTAAACGGGTGCGCGCACCAAAATGGCACTTTATTGTATTATTGCTATCGGGCCACTTTGATATACAGTCAAAACCCGCAATAACGAAATCGCCGGGAAAACCAAAAAATTTCGTTTTCGTGAGAATTTCGTTGCTGTGAGTATGAGACATAAAAACAGTGATACGGCCAGCAGAACGCAAATTTATTGCCAGAAGTCGGTCAACTTACTTTGCCGACCCTTGACATGCAACAACTTCAAAGCTCTCTCTTTGCACTGGAAAAAGTGGTCCATTGCTACGTCGTCGTCATGTGCGCCGAAGAAGGAGTGAAGGGTGTCCAGCGCATCCAAAACAACCCGCGGGTTGGGCTTCTCCGCATGCGTCTCTTCTTGGTCCTCGGTGTCGTCAGCTTCGCGCACGCTTTCGATAATTGCCTTGTCAGTTACTACCACGTACACGACTATGTCGTCATCAGCACGAACGAACACATCAACCGTGAGTTCATCTGGGATGTCGATGTCGATAACTCGAAGTTCCCCACAGGCGTTGGTCAGGGATAGAGGCACTGCACTGCCACCACTCTCGCCGTCAAGTGCGCCTTCTTCTAAATTTTTGTCTGGTGAGGCCGAAGCGCAATCTGTGCGTGATGCTTGCACGGTGGTGGTGAAGCCCGCGTGCTTGAAGCTGTTCTCAATCAGCGACGGGGGTGTTGCAACCCATACGACGGCCACCATCGGTGGCCAGGCATGTTGCGGCGGTTAGGCATGTTGCCGGACACAGACCCCAACGCTGATTTAAGTAAACAAAAGTGGTGATACCCACGCTAGCGCGGCAAAAGCAGACGTTTGCGAATTTTGGGTGCACTTAACATGCATACGAGCATATTTTTGACAGTTAACCTTAGGCGGGAGGGTGAAATAAGGCCCACACCATGGTAGAAAATTTGTTAATGCGGGAGCGCTGTCCAAAAACATTTCGTTGCCGCACGATACATAATACATGGGCTTCTATGAACGTTCACCGGGGATCCGGAAATATTTTGTTGTCGCGGGGATTTTCTACTCGCAGGGTTTTTTTATTGCGGGTTTCGACTGTATGAGCGTAAATTAGAGGTTAAAAAGAGCTTTTATAGTGTTTCTATAGTTTTTATAAATGCCTATTTTTAAAACGAGTGCCTTTATGAGCACTATTTACACACAAATTTTGTTTTCAAGTGCGATTTGGACCCATAATTCATTTAAAAGTGCAACACTGGCCTTTCAAAATACTATGAGGTTTAACAAAGTCCTCTATACTTCGTTTGATGAGCTGTTGGCAGTGATATGAAAAGTAGGAGCGCTCTCAACTAATGATGACAGAGCATATTTCATAAGTGTGTTCCTGCGAGCATGTCACGTCCAATAATTCGACAGGTAACCTCGTCTGTGTGGGAGGGGGTGTACTAGAATAATTGTCTTTTTATTTTCTTAGCACATGGCATCTGGTATTTTTAAATTTTCAGACTGGACAGCCATAGTTGCATGAAACTGGCCCGGAACTTTTCTATTTATTGTTATCGTCAACGATTCCTTTAGGTTATAATCACGTTTGAGTTTTTAAGGTTGTTTGCGTAATGTTTATAAGAATATTTACTTCAGTAACTGAATCAATTAATAAACGAATGTGTATATCAATCAATCTAAAGCTTTATGTTCACTTCTCAGTGGTTACTTGCTTGATTCCTTCTCCTGCAGAGTGTATACATCTTGAAGCTTAAACGTCTTGTTTGCCGTGACTATGAAGCCTTTCACATCCCTCCAAACAAGCTCTATCGGATTGAGCTGGGAGTGGCCGAGAGGTAGGCACACAACAAGGTGTCCTACAACCTGTGCGATGCAGTCTACATGGCATTGGTCCGGGCTTGAGTGAGTGGTGAACTCTAAAGGCGCGGTTGTGCAGCAGGTGGCGCTGCAGTGGGTCGTGCACTTGTGGACAGGAGCAAAGGCCAGAGAGGAAAACCAGGCAATGGTAGAGTGTATATCAAAGGACATTCAGGAGTTAGGAGGAGAGCGCGAGATAATTATACTAGGAGATATGAATGCACACATAGAGGATATAGATGGGTATACCGACCCGACAGGCAAAATGATCATGGATATGTGTGAAAGGCTGAATTTGATCATTTGCAACAGTACCGAGAAGTGTGCAGGGCAAATAACATGGGAGGTAGGAAGGCTGCAGTCGACGATAGATTATGCACTGATGTCACATAGGATGTATGATAAGCTCAGGGGAATGCACATAGATGAAGGTGGCTCCAGAAGTCTGGGTAGTGATCACAAACGTATCAAGCTAAGTTTCGGAAGAGCCGTGAAAGTGGGAAGGAGACAAAATGAGCAACTGCAGGAAATATTTTATTCAGAAAGGCAAATTGAAATAGTCACTAAACAAATTGAGAAAGTAATCACTGAGAATAATAAAACATTGTGGACATACAAGAATCTAATTAGACTGAGCTGGAGCTTGCTAAGGCACGTGACAAGTCACCCCAGAAAAAAAGACACGAACCCAAAAGTAGGTAGGATGAGGAAGTTAAAAGAGCCATAGCAAAACGTCAGGAAGCTTCTGAGGAACACAGACATGCTAAGCAGCGGGGTGAACAGACAGATGATGTTGAAAGAAAATGGGAAATCTTTCTAAGCTGTAGAAGGGATGCATCCCTCCTCATCAATGAAAAGATTAGAAGAAAGGGTGCTCAGTGGCTGGCAGAAGTACATAAAAAGGACAGAAAGGCAGCTGAGAAATTTTGGAACTTCTAAACTCTTTAAGAAATGAGACGAGCCTAGAGCAGAGGTTTACAACTACAGCTCAAGGTGCTAGGCTAGAAGGGGACGAAGCTATTGAATATATAAAAACAAGGGTGACAGAAAAATTTCAACACAGAAGTGCTTTATGCACCACAATAGACAAGGATGAATCAAGTGGCGCAATGGCTCCATTTTCACAACAAGAGTGGGAAAGGGCTGAGAAAAGGGTTCCTAGTAGTACATCAACAGGCCCAGAAGCCATTCCAATTATGCTGATAAAGGCATTAGGTCCGAAGTCTAAGCAGGCTTTGAGAGAGGCAGTGAGCAAAATAATAATCGATGGAGAAGTTCCCGATGGATGGAAACTTAGCAGGATGAGCATGATTTATAAAGGAAAGGGGGACAAAGCTGACATAAACAACTACCGTCCTATAACAGTGACCTCAGTGGTCTACAGGCTGGCAATGCAGATTATAAAGGAAAGACTGCAGGCATGGATAGAGGATGAGGGGGTGCTGGGGGAACTGCAGAATGGGTTTCGGAAACACAGGAGGTTGGAAGACAATCTGTTAATTCTCATTGACGCAGTGCATCGAAATAGCAGAAAAGGAACACAGGCCCCTGTGGCTAGCATTTTTGAATATCAAGGGAGCGTACGATAGCGTGGTTCAAGAGGAATTGTGGAGAATACTGGACACACTAGGCGTGGAAGAAGTAGTCACTAATTTTTTAAAGGAGATCTATAAAAGTAACAAGGTAGTTATAAAGTAGGAAAAACAGGTATCTAAGCCCACAGAGGTGAAACGGGGGCTTAGGCAGGGGTGTCCTCTGTCACCCTTGTTATTCATGATGTACCTACAAGGATTAGAGGCCAAATTAGAGGGAAGTGGGCTTCGCTTCAACCTCTCTTTCGTCAAACAAGGAAAAATCATTGAACAGGCACTACCAGCATTGATGTACGCAGGTGATACAGTGCTGATGGCCGACAACAAGGAATATTTGCAGAGATTGATGGACATCTGCGGTAATGAGGGAGATAGGTTAGATTTCAGATTCAGTAAGGAAAAATCAGCAGTCATGATTTTTAATGACAATGAAGGTAGTGAGCTTAGAATACAGGAGGTCACACTAGAGATAACAGATAAATACAAATATCTGGGCATATGGATAAACAATGGGGCTGAGTACCTAAGAGAACACGAAATATACTTGTCGACTAAAGGTAAAAGGAATGCAGCGGTAATGAAAAACAGGGCACTGTGGAATTACAATAGGTATGACGTTGTGAGAGGAATATGGAAAGCGGTCATGGTTCCTGGTCTGACGTTCGGCAATGCGGTTTTGTGCATGAGATCAGAAGTTCAAGCAAGATTAGAAATCAAGCAATGTGGAACAGGTAGGCTGGCCTTAGGAGCTCATGGGATTACACCAAATCAATCAGTACAAGGTGATATGGGATGGACATCATTTGAGGGCAGGGAAGCTAGCAGCAAGATAAAATTTGTGAAGTGATTGAGAGAAATGGGGGAGGAGCGTTGGGCTAGGAAGGTATTCAGCTACTTGTACATGAAGAATGTCGATAAAAAATGGCAGAAGCGAACCAGAAAATTGACTGGTAAATACTTGGAAAACAGCAGGGGGCCTAACCAAAAAGAATTATCGGTGAAGAAGAAGGTGAAGGAAGCTGAGACCGATATGTGGAAAATCGGCATGATTAAAAAGTCCGCACTAGAGATCTATCGAACTTTTAAGCAGGAAATTGCCAAGGAAAGGATCTATGATAATACTTGGGGTAGTTCTCTACTGTTTGAGGCCAGGACGGGAGTATTGCGAACCAACACGTACCGGGCCAAATACGAAGGGGTAGACACGGTATGCATTGCGTGTGGAGAGGAAGAGGAAAGTGCCGAACACTTGATAATGTTCTGTAAAGGGCTTCACCCTATAGTTCAGGATGATGACTGAGAGTTTTTCAAAGCATTGGGTTTAGGGACAAGGAGGGCAAAATAGACTTTAAAGCGGGTAGAATTAACTAGAAGGAGGTTATCTGATTGGTGGCTAAAGTCAAGGCAAGAGTGTAAATTAGACCCTTCACTACAAAGTACAAATCCTCAACCTCAACATTTAAAGGAAAGGAAAAATAAATCCAGTTTTTGGTTCAATTACGGCTTGGTGGCGCTAGCCACTGCTTGATCTAAAGGGTACAGCCATATCCATCCATCTATCCATGAGAATTTCAATTGACGCCTCTTTTTGTTTTTTTGTAGGAATGTATTTCTTAGTCGGGGCATGTCAGTGCGTGCCGGCAAGTGTTATCTCTCCGCTCTCACTCCCTCTTTCATAGCAACTGCAGGGTCACGCGCACTTATTCTCGCCCCTAGCAACCGGAGCAGGTGGTAGGTGGCGGTAGTGGTTAGAACAGGGTAGAGTTACGTTATGTGCTACCTCTAGGTATATATGCTACCTAAGTGTAGCATATACAGTAACTCTAGAACAGGGTAAAACTTCTTGATCTTGGGAAAGTAATGACACTCTCCTCGACGCGCGCGTTTCCTCCTCAATTTTTCTCGCCCGCTTGCAGCACGCGCGGCGCCATTTCCCGCCGACGTTCTGGCGGGCGCACTGCAGAATTCAATGGAGGCGGGTTATTTGCAGCCTCTTGCACGCCACAGTAGTGCTCAATTTTGTTTCTAAAAAGTGATAATAAAACAAAGAACACTGAGGCAACCATCCCTAGCCACCACCCGATCTAAAGGGTACAGCCATATCCTTCCATCCATCCCTCCAGACCGACCTTTTTTTCCGTGCCCCTGCATTGCCAAAAAAGGCTCGGAGAGGCAGATGAAAACAAAACAGGTCCCCGAGTCTACCCAGTTGAACAAACAATAAAGTTAGAGACGAAGCAACTTTATAGAAGAGGAATGCCCACTATTGCAGCAACATTCACACATTGGAGCGAGGCGCGAGTTAGAACTGCCTGGTTGCTGCTGGGACGCTGCCCGTATTCCCTGCCGGCTTTTCCTGCTACTGTCTAGATGTTACTACCACTTTTCATGCTGCGTTATGTTTTGTTGGAGGCTGGGTGGTTTTCCTCGACCCTAGAATTGGGTAGCCAAAAGCTGACACCCGTCATACCTGACGACGCTGTCTCAACACCACCACTGGCTTGGCCACACAGGGGTTTCCCAGGTGCCCAGCTCCTGCAAGAGCCCGACATTTTCAGCGGCACCAATGAGAAAGATGTTGAGGATTGGCTGCAATCCTATGAACGAGCGAGCACTACCAAGAAATGGGGCGATCCCATGCAACCTGGCACCATGCTGTTTTATTTAACTGATGTCACCAAGCTGTGGTACAGAAATGACGAGGCAGATATTCACTTTTGTACGATTATCAAAACCTGCATTGCAAGTTGTGTTTGGATATTTTGAGGTGTGCAAACTTCGTGCAGAATAATGACTACGAAGCCGGTCCCAACAAACTGCTGAGACATTCATCAGCCACATCGAGGACATCCTCGACCTCTCCCGGCATGTCAGCCGGACGATGGCGAAAACTGACAAGGTACGACACATCATGAAAGGCATCTACAATGACACCTTTCAAATGCTGCTCTCGAAGAACGCTGGCACTTTCTTCAAAATCATCAAGCTCTGTCAGAGTTTCAACGAGCTCTGACGACAACGTCTTCTCACGTGATGCCCCAACGTTCCGGATGGCACTATCTCGAGCCTGACTACCACTCCTTACATGCAATCACTGCTATCACAGATCAAGAAATTTGTTCGTGTTGAGGTCGCTCATCAGCTTTAATTGCTACAAAGAGCCGGCCAATCATCGTCACCTCTGCCAGCAAATATTCGCCAAATCATTCAGGAGCAAATTTGTGCAGCTCTGTCATGTGCCCGTGACACTTCGGTGTTGCTCACCCCTGTTGCCTGTGCCGAGGTGAATGCACCTCTAAGCTATGCTAAAGCTGCCGCACGGCCACCTCTTCAGACTTTTGCATCAATTACTACCATCAGCCGTGCCACTTAGACCCACTCCTCAGTTCGCTTAGTCAAGGCCTCTTCAGAGTAGTGGACAATGGCGCACTCTCAAAAATTGGCCAATATGCTTTGCCTGTGGTCTGCCTGGCCAAGTATTGCAATACTGCCAACGGCGCGTGTCTGTCTATCACCAGAGTTATCACTAGATTTTCGAACCTGCCCCTTATGTTCCACTGGGATCTTGTTTTGCTTTCACTCAGTACCCCGGCCAGATGTTATCGTACGCCGACCACCGCCCTACTGTTAACCGTCGTTCGCCATTGCCTATGCATGGTCGTCGTTCATCGCCGAAGTGGGAAAACTAATTGCCTAAGTTCCAACGACAGGAACTGCGTCACTCGTGAAAAAAACCAAAGCCTCACATTTCACAGACGAACTTTCTCGACGTACATGTGGACAGCGCCACTGCATTTTCTCTTGTTGACACACGTACCGCAATTCACTGATCAGCACCAGACTCTGCTGCTCGCTCAAAAAAAGCATGACCCCACAGCAAGTATATCGCTTTGTACAGTCTGCGCAAACAAGTCATGCAAGCCTGTACTGCTCGTGTTGCGGTTGACGACCTCATTTACGTCATCAAATTGCTAGTGTTGGATTTCTGCTCTCAAGATCTTATTTTGCGTTGGGGCTTTCTCTCCGCTAATAAGGCCATCATCGACTAGTCTTGGGCTAAGGTAGCATTCGAAGTGCTTGGCGACGCTCTGTTATTTGACGCTCTTGAAACCGAGGACAAACTATTTGTTGCTGAAGATGAAGAACCGCCTCACTTTTTTGCCCTTGCCACGGTGCTTTGCAACTAGCTCGCCAAGTGAAGTGCCCTTTTCACGCCATCTGCCGTTTTCGTTCGTCACAAGTGTTCGCCGCCACCTTATGCCCTTTTGTAGCTTCATGACGGCGCAAGCAGACTGCTCATCTCGAACCTGTTGTCATGTCCTAAAGCACTGCTTCGGGGCGAGTGTGTCGGGCATGTTACAGTTTCGACGCTCCTACAGTTATCGACATGCTAATTATTAAAGTTGTTGGAGTGACCTGGGCCTCTTCACTACAGGCTACTGCGCCTGACATACTGAGTAGCTCCATCGCCGACACGTTGACCATTTTGCAATGTACCCAGCTTCTACGACTCCTGTACAAGTTCTGTTCTTTTTTTGACTGCCAGAATACTTTCCTTGGCCGCACGTCAGCTGTATATCACCGCATTGGCATGGGTACCAGTGCACCAATGCGTCAAAGACCCTATCGCGGGTCTGCGACAGAGTGCGAAGTTACCGATGACCACGTAGCTAACATGCTCAAGCGTGGCATCATCCAGCCTTGGAATAGCCCCTGCTCATCCTCAGTCGTTCTCCTTAAGGAAAAGGACAAGTCAATTTGCTTCTGTGTTGACTATCGTCGTCTAAACAAAATAATTCAAAAGGATGTTTACCGCTTACTGAGAATCGACGATACCCTTGACTGCATCCAAGGGGCAGAGTTTTTCTGTACTACCGAGCGGCTACTGGCAAGTCCTTATGGCACTTGAAGATCAACCTAAAACAGCCTTTGTCACACGTAATGACCTTTACGAATTCCATGTCATGCCTTTTGGTCTTGCGACTCGCCCGCAATATTTGAGCGCATGATAGATAATCTCTTGCGTAGCCTGAAGAGGAAAACGTGCCTTTTCTACTTAGATGACGTAGCTATATGTTCAAATATTTTGCCACGTATTTCCGCAGGCTAAATGAAGCACTACAGTGCCTAACTGACGCCTTCCTTCAGCTCAACCTGAAGAAATGCAGCTTCGGTGCAAGTCAGCTCACTATCCTTGGTCACGTCTCTGAAGACGGTTCTCTACCTGACACCGCCAAGCTTTGGGCAGTTGCAGAGTTTTCTAAACCTGCGTCTCTGAAGAAGCTGCACAGCTTCCTTCATCTCTGCTCGTATTTCCGCCGTTTTCGGAACTTCGCAAGGATCAGTTGACTTGACTTCTATGGAGTGACTCGAAAAGTTTCGCTTGGTCAACCTCCTGTGATGATGCCTTCGAAAAGTTGCACCCCCTGCTAACCTCACCGCCAACCTTGCACCCTTCGACTCGACTGCCCCGACTTTGGTATGCTTTGTGTCTGCGTTGCCTACGCGTACCAACAATTGGTGAGTCGTAGCCCCGAACATGGAACAACACGATGCCATCGCCAGCCCTACAGTGGCTGTACTAGATGTGAAGCTACCTCTCCTTCGGACCAGCAGCTTGGTACTTTGGTTTGTCCAGGTGGAAGCTCAGTTCGCCGCATGCCACATTACAGCCAGCTCCTCCAAATATCACCACGTGGTGGCCAACATTTCACCTGCCTCAGCGAGTGCGGTGTGCCACATTTTGCTTGCCCCACCAGCAGAAAATGCATATACAGTGCTCAAAGAAGCACTGGGGCTCTTCAATTTCCCACTTCTGGCTACCTGTGGGCTGTCCAGCTGCTCCGCTCGCCCTCCCCCCCTTCCCCCCCCCCCCCCCCCCCGCGGCACACTTGTGGTTGGTGTTTGTTTTTCTCTGGTTGCACGGTTCTGGTGAGCCCGAGAGTCGCCAGAAGGTTTTGGGCGGGTTTCGTGCTAGCAAACGCTGATAAGATACGATATGTGCTTCTCGGTGCCATCTTTGTGAGGACTCGACAGATTGCAATGTGGGTACCCGAGGACTGCGCCTTTGCTTGTCCATTATGCGTGTTCCGCCGTGTGAGATGAGGTGATTTCAAGTGGCGGCAAGTGTTTGAAGCTACTGTTCATCGCTTTTGTTATGTTACCCATGAGGCTTCCTCCTGTGAACAACGTGGTGAACTGCTGCCTGCCAACTGCGTCGTGCAGATGCCTCAAACCTTATGTACCTTCTGTTTGTACACACACATGGAGACAACTTAGGAGTTATTATTTTTTTTATTAGTTGTTTGTGTAGTTGTGCTTGCCTTCTGTGCACTTAGCAAAGACGGTTGTGCTCGAACTAGCTCGCTCCGTCGTATGTTTGTGTGTATGAACCTCTTCGAAGTTCTCTACTCAATCGATATTCGATGGTTATAGAAGGCCCTAGATCGTGAATGTTGTCTTGAAGTCTGTGATGCTAGCTGGTCACGAATGGCGTGCGAAGGCACTTCAATCTATGGGCCAGCATATGTGGTATGATATTATACGCTACGACACGAGAAAAAAAAAACGAAGATGGATTCAGAAATGTATACATCCTTTCACTGCCTATTTCATCATCAGCTTTGTCTTTTTTCACCTCTTCGAAATAATTCTGCGCAGTATGTATGGTTATGACACAGTAGGTCAAATCAAAGCTGATATACATGACATTTGTCAAGTGCCACATAAGACTGGAAAACAGACCCAGGTAAATTTTAAGTTGGGTCGAAAATGTGTCCATGTAAACGTTCATTTTAGATACGATGCACACTCGTGCCGCCAATATCTACACATGTCTAATTTTCAGACAAAAAAGTAAGTTGGTCAATGAGTGTTTGCGAGGTATAATACTTGATATCTGAGCAGGTATATATTCTTGTGCTCTTTTGGGAACACGATCACTTTCACGTGATTTCATGTCGTGTTGTGCAGTGGCTGTTACATGTACTAAAGAGTCGTGGGCTTTTTAAGCTGTCAGCGTCGCGGCAGCTCACCTTGCATCGTTCTCGAGGCCGCGTTCATGAGCTGGCTGTTTTATTCATGGACGTGGTGAGTGATCATGCGAGCAAACGAAGTTGTACCTGAAGAGCGCATGCACAAGAAAAAAATTTCAGCTTTTCTGTGAGCTTAGCTACGTATTTCTAAGCGGACAATGCAAAAAAAAAAAAAACGCGCACGCGGCAAATTGTTTCGTTTGCTGCCGCTACGCTAGAGTTTGTTTACGCTGGCTGTGCCAACGTTTGATTTTGCGATCTTCAGGCAGCTTCGGGTACTCTCCGGCTCCCCACACACGTGACCACGACGCTGTTTCCTGTCTCAACCGAAACTAGCTGGCTGACCCTCTGGCTAGCTCTGGCTGCCCGAGAGCCGCCAGAAGCCTGAAAATCGAAGAGCCCTGCTACTTCGCCTTCTCACCTCTTCAGAGTGGGAACGCCTACAACAGCTGCTACGCGAGGCGGAACGGGGCGACGGCCCCCGAAGCCAACTGTTTTGCCAGATGCGGCAACTAGCGGGTGGCACAACAAGCCTTGACAGTCGCCTCCGGTGGGAGTTTTTCCTCTGAAGATTGCCTGTGACCGTGCAGATTGGTGCCACGGCTTCCAGAGAGATGGACGTCCACAAGATCGCACAACTATCTGATGCACTCATGGCCGTCACCCTTCTAGCAGTTGCCACTTGTGCTTGCTGGAGCCTCGCCATCTCCCACCTTGCAGAAGACTGGGGCAGAAATTCTTCACCTCGTTGGCCCCGTCGCGGCACTACACTCAAGTGGAAGCAAAACAACACAGCGGCGTGCTGCAGATTGACAGCGACAGCGGTGCTGGCACCACCCTAAGTTCTATAGCACTGCAGGGAAATGTATGCCACCGTGCCAGAAATCGGAAAATGCACAGAACGGGCACTGAGGGTGACAGGTGCTGCCGGCACAGCAAAAAGTCACCCGTCTGACGTTTTTCCGACTGATTGCAAGAAAGGCACCCAGTTTTTTGTCGACAGTGGGGCAGAAGTGAGCATGCTGCCGGCATCGCCAGCTGATCGCAAAAGCCCATGCTTGTCACCATTGCAAACGATAGCTATCACGATGATACCAACATATTGGCACCACTCTCTCTCTTGCTAGACCTGGGCTTCAAAAGGACATTTAGGTGGATATTTGTGGTAGCCGACGTAAATATTTTTATATTGGGAGCTGACTTCTTGCATAACTTTGGACTGCTACTTTATGTATGCAACCGGTGTATGCAGGATCCCCTCTAACAAGCAGAAGTGTGCGGAAAGCCATCTAGGCATCCGCCTCTCCGCCTGGCACTCGTGATACCACTGGGCACGGGCCATTTTACGGCTAGTCAATCGAATTCGTCGAGCTGATCCAGCCACCACACACTACCGGTGTCGTCGAGCGTAATGTCTTTCATGACATTTCCACCACAAGACCCTGGGTTTACGCACTACCACACCGCCTGTTCCCGCAGAAGCTGAAAGTAGAACGACAGGAGTTCGACTCGGCATATTTCACCCGTCTCCTAGCCCTTGGAGATTCTTACTACTTAAGGTGCCAATGTTTACTACAGGAGACTGGTGCCTCTGTGATGATTATCGAGCCCTCAACTGAGCAACGCTGCCCAACCGTTATATATTACCACATGTTCACGATGTTATAGGCAACCTGCATGTTGCGACACTTTTCTCCAAGATCGACCCGTGAATGGGTACCATAAAATTCTCACGGCCGCAGAAGACATTTTGAAAACAGCGATAATAATGCTGTTTTGCCTGTTCGAGTTCCGCTGCTTACCGTTCGGCTTGCCAAACTCCGGACAGACATTTCAGCGCTTTATTAATGGCATTTTATTTATTTATCTATTTATTTATTTATTTATTTATTTATTTATTTATAATACCCTCAGGGCCAAATGGCATTACAGAGGGGAGTGGATTACATTGAATAACACATGGTATATGGTGGGGAGGGAAAAATACAGCGTTAGTACGAATATAAGCAAAAGTCAGCGTACAAACAAAAAATGCATTAAATAGGTCCTGCGTATACAATGTTAGCTACGGTATCACGAAAAAGATGGTTGTCATTAATAGCAACAATTTCAGGGGGAAGGTGGTTCCACTCGCGAGAAGAACGAGGCAGGAACGACTGCGCAGCTGTGTTAGTACGATAGGTGATAATTCCAACCTTGTGACTGTGATCAACCACCGTCGTGACGGTGATGGATTTGCATGGCTTCGACTTTAGTCATGCATACCTTGATGATCTACTCATCGCAAGCACTTCACCTGATGAGCATAAGGTGCATCCGTAATCTGTGTTTCAGCGGCTGGCTGAGCATGGAATACTGGTAAAGGCGGACAAGTCTGAGTTTGGGGTTCACGCGGCGACGTTTCTTAGCCACATCATTTTGAACTGCGGCATCAAACCTCATACAGACAAGGCAAAAGCAGTCGAGCAGTTCTTACGATTCTACACTAAACACCAGCTCCTCGAGTTCCTTAGTCTTTGGGTCTACTACCGCCGTTTCATAACCCAGTGTGCAACTACTCTGCAGCCCCTTCACCTCCTGCTGTCGACAAACAAAGGTGCGGCTAAAGAGCTCTACTAGATGGAGGGTAGCCAAGCAGCCTTCCAGGAGATCCAGAGACGTCTTGCCAGCACTGTGCTTCCCATTTACCCGCAAACGGGTGTTCGGCAGTGTCTTATGGTTGACACTTGAGACGGAGCTGTCGGTGCTGCACTTCAACAATGCATGAAAGAAGTATGGCAAACAATCGCTTTCTTTTCTCAAGAACTGACGCCCACCGAACAGCACTACAAAACCTTCAGATGCGAACTCTAGGCCATCTATACGACAGTTGAATACTTCCAGCATTACTTGGAAGGTACCGAATTCTTTGTCCTTTTGGACCATAAATCTATCGCGTATACCTTGCAGCCATTGAGTACTGAGGGGGGTGCCCATACAGCCCGTAAATTGCGGCACATGTCATACGTATCTCAATTTACCACAGATATCCGGTACATCAATGCAGTTGACAACACTGTCTCCAATGACCTTTCGCCTAACCAGGTC